>NC_086352.1:27670311-27976913 GCF_036324505.1 Eleginops maclovinus | reverse complement strand
ATGGCAGCCTTCCGCTATGAATGGGACCTGTTCCTGGTCAACTGCAGACAGAGATTCATCCCCAGTAATTGTGTCACTGTGGACGAACAGCTTGTGCCATTCAGGGGGAGGTGCAAGTTTTTATAGTACATGCCAAGCAAGCCCACCAAGTACGGCCTAAAGATCTTCTGGGTTTGTGATGCACGCATCCCCTATGCAATAGATGGTATAGTTTACACAGGGAGACAACCAGGGGAAGAAGTTCAGAAGAATCTGAGGGAAAACCTTGTCCAGCAGTTGTGTAGTAGATTTAGAAACACAGGTCACAACATCACCACGGATAACTTTTTCACCAGTGTGTCTCTTGCGCAGCATCTCCTGGAGAAGGATCTCACTATTGTGGGGACTCTACGTCAGAACAAGCCAGACATCCCTCCTCTGATGAAGCCTTCCAAGTCCAGGGAAGTTCAGAGCACAGAGTTTGGATTCAACGGCAGCCTTACCATGGTCAGCTATGTCAGAAAGAAAGGAATGGCTGTTGTGCTCCTGAGCACGATGCACCACGACAAAGTAGTGGATGAAAATAGCAGGAAGAAAAAAACAGAAGTGATCACATTTTACAACAAGACGAAAGGAGGTGTAGACACCACTGACCAGATGGTTGGCATCTACACCTGCAACTGCCAAACACAGCGGTGGTCCATAGTGCTGTGGTACAACATACTTGACATCGCCACCCTGAATACCTACACCTTTTTCACGGCTCAGCACCCAGAATTCAAGAGCGGAATCACCTATGCACGATGGCTCTTCCTCAATGAGCTGTCAAAGAAGCTTGTCACAACACATGAGGAGTCGACTGGAAGGCTGCCCCCAACTGCAAACCCCGATTATTGAAGCAATGGGAAGGTGTGGGGTGACAAAAGCCACAACCCAGCCACAGGAAAGAAGCAGACAGGGCCAACCAAACAGAAAAAGGTGTCAGATCTGCCCAAGTAACAAAGATCGCAAAATCAACAATAGGTGTGGGAAATGCAATGTACCTGTGTGCAATGATCATAGCCAGAGACAGATAGTTTGTCTCAACTGCATACAGTGAGGAGACAAGAAGGCAAAACAGGATGTTCACATTTTTCTATTTCTGTTCTGGGTAATTGTCTTCTTTTTCAATTATCAATATGTTCAAAATGTTTTTTAAATTGTTTTAAAAAATGTTTAAAAGTGAAAAATTAAAGATATTTCAAACATGAAATCATTCTTGTGTGGTCCTAGATATAATACAAAATATTGTACAAGTGATTATTCTTAACCAAAATGACAAAAATGGCATAAAAACACATTGATTCTAATATGGGTCATTTTTGACCCACTTATGAAAGAGTGTAGGGTCCAATCACTTGTGCATCTAAGGGTTAATCATCTGCTCTTCCTTCACAGCAATGAAGCTGGTCAGAGTCCACTCTTCCTTTTTTTTCTTGTTCCTTTGTTTGCGGCAGTGCTTGTTTTAGGCATTTGTTTTATTATCCAAATGGATAAAAAATATAACCCTCAATTTACCTTTAAGAAAGAACAAAGCAGATGTTTAGTCTTTTTTGTTTTGTTTTTTACGTTTAATAGTACTCACTCCACTAGTGATTTGCTCATTTGTGGAACCAACTGGTCAACAGAGTTGGCAGAAAGCCCAACAATTCTTTTTTTTCTGTTTACTTCAACTGACCTGAAACCTTATACTAAGAGACGTCATTCCCAAAACTAAACTAAGATTATCCAAATGTTTTGGGGACACTGTTGTTTCTTTTAGTTTATGAATCAGAACTGTGTTAGGCTATTGATCTTGTTGATGGCTTGCGTGTTTAACTTAATCTTTTTCTCAAATTATGTTTTCCCCCCTTTTATAAATGCTGTCTTTTATAAACTGTGTCATGTATGTGACTACAACACCAACGAAGAATTCTGCGACTGTGTACGGAACCAAATTACACCATAACGCAGTTTCCGGTCGGACTATAGACGAAGAAGGACTACCGTTGGAGCGTTTTCGCTGATGGCTTTCCCAGAGTTTACTTCGGAATAATTGAAGTGGTAGGATATCATATTATCAATTAAAACATTGGGCACGCCGGGAGCACAAAGTTACTATGATAAAAATGGATGAAGCTATTGTCTGTACGAACCAGTTAGCTTACCAACGCCAACGTAAACATGGTTGGTAAAACATTATAAAAGAGTGATTTTAATTTTATGATAAAACAAAAAGAGTGAAACACAAACACAGGACAAGAAGTGGGATGTCATTCAGTCTAAACCACCCTGAACTTTTTACAGCTAACATGCTAGCAGTTTGTGTTGTCTGATGTTGGCCAGAAATGCATTGCCCTGCGTGAGCTCACGTTAGTCCTCAGACTGCCAGAAGACAGCTTCTTACACAGAAATAATGTAACCTGACTTGTCTTTCAAACTGTTGTAATATGACCTAACGTTAGCTAAATTAAACTGCATTTCAAACTCTATAAGAAACACTATACATAAAACTATCAGTAATGACAATTAGCGAAAGAAGGCCAGCAGTGTGCACACTACATTGTATTTAACGTATTCAAAATGAATGCACCCTAACTACTTACCTCTTTTACAGATACTTTATTCCCTGTGGTGTAGCTGAAAGCAGGCTCTTTCAAGCAGGCTCTTTCAATCATGCACTTTCAATCATGCACTAATATGAATGCACAAGATAGTTGACGTTTTTATGTACCTAAAACAGCAGATAATTCTCAAAAAGGAAGTTTGTGATGTGCCCTAAACTAATTTGCCATTGCAGCTGTATTTGAACTGGCTAATTACAGAACAATGGAAAACACCTGCTCATAAATTACAGTCTTTATCCCAGCATATCAATATTTTCCCAGCAGGATAAACTCAGATGTCATTAATTACATTAACAAGGACGCTGTGAAGTGTTGCAGTAAAGCATGTAATGGTGCAACCATGCAAAAATACCAAAAGACATCATGTACACGTTGTGATTAATAATCGTGTTTGTTGTTATTATTTATGTTAATGTTACATTTAGATAACATGAACATTTGTGTGAATTTGATAGTGAAGAAAACTGCGAAGAACTGCTTTTATACAGTACTGACAACATTTTTTTCCCTCTATCATTTTGTAAATCACCTGCACCCAAGATATTAACTTTCTAATTAGTGCACATCCTGCTGGGCATTGCCGTGGTGCCCTTGAGCAGGACACTGAATCCCAACTCCCACCATCACTGACATTTCTCCACAACAATAATGCATGTGTGGGATTAACAATCTTCTTCTGTTTCTTCTTTTATACACTGGATAATTTATGAGTCAGTATCATACAGTTTTTATTCGTCCCACAGCGGGGACATTTATATTGTTACCGCGAAGGGCACATTGCAGATAAAAAGTACTAATAAAATAAGTAGACTTGCATATTAAACAGAGAAGCAGACACAAGTTACTAAAATAACTACACATCCTTGTTAAAAAGAGAAGAAACACAAAGAAACACAAGCAGCAGCATTAAGAAAAGGGAAGTCAACATATAAAGTACTGTTATAAATATAAAGTAACATTAATAAATTGCAAAATAAAGATAACAAAAATGGCAGAGTAATGTGAATATTGAACTGTCTTGCACATAAAAACATGGCAAGTTCCAGGGCAAAAATGTATTGAATTTTCTAAACTACAAGGTGTTTAAGTATGGCTCAGACCTTCTGGTAGTTTGTGCCATATGTGTTGAGCAAAGTATTTGAAAGTAATCATGCAACTCATGTTGTAATTCCGCCTTTAACCTGCTTTTATTTTTCTCTACAGGTTGATGGACAATCTTGCTCCTTCCGCTCCATCTGCCCTTGCCTCACTTCTTTCCACGTTGCTTCCCTGCGGCTTCGCTGTTGGGCCTTCAAGGCTCTGTGGAGGCAAGATGGGGCTGTGGTGGGTCGGCCGCTCGCTGGAGGCTGGATCCCTGCTGGGAAGGGAGGGGGAAACAGAGTGGGCCTCCAGCTATCACACTGACCCGATGACTCACAGACAGCAGGCTGAACTCACAATGAACTCCAAAACATGTCAGACCATCAACACAGAAGCAGACAAGGTATATTGGATGCATATTTCAGCAAAAAATCTATATTTTCCCATTTTCCCATTTTATATATTAATATGTGTTCATTTTGTTAATAATCTTGTTCTTTGTTATTAATAACTCGTTTGGTCTATAACACTTTCTAAAACATCTAAATGTATCCACGTTGATGTATATAGTTGTCTTGTTTTGTGAGTCCAACATCTAAATATATATCCTATTAACATGAAAAAACAGAGACAAACAGAAACTGCAACAACAATAACAATTGTGCTATTATGATTTTTGCCTGCAAAACACTCAAATCTCAAAGTTCCTTCAGATGGAGTTTTTCACTCAGACAGAGGGGGGTAAAGAGGTGCTGCAAAGGCAGTATGAGAAAAAATACCTTTTTGAACATTAAAGCATGAAAACGTGTCATAGTAGAGGCAATAAGTACAATTATGAGACCTGAAAATGAGCAAATTAATACCCCTTGAAGTGCCATTGTCTGCATAATTGTTTATATACGATTATCAGATGTTTGGGCCTGATTAATGGCTGCATTTTAAGCAACAACAAACAAAATATATGGTGCAAAAACACACGGTAATAAGCACTCTGCCACTAAGATATGAATGTAAGTGTAACTATAAAAATACATTTATTTGAGTTCATCCTGTTCTGATCTGTTCTTCTGTCCTATTTGTATTCAAAATGTCTCTTAACTTTACATTCACCAGCAGTACTTTAGGCAAGTTTTAAACCATTTTATTTCAGTTGCTGACAGGAGGGCAGGCTGAGAACAAATGCATGTCTTTATTCTCAATTTATTGCTGACCTCCTTGTCAAGGTAATGAATCAGAATTTTCGAAAACAACATGAGGAATAACAGCTTCACAGATAAAAAGATCAACCCATGCTAATTTGCAAGGGCACGGATAGCAATACATATTCAAAGCACAACCTACCTTTCATTTATTTTTTCTTTATTCTCAGTGGGGACGGCATGGCAGTAATCGTCACCATTATGAAAATGAATATAACTTACCTGTCAGCTGTCATAACTCTAGGCTACCGTTGGGGTCATGGTTCATTCATGAAGCGTGATGTAATCTGAAGCAATTAAGTATCAGCTCAGGACAAGTCTCAGTTCCTTATTGCAATTTGCCTTCAGGAGTTGTGTCATTATGTGTTAACTTGGAAATCTAGGCTAGGAACTTTAAATTTCATTTACCGAGACTCCTAGCAAACAATACGATTGTTTGTCAATGAAAGAAAGACATCATAATATACTGCAGCGAATATGAATTGTTTCCATGAAATTGGAGATACAGGCTCCCGGGGTTTAATAAGATTAGACTAAATCTCTTTTGTGTATCAGTCAATCCTAAATTAAATCCAAGTATGTTAATGGCTTTTCTTCTTACGTGATTTTTACGTTATGTTAAATGTCTTGTTTCCTGTTGATGTTGACATGGAGCTGCTGTGATGCAAGAAAGATTGCAGACTTTATATAACAACAAAATATCATTCTATGCTATTGTATTTGTGTTCTCATTATTTTGGCGGCAATAAAATACATTTGTGTTTTGTAGGTACTGATGGAGAAAGCAGCAAATAAAGATGAAAGTATGCTACAAAAAGGCGTCTGGATCAAGTAAGTTGACACACTGCTTCACAAGAAGGTAACTTGGGCTTTTGAACCTCTTAACGTGATTTTTTAGATATATTTTGGACTTGTATTTAGGGAGAATCACACCATTACTGTTTTACAAAAAACTCTGTATCATCTTTGGACTTTCCATAGGGATGTAAGTTGCACTACAGTCTCACAGGCTTTGTGAGTAATGATGAACCAGTTCTTCATTTTATTTGAGATGTTTGACATTTATTATTTCAAATTGGGTCAACAACATACATAAGAAAGTTAAAACAGTGTAAGACTTGTTGGTTATATTTTCTTTTTATTTATATTTACTGACTGAAGAGCATCACTTCTCCTTATCCGTTCCTGACGCTCTCCCTTCATTTTTGAGGTTTAACGTTATTGACTTTGTTTTCTGTAGTTTCTGTGTCTTCTGCTTCTGGCTGTGTATGTAGTGGCAACACTTTCTCCTGCCTCGGGCTGTGAGCTGTGTCCTGATTTGATATTGCCATATTTTTCTCTCCCAGACAGTAGAATTAGAACATAATGGCACAATAAGTCACTAGTGAAGGGTCACAGACAGGGGATAGATTTAACTGAACAACCCATACTTATATTCAAAATAAGCAAATATAAGGTTTGTTTTTTCATTCTAAATATCTGTATCTCTGACTGTTCCATACATACAGTTGCAGAGACACCCACAGGGATAAACATTCATCCTTTCTCTTCATATCCTTCCCTATTCAATGCAATACAAACACTCAATCCTTATTAAATCCAACTAAGCATGTTAATCCACATTGAGGTTTAATTTAACATATTTCAGTTTGCATTCATTTATTGTTTAATTTCCCACAGATTTGCCTGCCAGGCGCAGAGCAGAGGAGAGCAGAACGTGTCAGTGCAGTGTGCCTGTGGAGAGGTGTGTTCTGGCGAGTGTGTGGACGTGTGTCTGCGCGTGTGTCGGGACATCCAGCCAGGAACGGAGCTGTTTTTGGGCGAAGAAACGCTAGGAAAGAATCAGACCACGAAAAACTCCACAGCACAGGACAACCTCACAGGTAATGGCTACAGACACACAGTTGGTTATAAGTAAATCAGACAGAAACATCCATTCATTTTGTTTGTTTTCGCACCAAAGTCTTTGGATAAATGAGGTTCTAACAAGCCTTATTACCCAGAAAGTTGTAGGGTTGGCTTTATCTTACTATTATTATTAAACAAAAATAAAAATAACCAATCAATTGTTTCATTTATCTCTAGCAGGTGCAAGCGTATTAAAATACAAATGAGAGGCCAAAGTTTTCATTAGTTGTTGTGTATCATCTATCAAAGTAACATGTGGATTTAGCATGACGTAACTGCAGGATCGTTTTTAAAACAAACCATTGTATTAACACTGTGCTGTAAATGCTCGCATGTCATTATTAAAGGCTTAGAACCCATTTGGACTCCATTTTACCTCTGTTTTTGGTCTCAACCACCTCCATTTTTATTTTATGCTAGTTTATACTTCTACTCCACCATATTTTGGAAGCGAATATTGTCATTTTTGCCAATTAATAAATACACATTGACACATATTCATAGATTGAAAATATGCATCACCTCTACCAGCTATGATAGACACATTCATGCATTAATAATCATAATTTCATATATATGATTTTGAAATTAGCCATTATGCTTAACAGGTACTTTTCATTTTGGTACTTAAGTATATTTTGATGCCAGTACTCACAAAGTGGTACCAGACTGGGTTAAATGGCCTTGGTTAATGTAATCACAGTTAATATTCATTCACTGTCTCCACCTGGAGGAGCTAGAGGGACATTTAACTCCAGAGCTAAGTGGATAACAACATTGACCCCTGAGAGTGCTTTATAACAAAAAACTCTCTGATCTCCTCAAAATCAGACCAAAAGCTGAAGATTATTAATTAGGGAATTAATAATTGCTGCTGCAAGAAAACCAAGTAACTAAAGCACATTTGTTTTATAGTAATAAACCCCAGCACTGCTCAGCCTTCAGCAGCATTCATGTGCAGTGATTGATGCGACATTAGGAAGGACCTTCATGCATAAAGCACCCAGCAGCATCAGACTGTAGCTCCACTGGGGTTATGTTATTAAAACTCTGGCTCTTCTACAGCGATGATTTAAACAGAGCGAACCTGTGAATCATTAATGCATCTACAAATAATTATGAATACTAAATAAAAGAAACAATTCATCTCTGCAGGGAAATAACATTGTAGTGGTAGCAAATATTGATTTGAGTATAGGGGCGAAAGGAAGGGTGTTACATCAGTTCAAAATATTGAAGGAATAAATTAAAAGATATCAATTAATTTGAATGGGTATAAACAGAAGTGCATTTATAATAAATACTGTGCATAAATGTGAATAAACACGTGCACGTAAAAGGTATACATACTGAACATGTACTGTAGATGTTTATAAGTCACTCGGTGAGGGTCATTAAAGGGGCCCTATTATTCTTTTGGTGGGCTTTCCTTTCCTGTAGTGTGTTATATATGTTTTTGTGCATGTAACATAGTGACATCACTATGTATCACTCCAACTTCTATTGGCTACTGCTTCAACACATTGTAAGTGATTGGTTTCAGACAGAGGGTGAAAAGAGGTGCTGCAGCACAGGCAGTATGAGAAAAATAAAGCTATTTTTGAACATTTTGCATCTACTTTGTAGACTGACATAACAAAATGTAAATGAACATTTGTAAATATAGAAAAATGCATTGCATTGTTTGACAGTACAGTACTAACCTGCAATTATACAAAGTGTTTACATTGCCAGCCAAAGCTTTACACAGCTGCTTAAAACGTCGTCAGTGCTAATAATCCAGTATTGCGGTGTATAACAGTGATGCTGTTCTGCATAACCAGTGTTTAGCTGCTAATTTCCTGACACCTTTTACAAGAAATAGTTTGAAAAACTACAAACCAACAAGAAAAACTTACTGATTGAATGGAATTATATATATTTTTTGATGATTCACTTCAAATCTGATGATTCACTTCAAATCCTGTTTTAATCATCACACACATGTACACAGCTGCGCACAAACAGTAACATTTAACCCATCGTTTTATGAGGGAGTGTAATTGTTTTGGATACATTTCCCCCGAAGTCACCGTTTACTGTCTTTTTTGTGTACAGATAATAAATTGGAAGACAGAAAAGACTGTGAGACTGTTGTACCCGACATTCAAGAGAAAACCGAGGAGGAAGAGGACACACAGGAGGAAGTGCTGCTCAGAGTCCCGCGCAGATGCATCAAGAGGAGTCAAACAGCCGTTCCACTGAGGAAGAGGAGAGTTCAGAAAACCCTTGAGAGTCAAACTGATGCTCACACAGACAATAACAATGACCCTACACCAGGAATACACACAGACAGCACATGTATTGAGGACAGACAGTCGCACAGTAAACCTTCAGGCGGTGGGATAGACTCTATAGGCTTCTCTGCACCTCCTCCCGTCCGCTGCAGCTCCCGCCTGGCTGCTAAACCGCGGCGCATTCACTGTCCAACAGGCCGTGGGAAGCACCCTCCCGCAGGCCCCAAACAGAAGGAGGAACAGAGCTCCACTAAAGACACCCTCTCCGTCACAGAGAAGGATCTTTCTGAAAAGATCTCGCCCCCTGATGTCGAGGCCGCCGCAGCAGCATCGTGTGTTGCCAAGGCGACCCCTTCGTGGCCTCCAGGGTTCAGAGAGAGGCGGTACAGGTGCTCCAGCTGCGGGAAGAAGTTCTACCAGATCGGTCACTTGAAGAAACACCAGTTCATCCACACAGAGGAGAAACCCTTCAGCTGCCAGGAGTGTGGGAAGAACTACACCTCTGCAGAGAGCTTCAGAGCCCATCAGGTGTGGGGGGGATACAATTCTTTATTTTCTTAGTCCTCGAGTCAAAAGAAGTATTCTGTCGATATTATTATTAAGTTTAAAGGAAGCCGTAATATGTTTTGGGGTTTTCTTTTTCCTGATGCTTAGATTAGACTCCATTGTTTTCTTCACTGACATCACTATGTAACACTTACACTTCTATTGGCTAGTGCTCCAACACATTGTACATGATAGGCTAAGGGGCGTGACATCTCTAAGTGGTAACCAGTCAGAGCAGACTGGGTTCTGGTTTCAGACAGAGGGTGAAAAGAGGTGCTGCAGCACAGGCAGTATGAGAAAAATAAAGATAAGATTAATAATACATTTCATTTATATAGCACTTTTCTAGATACTCAAGTCAGGGTTCTGGACATATTAGAGTTGATGATTATTTTTGGTGAACCGTAGAAGATGCTATTGCAGTATTCAAGTCGAAGTGATGAAGGCAAAAATGAGGGTTTTAAAGTAAAAGAGATTGAGGGTTTGAGGCGGGCAATGTTCTTGGTGGAAAAAAGGCAGTTTCGGTAATGCATGCAATGGCATGCGGCAGGAAGGAGAGGGTGGGGTCAAAGACAAAGGCAAGGTTGCGAATCTGAGTGGAGGGGGTGACGTTTGAGCCATCCATTGTAAGTGAGAATGACTGGGTTGACCGGGTGAGGGATTTTGGGCCGGTGATGATTGTTTCAGATTTTTTTTGCAGTTTATTTGGAGGAGATTTTCTTGCGTCCATGTTTTGAGCGTCGTAAAACAGTCGGGAAGAGAAAATACTTTTTGAACATAAAAACACGTAAACATGTCACGGTAGAAGCACTAAATACAAATATGGACCTGAATATTTGCATTATATGCCCTATTTAAGCACTAAAACATGAACAATTGTCATAAGTATGTTATTTAATAGTTGCAATCAAGATATGTATTGTGTTGGACAGAAATTCTATGTAAAAAACAACGCTGACAGTAATGCACCACAGCATTTATTTCTAAACAACTATAAACAACATTAAAAATGCACCACTATCTACAGTATTTGATGCGCTATGCTGAATTTATTTAATTACAAATTGATTTGGAGAAGCTTAATATTATGTCTGAAGGCAACTTTTTGCTGCTTCCCTAGTGAAAGTTTTATGTTTTCCCAGCTTGTTTTTCAGTCAGTAGCCACACATTCATACAGAAGGCTAAGATTCACACAAATGAACAATCTGTTGGCCATGACATCGGAAGCAAGGTTAAGTGTCTTGTGTTGGATCCAAATGTTTACTGCAGAGGCTGGGGATCAAACCACCAAGCTTCTGATTGGTTGATGACCATATACTACAACCAATCTAGCCTCTGACCACAGCCAGCATCACTGATAGATGGGTGGGTGGTGGCATGAGAGAACCTCATTTAACAGTGATTTGTTAGACTTGTATCACGAAAAATGTTCTGAATTTCTAATTAGAAACTTTAAGTAATTACAAGATGCTTTCAAAGAAACTCAGCACCATTTAACACATTTTAACTACCCAATCTGAATATATTTTATTGTGAAATGAACTTAAATGCAGGTTTGTTGCTCTCTAATTTCAGGCACGGCCATAACTGTTGGTTTATGAATAGAGCCTGATTTACAAGGATCTCTTAAATTTGGTTAAATAAGCAGGACATTTCAGAAAAAAAATGTCAAAACATTCTTGTGGACAAAGTAAAGTACATTTTTTCTACAGAATAACAATATCCGTCCCCTGTGGATTTTTTTAAACACGGTGCGTGTGTGTGTGGGGGGGGTTTGGGGAGACATTCAGTGCTTCCTTGATAGGGATGAGCTTACTCATCAAGCAAGGTAGCAATTTCCTCATGTCAGTGAAGCGTAACAATAGCAGCAGTAATGATACATTTCCTTTGAAATAATGACGGTATTATTTGTAGATGAGTCACCGCGGGGAGCGTCCCTTCTCCTGCCCTCAGTGTCAGAAGAGCTACGGACTAAAGCGGGACCTGAAGGAGCACATGGTGCTGCACACCGGAGAGAAACCCTACGCCTGCGAGCACTGTGGCAAGGCGTTCGCTCGCCGGCCCTCTCTACGCATCCACCGCCTCCTCCACTGCAGCAAAAACGTTTACTCACAGCCCCCGAAGGTAAGGAGGCGTGATTCTGTAAAACTGCTCTGTGAAGGTTCCCTGATAAGTTTTAGACATAGTACTTTTTGGATTATCTCACACTCTATTCCACTGATTTAGAGGTGAAAGAAACAAGGCAACAGAGAAGATACACCGTTTTTGATCCTTTTGGGGTATTACAGCACCACAAGGAAACAAAAAATGACAGAAACATACAGCAAGTTAAAACAATTATAATAAAAATGTATAGTTTTTCAGATTCTTATTATTACCCATCTTTTTAAATGTATATATATATATATATATACACACTATATATACAAGAGCGTTTGGAGACGAAAATAAGAGGTAAATGACACTAGTGTGAATAGAAGAAGTAGAGTCAGTTGCTCTATATAAATATTGCGATGTAATATAAACGTATTACTGAATATATTCCCTAATAGATAAAAAAATACATTATTCTTGATGATAACGTGTAAATACAGTTTAAGATAAAGGGTAGTAAAATAACATGAAATAATATATAGAAGTGTACAAAATATAACAATGAATAGAAAACACAGTGTAGTATGGTCGTATAAAAGCAAAGGGTAGTATTATAGGTAAACATGGATGCAAACATTGCTGGATTTCAAATACTTTTAAAATCAGTTTTATACATTTTACATGTTCAGTACTGAGACGCTGAATAATGTAACGTTTGTTGGTTTACAAGGAAACTCCACATTACCCCTTTTAAGCACTTGTTCATTTGAGTGTGGTGACATTTTCAAATGTTGCTGTTTCTAATAAGGACAGTGAGCAGCTTAACAAGCCTTTTTTATTGAATGTTTCCTGAAATCTGCAAAGACCAAGGAGGAGCATAATTGCTGTCGCTTGCTGCTTCACCTTCCCCTCAGCTCTGTATTTTAGACAGAATACATTTTTTAAATCTGTCACGTAACATCTAAAACTTCCCATGCAGGCCTTGTTTTTCTTCCTGAACTTTTATTATTAAAAAAGTAGGATAAAACATGCTGCATTTGTATTTGTTTTCTCCCTCAGGTGCAGTGTACAGTGTGCCACAAGCTGCTGGCTAACTCCGGCTCGCTGAGGAACCACATGAAGCTCCACACTGGGGAGAAACCTCACGTGTGTCAGCACTGTGGGAGGTGCTTCAGTCAGAAAGGTGAGGTCAGAGGCTGATGCTGGAGCTCCAGCCAGCTGCTTAATAGTCAGGTGAAAAAGACAAGATTGGACTCATTTTTACTTCAGTAACTTAATGACATCAACGTAACAGTCGTGCTTCTATTTGCTAGGGCTCCAACACATTGTACGTGATAGGCTAAGGGGTGGGACATCTCTAAGTGGTTGACCAATCACAACAGAGCCAGGCAGCTAACCAATCAGAGTAGACTGGGCTCTGGTTTCAGACAGAGGGGGAAAAGAGGTGCTGCAGCACAGGCAGTATGAGAAACATAAAGACCTTTATGAACATTAAAGCATGTTAAAAATGCTTCTCTGATCAGTTGATGTAAAGACAGCGTAAGATGAGAATAATCAACAACTTTAGCTAAACTCAATTAAAGACGTCTTAGAACCTTTGTAATACGCTGCAGGAAACTTTATAGACAATGCAATATTGACCCTTGGGATACATTAAGTCACAAAGTGCTTGCAAGTGTTTAATATTTTATACATTTAAAAGAATGAGCCTTATATCACTGTCAAAAGCCTCAAATTAGATTTGATTTATATTTCACTTTTTAAGATTCATCTGCACTTTGAATGCAATCTGTCAAATTAAGGTCTACTCTCCTGCAGAGACTTTCTTTAACTCTAGATAAAGATAACTGTCGGGACTGACTGATAAGTTGTATTATTTATTATTATTATATACTTTTATATATATTATTATATATATTATATTATTTATTTGCTGTTTGTATGTCTGACTTTATGATCTTCTCTGCTGGAGCCACAGTGGCAGCTGCTCATAAAAAGCTACGTGGTCTGGTATTATTTGGGAAACACTTGTTTGTTTTCCTACCTGCCAGGTGGAACGTGATGGAGTCGAGCACCTATTTATCTTAGCTGAGCAGCTGTGTTGCCAACATGCAGCCAATCAGCATCTAGAGAGAATTGTGAACCAAACTGTGTTTATGAGCAATAACTACTTCCTGTTGACAACCTTTTGGGGGTTTTTGTTCCACATGAACTTTTTCTTTCGGGTTGACAAAAGTTGAGTCTTGTGTCTGAATACTCTCCATCTAAGTTTCTATGCGAGAGCTACATAATAATATAAATAGAAGTTGATTTTGATCGGTTAAAAATATACTGCACCAAGAGAGACAATACACACCCTCCAACATATCATGAGATGTCTTTACACTTATAACGGTGATACTCAAGGACAGCTGTTGTTAGTCATAAATGATCATGAAGCACACACAAACATCTCAATAGGACAGCTTTGGAGTTGTTAAATACAAGAGCCCCCTGTAAGCTAGCAGACCTCGCAAACACAAAAAACTAAATGGTATTGATCTTCTGATCTGACCTTCAGAAAGAACACATTGCGCCAAATGTCAACGTATCACTGTAATTGTGAAAGATTTGTTGTGATCGCTTTAAAGAATGAACTTGCCTTGATTAAAGTTACAACATCAGTATGTGAGAGAACATACTGTAGTCTTCACACAATTTTTGAAAGATACCTATTCAAATGCCCCGCTCCCATTGCAACCACACACTGGATATAAAGTATCTCTGACTGTGTGTCTCTCAGGGAACCTCGAGTCTCATTTGAGGATTCACAATGGAGAGAAGCCATATCCGTGCTCCGAGTGCGACCAGAGCTTCTCCCAGAAACCAGACCTGCGCCGGCACATGTTTTCCCACACCGGAGGAGGTTTCCTCTGCAGTTACTGTGGAAAATCTCTGAGGGACCCACACAGCCTGAGGTCGCATGAGAGACTGCACACGGGAGAAAGGCCCCATCGCTGCCCTGTCTGCGGAAAAGGTCAGAACATGATGGCCCCATTATAGAATCAAACTAAACTCTTAACATCTTAGTAAGTTGTTTTCATGAATTTGTAGGCAAAATGTGGCTTTTTTTACTCACACAGAAGACAGAATTATCCTCTTTTTAAATATCCTTGTTTGTTTTCAGCAGGAATATGGTTAAAAAAAATTGGGATTTCCTTTCTACTAAACTAAATGAAAGATTGTAGCATGGGCCCGGAAAGAATGCATTCATTTTCGGAGCGGAATGAAATCATAATGTCCCACACATCAGATATACATAACATGTTGCGGATAAAAGATGAAATGTAGTTACTACTATAATTATTGATGACCCTCTTATAAATATATCATGAATGCATTGTCTTACAGAGCCTTTCTTTTAGCTACAGTAACAAGCTGTTTAAGGAAATAACTGAAACTATATAAAATGAAAACATTTAAATGTTTATATCTTCAGGAACCAGTGGACTTGATGCCAAAGTCATAAAGTTTCATAGAACAAAACCAGCTTTATCCTTTATTTATATCAATAGTTTCCTAATTTGACATAAATAAAGTATTTATCCAGCTATTTATCCATCCTTTTTATTCAAATATATATATAAATATGTTTTTAAATGTACTCAACAGCAGTGGTTTAACAACCCTTAGAACAATATCATTAAATCAAATCACAAACATGAGGTCAACTGTTCATTTAGAGATCTTGGCTTGTTTTAGAGGTTTCTCTCACCAAAATAATGTTTCAGCAGTTGTTGATTTTTGCGCTTCAGATTAGATTTTATTGTTTTTCCTCAGGCTACACTTTGGCCACTAAGCTGCGGAGACACATAAAGTCGTCCCACGTTATGGAGAAACCATACATCTGCCACTGCGGAGCTTCTTACACGGTAAGACACAGTCTGCTGAGGCACCAAGCCCAGCACCGGACTGAGGGGGGGGCTCAGGACGAGGCGGTGGAGGCGTCACATTCACAGGGAGGACACGGAGATCAGACGAAGAGCATCGACAAGACGGAGGATGCACAAGCAGCTTCACGCTCCAGCCACCCGCAGCCAATTAGGGGCAGACCAAAGAAGAACTCGCTTGAGGTGGGATATATAAAACCGAAAAGGGCACGAGGAAAAGTAGTGGAGAAGGAGCCGAGGAACTTTCATGACACTGAGACCTCGAGAGCAGAAGCTGGAGAAGAGGAGGAACCTTCAGGTAACATCCAACATGTAGTCTACGTCCACACAAGCGACCTCTCCACACCCAGCTCCACCCCTCTGATCCTCACCTCAGAGAGCTCGCTGCCTGCGAGGACGGGGGAGGATCTGGTGGAGGTGGTGATCTCGGATGGCACAGAGCAGTGCATTGTGGTCCACGAGCAGCAGGCAGTAGGAGAGCTTCTGATCTTACAGGAGGAGGGGGGCGGGCTCTATGTGGAACAGACTGTGGAGATTAACACAGGGTAGCGGAAAATCTTCGGGTTCTCAAACATCCATCCTTTTTTGCTGGTGGTGAACAAACCGGCCCCTTAGTCTATTCAGGGATTCTTATTGTTGTCGAACATCAGCGCTCTCTTTGGTTCTGAGTGGCTGACATCTACTGTTGATGTTTTAAGATGTTGAAATAACTTGAGCTGTCAGAGTCCATTTGAACCGAAAGTACTTCCACGTGATGTGTTCTGCATTTACACAGTTTATTCTGTCCAGTTGCACAAAATAAATCATCAAAACAAACCTGAAAATGAAGCGTACTGTAGGTGGGTTTTTTTTGTATCGACAAAGTATTGACAGCTCCTGCTCACTGTCAGCACTCCATGGTGAATGTATTCAATAGCATGAAACACCTTGAATGCCTGCGGGTTGCTTGACCAAACTGCAGCTATTGAAAATATTAGCTAGGGGGGGTTCACAGGAGGAAGATGTGCTCAGATCTGCAGTACTACAGTGGAAAAATACTATGTTGCAAGCAAAAGTCATGAAATAAATGTTATACTAAATTAAAAATACAAAATATATTAACATTTCAGAAATAATTTAAAGACATGTCATCAATGAGTTATAATTATTGATGCATTATTCATGACTTTATTGTTGATAAAAGTTGAGACAATTTCAAATGTATTGATATACTGGTGGATAGCTTTGCAATGTATTCCTAGGGATCAATAAACTTTAATCTTAACACTAGCAGAGGTTCGAAGTTCTCTTAGATAGAATTGCTCAAGTACAACACAAGTACCTCAAAAGGTACCTAAAGACAGAACCATCAGTGATACACACTGTATACACAGCACTGACATACCATATAATCAGGTTATTAGGACGATATGTTTTATTATATGGAGCAACATTAGCATTAATTGGGAGTTGTCATATATTGTCCTTTCAGCTCTGCTTTGATCTCCACCAACTATTACTTACGACAAAATGAATACTAGTTTAAAATAAGTTAAAGCTTGAGATTTAAATAATTGGTTTAAAATAGTTCATATTTCAATAGGATCTTGTTACAGATAAACCTTGAAGATAATGAATTGACAAAGCTTCAGTTTCTTACCCACCTTGTGGCATAACTTTACAACTATCTAAACATAACCCATGATTCAAAAATGATGACCTTGTAAAGTTAAAATGTACACATTCAGCAGTCTACCAGATAAATATAAATCCAATGATCTCTTTTAGCTCTGTTTTTGGTCTCCACCAGTTCCCAGGAAATACTGTTTGCTTGTGTGTTAATGGATCTTGTTTGATGAAAGAAGCAATTAGCATCAAGGCTAAGATTCAATGAAAACTAATACTGTAGGTACGTTAATCCTATCAGCAAAGGGATCCTTTCCTAAAACCTTGTGTTTCTGAATAGCCAAAATCTTTGAGTTTATTCCTCTATTAGCAAAACATTTGAGAAGAAAACAGTGTTAGAGCAACAAAACCTATTGAACATTGACATCTAGTCTTCATCCACAGCTGGCATATTTTACAGCACCACACAGAGCTCCCTAGGCTTATTGTGCCTTTTCATTAACAAGTTAAAAAGTACAAAAGCTAACTTGACTAAACTGTGTTGCTTTATTAACTAGGTAGCTTGAATGGGCCCTAATAAGCTTTCCCTTTTCTGTAGTGTGTTAGATTTTTGTGCATGTAAATGTTATGCAAAGGCTAAAATCCCATAGAGTGTCTCTCCCACACACTCCCCCTGCTTTAAACACCTCCATTGGACTACTTCTGTAACATAATTAAATCACTATGTAACACTCGCGCTGCTGTTGGCCACCCCCCCACGTGATAGGCTAAGGGGTGGGACATCTCTAAGTGGCTGACCAATCACAACACAACTGTCTGAAACCAGAACTCTCTGGTTTCAGACAGAGGGTGAAAACAGGTGCTGCAGCACAGGCAGTAAGAGAAAAATAAAGAAACTTTTTGAACATTGAAGCGTGTAGAGGGACACAATACTAATATGAACCTGAAAAGGAGCATCATAGGGCCCCTTTAAAAAATGCTTCTCTGATCAGTTAATGTGAAGACAGTGTACGGTGAGATGAATGAAGAACTTGCTGAACTGAATCAAAGAGATCATATACCCTTTATACTACACTGCTAGAAACTTTAAAGAGAATGCTATAGTGAACTTGGTGAAACATTGTCACAAAGTGTTTGCTAGTCTTTATATATATGTAATACATTTAAAAGGATGACCCCTATATCACTGTCAAAAGCATCAAAGCAGGTTTGATTTATACTTCACTTTCAAGATCGGAATGCAATCTGTCAAATGCAGCACAGGCAGTATGAGAAAAATAAAGAGCTTTTTGAACATTAAAGCATGTAAACATGTCACAGTAGAGACACCAAATACAAACATTAACCTGAAATGAGCATGGTAGCAATTACAACATGGAAAACTCGCCTTGATATTCTCATCCCCAATTTAGTGTTTTCTTTTTTCTTGCACAGCAATCAATAGGAACTGAAAAGAAGTAGGCAAGGAAATGTACAGTAATGATACAACCCTAATAATACCCATCCATGCATGACTTATTCCATTTCCGTTATAAGAAATGTGTTATTAAAAGGTTAGACAGATTTCATGGCGTGCTGACCTTGAAATTGCAATGTCTCCAGTTTGAGTCTTTCCTATGGTCTTTGTTGCATGTCATCATCCAATTCCCTGCCTTCATTTCCTGTCATTGCTGCTCTCTGAAGACATTTTTATTTATTGGTAGAGACATCATGCTTGATCTTTTTTCTACTTTGTGGGTTATTTGTTATGCCTCAGCACAAGCATCGCCCTATGGAGATAAGTATGGAAGGAGACGAATTCTGGGGTCAGCACTACTGCGATAGAGAAGTTTAACATCAGACATCTTCATCAGTTTCTCTGCTATTTTCTCATGTAATATTATTCAAAAAGAGATAATGGAAAGGCTTCCCATGCCGAATGAGAGTAACATCATAATAGGGATCAGCATCTGTAAAGGACCCTCCATACAAGTAGTCTTTCTATAGCTGCTGTACATATGACGCACACAGAGAAGAAATAATGCATAGAGTGGGAACACATCTGTTCATATGGCTGTACCTATAGAAGAGAGTCACTTGGCTTTTTCAAGCAAAAGGTTTTCATTGGTTCCATCTCAAAAGTCAGATAAATTAAAATGGTTGGTCTATGAGATTAGAAGTTGGTTTTATGTGCTTATCCAGTGATTTATTTGTACATGTAATTGCAGGAAAGTAGTTCTCAGAGGTGGTTTTTTGACACCAGTTTGGTTACAGTGAAGGAGTATCTTCATTCTGCCGATTGGAATGATACTGTATCTTAAACAGCAGTGTCCTCAGCATTGGCTTCCCAACTTTCCAACCGCGGCCTTGAATTAACATAAAAACACAAACAATTCCAGAAATAAATAAGAGCAGGTGTTCGATCTGCATGAAGTAATGGCAGTATATCCGGTGTAGTTTAATATGGTTGTATAGGAGGTGATTAAAGTGTTTATGTAAGCTCTCTTTTTGCCCAGAAGTGCTCGGGAGCAGATCCCTGATTGTAGTATTTGAGAGGAGTGAAGGTCGTGTCAAGGGTCCTTAGTGTTCAAGTCTCCCTTTGTTGTTACTGCAAGTGTATAAACGTTGTGAGGGTTGGGTTTAAGTGGTAGTGCTTTTGGGAGTACATTTCATGCTTTTTCTTTCCAATTATTACCAGGGGGGGGGTAACAGGGGCCAACATGGGCCTGTGCCCCTGTGCCCCTGTGTCACTGTGTATTTGAGATACAGTGAATCTTTAAATGGATTAACAACCAAAAAAAACACCTCTTCAGTGTATGTGTATTTAAAAGCTTGGGAGTCAACCCCCCCCCCCCCCCCCCCCCCCCCCCCCCCCCACACACACACACACACACAAACACACACATTGGAGAATGTTTTTGTTGGGGGGGGCGGACTTAAAAAGACAGGAGCTGAAATGGAGCGTTTCAGACAGAGGTTGATAAAAGGTATATTCAGACAGTTTTCAAAAAATATATTTGAACATAGGAGAATGTGAACATGTTGTAGTAGAAATGCAAAATGCAAGCATGAGTCTTAAAAAAGGCCCATTTAAATACATTAGCACCAGTTGTTTTTATGGTCTTGAGTCAACAATTGAGAGTTTGGGAGCGACATGTGACAAAGTGTGGCCAGAAACAAACAAGCAGGTCATTTCACTTCATTCATTTGTTAAACCCCAGACCCCATTAAGTCATTAATGTCAAACATCTGACACTGTTTACACTTTCAGTACTCCAGCTGCTCTCAGCATCCTCCATTCACCTCATGCAATGTTCACTCTGTCTTGTTTTTCTGTCCCGCCAGGTACCACCTCCTCTCTTAATCATTTGCAGCAAATCCAAAGCAAATTACCTTATAGACATTTACATAGGCCCATATTCAGATGGTCTGCCCTTCTTTCTGTTTACTCCTCTGAGTTTATTATTTGTGATTATCTCCCCTCTCTATTGTCTGCATCTTTCTCTCTCCATCACAGCCAGAGATGTGACTCACCCAGAAAGCTCCATTTTTAAGAAGTTGCTGCAGAGCTGTCAAACAGGATTCAGGCTGTTTTCCTAAACCGCTGCTGCAGCATCTCAGTGAAACTTCAGAGTGATTTGACGGTGCAGTGATTACACGCTTTCCAATGTAATATATCACCAAAGTTACTTCCCGTAAAATATTTCTGACGTCAAGACGTGCAGAGGTGCACAGGGCCAACAGAGCAAATACATGTATTTTTCCCATTCAAAAAATGCCTCCTAAAACTTAATTTTTTATAGAACATTTTATCTGATAAATTACTTTTTATCCATTGATTTAAATTCAATATCTGCTTACACTGTCACTAAGCTGCATATCTTTTCATTTCAGTCGTATTTAATCCTCGTAACCAACACGATACAATTTCACACATTTCACTCTGCACATAATATCAGCAATTCTTATTCAAAGATAATACTCACATCATGCTTTAGTAGATTCAGGAGTGTCTCTCTGCAGTGAATACCAAATCAGTCAACAAGGGAGGAAAAGAACATCATTTATTGAGTTTTATGTTCCTTTAGGTCTGATGTCTATTGCAGTGATTAGTAGCTTAAGTAGGAGGCACTTCAACTCAAGGTGCAAAATGATTTATTGAGATTAGATACAGTGCAGACTCCACAGCACAGTACTCAAATGGATCATATGTGGACTGTGAGTGCTGGTGTATAAACCACATTTTGAGTGACGGTCCGTGGGCACACCAACCTATATTTTATATAGTCCTGGTGTTGGGCTGTTTTTCATGATGATAGAAGGAAAATATTATTACTACAGGAATCATATTTTATACGAGCTGTGTAAAAAACATCACACAAGAATTTAAATCAATTCATCTTTTGTCTTTGTTGAATATACAATTTATTTTCACTTTTAATCATATGAGCTGTCTGTATTATTTATACCCGCATTTCCAGAAATATGAATTAAGATGTACTGTATATCTCCTCTGGTTGAATGCAGAATTTTGTCTCAATAACAAGTAGCCTTGGAGGATATGGAAGCCAAAGCATGGAGATCCCCTCTAAATACATAAGGTACAGTATGCATAAATGAAAATGGGAACATGTGTAGTAATTGTTGTTGTGCAGTATCAGCAAATGAGAGGCTTAAACTGGGTGTCAACTTTCAACACGCGTTTTGTTTCACTCTATTGCAAAGAAGTATGACTCTAAATATGCACAGGTGTGTGGACAGTGTTTGTACAGTTGTATCAAGAATGCCAAGACTTAAAATACTCAGACTCAAATACTGGAATACTTTTGGTAGACCTTTCTTTAATGAGTGTTCAAAGTCTAAAAGACAACATCTATAATGGTACCAAAAGAAGTGGTAAAAGTAAAGATATAATCAATAGCTGGGGCAATTTTACGAGTTAACCCAAGTGAAATAATCAGTGACTACTAGTGATATACCTACTAAACAGTGTAAATAAACCATGCATTATATGTCATATCATCCAAGTACAGGATAAAGAAAGGAAGAAAGTAAATTAATTAATTAATTAATTTTGCCCCACAGCTTTAAAAGGATATAGAGAGTTGCTGCTGCATGCTTGTTTCTTTTCATGGAAATGAAGCCACTATGAATCTCAACCACAATACACAATACACTTACAATTGTATAAAGACATTGAAGTAGCCAAGTGGTCTTCATACTGACTCTGGTACAAAATGGCTGCAGCAGTCACAGTTAAAGCTAATCTTGTGATTTCAAAATGTCAACCGCTTGGAAAGGTCATTCTCCTGTTTACATGCCATTTTATATTTAAGTGCTCTTTCAGAAAATCAATCAGTTATTTCAGTGTCTACACAGTTAATAATGCTTTTGCCAGTTTAAAAATAGGGTAGGCAGCTTTAAAAAAAAGGCAGATGCACATGCATTACACAGTAAGGTGCAAGAGTATGAGCCAATATACAGCGCAGATTCTGAGACTAAATGCCAGTTTTCTTTGCAAACTTATCGGCCTGTAAAGCCCTTTGAGATAATATGCTATTAGCTCTACAATATCAGCAAAGTATTGAGGAGAGAGAGATGATATGTTACTGATTGATTAGCCTGCTGCTAGCAGCAATGGCTTAGTGGTTAGCAGAACTAATTGAGAGATGAAGAGAAAATGCTGCTATTATTTAGCATTCTGCTGACTGTAGTCCAAGGCTGACAGATGTGACTAGCAGAAGGCTACACTATTAGCAGCATTTTCTCTCCATCTCTGAAATTCTGTCTTCCTTTTTTGGGCTGCTTTGTGGGCCTGTAGTATATTCTGAAACAGGCTTTTCAACATTTAAATTGAGTCAAACAGCCAATAGGAACGACCTCTGAATGTTTTCTTCCACAGGCTAGATTTTCAAAGCTTTAAAATGAACTGGGAGCTATAGGAGTCTTGTTTTGTGTTAGACAACTTTGAATGACAATACCTTGAAAGGCGCAAATGGAATGTTTGCCCAATGGAGCCAAAAATAGAGCCTACCCCACTTTTAAAGGGCACGGGGAGACTATAAAAATTGTTTAAATCTTTCTCTGTCATTTACGTTATTCTTCCAAATGTCAGGCCTTGTTGGCTGCTTTGTCGTCTGTATATTTGAGCTATTGGTATCTTTATTTTCCCTATAGAAATGCAGGATGAAACTAACCCACCACAGTAAACTAGCTACGTTAACAAACCACACATTACTGTATTTTGGGTAATTATGACACCACAAATAAAGATGGGGTTCAAAGATGGATGTAAAGACATTCAATCAATTATATTGGGCAATAAATAAAATCATATCATTGACAAACTAAATGTTCCATGTAAATCTGATTTATCCAGGGTTTCCTCTACAGCTGTATACATTATCCTATTATAATGAACACAAATCAAAAGAGACTTCACTGCTGTCAGATCTCATCCTCTATGTTGGAGAGTCTGCAGATATAAAGGAGGATCAGTATTTTTTCATCCCTAAAAAGTAAGACTTTGACATTATGTACCCTCGAGCAGGGCCTTTTTCTCCACAGACACCGCTCAGTACTCTGAGCATTTCATGGTGGTATGAGCAACCTAAAGTCTAGAGCAGAGGTGTCCAAACTACGGCCCGGGGGCCAAATGTGGCCCGCCAGGTAATCTGAGGCTTCTGTTTTAAGGAATGAGATGCCAACAAAATAAAATGAAACCCTAAAGAGAAATGGGATGTTGGCTGTGTTTTCCTTAAAGCATTTTTAAGTATTGCGCATTATTCACCTACATTTGATTTGTTTTGCTAACTTATAACTTAACTTATGAGGCAATATTCAACTCTATAAGTGGCCCAGCTCTCCCTATATTTTTTCTGTATGTGGCCCTCGGTGAAAAAAGTTTGGACACCCCTAGTCTAGAGGTTGGTGGTATAACCCAGACGAAACACATCCCAACACAGGTATAGCAAAACAGTTGGTGTGAGCTGGTACCGGGTACACCACAGCCTCTGGCACCACCTACACAGGGTTTCTCAGCCTCAAAGTAGCAAACTGTACAAATATGCACGTTTCAAATGGCAGATGTCAGCATCTAAAGAGACAGATAAGTCCTCCAGTTATTGGGAGTTATTGACAGGAACAGGGGCTTTAAGATTGGATTGATAGACATACAGTACCTCTTAATGAATGCTAATGGTGCCTGCTGTCTGTGCAAATAGGCAGGTGTTTGCTAACACATTCGCTGTATTAATGCGATGATGAATCAGAGCAGTGTTCCTGTGTGGTGAAAACAACTTTAACACATTGCACAGTTACGTTTTAAGACTGGAGACGTGATTCACATTATATAGCCCGATATAACTTATTATTCTACGCCACAGACTCCAATTATTGTCAAATAGCTAATAAAAACATCAATCAGCCACACTGTGAAATGTTCCTTCATTGCCATGAACACACACAGCAGCTTATTTTGACTCCCACATACGCTGTCCTGCTGCCACAAATACTCACTAGAGCACCAAATACATCATTTCCTCCTGTTGGTTTGCCTACAAAATACAGTAATCAGCTGATTTAAGATACATTTAAACAACGTTATGGGATGTTTTTAAAGATGTACTTTGTCAGTATGAAATGAGGCGCTCAAGGCTGATAGCAAACTAATTGAATAACACTGATGTGCCTCAGGTGAACAGCCTGCGGTCAGAAAAGAGGGGCAAGACGTGATGACTGTTCAAATGGGAAACAGAGTGCACACTTTACTCCAATGCAATAATGGTGCAGCCTTTGTGTCTAAATACAGAAGCAATGGAAGTAGTTGAGTTACGTTGTATTATTAACATACATTTGCAAATAAACTCTATGTTGAGTAAAAAGTACAATGTTTGCCTTTGAGATATAGTGGAGCAGGAGTATAACGAACATTATATGGCAATAATTAAAGTACACGTACCTCCACATTGTACTTAAAGGGACAGTGTTATAGGATTTGGCGCCATCTAGCATTACAGATGCAATTCGTAACTAACTGAGTACCCCTCCACTGATCCTTTCAAATGTAATCTTGTATGCTTGTGTTAAACACAGACATTATTACAGGACTTGACTGTAATTCACTTCAAGATGAGGGAACGGGAAGTGTTAAAATACTTGATCTCTTCCGGGTTTTAGGACTTATTACTGCGCCACTTTGTACAGTGGCAATTCTGAGACTAAACATCTGTTTTGCAAACTAATGGGCATGTACAGCCCTTTGAGACGACATACTGGTTCTCAGCCCAAACTACCTACAATATCAGAAAAGTATTTCAGAGATCGAGAGAAGATGTTGCTAATCGTTTAGCCAACTGCTAACAACTAAGCTATGAGCTCACAACTGTGTATTAACAAAACAGAAGAATAAAGAACCATAAAATGGTAATGATCAATGTTTAAGTACCTCCACATTGTACTTAGACAGTGTTCTAGGATTTCGCGCCATCAGGCATTGCAGTTGCAGATTTCAACCAACCCTCAAATCCAACAAGAGTGCAAAACAATGGGGGTAGTATTTCAGAACCTTTGCCTCTTTATAGATGCCTTCCTTACATTACTGACATAAATAGTCGTCGAAAGGTATTTTTAGGATTTTGCAGTTTTATTGTTAGAGAACCACAGGGGACTTCCAGTATGAATAAACAATCTCTAGAGCCAGAGCGTTGTTTGTCCTTTCTTGGCTACTGTACAAACGTTACGGTGCAAATTCAGACTGGAAAGGGACCTGCTCCCCATGTAGATATTCCTTCTTAGCTAACATAACAGCATGATTCTTAGTTTCAATTAATAACAAAAAAAATCATCAATTTTTATGATTTTTTCATCATTTATTCCATGTCGTAAATACTACTGTCCCTTTAAATACAGTACTTGGGTGCTGCTCAGTGATTGCCACCACTGATATGTCCATGCAATGTTTACATGGCTGTCTAGCATAAATACATAGAAAAGTATAATGTTTCTGAGAATTGTTTACATTTGTATTTTAGCATCTGTGGCCCCTGTTTGTTTATGTGAACAGTCCAAGGATCATTGATTAAATTTGGTCTTTTACCCAGTTATTGAGCCCCCCATCATTATCGCCTCACAAACCCCTAATTCAATCGGTGGTGACGCGTGAGCTGTCATTATGCTATTCCCGCCGACCTAAAGCCCTGAATACTCTTTAGTCTGAATAAACAGCTCTGAACACTCTCGGTGTGGAAACGCAGCCTGAGGAAGCTTGTTGATGTTTATCCAGCCAGCGTCACAGTGCTGGGAAAATAAAACTGTATATATGTACCCTCATCCCTCATCTATTGTTAAACAATCCTGCCTGCTGTGGCATCATGGGATTACCTCCTTGTCTGTATTCACGTCATGCTGGCTTTTGTGATGTGTGATCTGAGAGGTCTTCACCCACTGAGGCTGATTTAAACGGCGTGTGAGTGTCACAATTTGTTCAGAAGCTGCAGAAGTGCAACCAGGCTGCAGGCGCACTTCATGTCATCGCTCAGCCCCAGAAGGCTAAATTAAGAGCATCAGAGGCTGATTAAATAAAGGCCTGCTCACTCTCTCCACTCCACTCTGGATAAATGGGAATTGATTTATGACCACTAAAAAGTTGATTGTGTCTCTTTTAGAAGCTTTCTCTCATGTTGTTTCACTCACCTCTTTTGTATCCTGTGTCCGCTCCTCTGGCATTGTTTTCTGCTCCTCTAATGTCCTTTTCTCCTCTTCACATGTTCCTTGTTTTCTCTTCCCTTTCCTCTTTTGTCTCTCCTCTCAGTAACCACTTCTCTCCTTTCCTCTACTCTACCATAGCTTCCTTCACTTTCCTTATCGTGTCTTGTTTGTGTCATCACCTCTCTTTTTTTTCTCACCTACCTTCCCTTCCAGTTTCCTGTCCTCTCCTGTCTTTCTTCTTCTGTCTTTTAATGCTGCCTTTCTGCTATTCTCCCTGGTCCTCTTCTCTATCCTAGTTTCCCGTCCTGTGCTTATTATCCTCTCCTCTAATGATTTAGTTTTCTTTCCGTCTCCTCTATCCTTGTTACTTATCTCCATCCTTCTACACTGGCCCCTCTATCGCTCTTCTATGCCTGCCTCATATACCTTTAAGTTTACCCCCCTTTTTCCTGTCTTTTTTTCTTCTCACCCTTTCTCTTTTCCTTTTTTTCTCCCATCTCCTTCACTCACATCAGTATATCGAATCTTTCCTCTTTTTCTTTCATTCACTTTCCCGTTCTTTCCTGTCGTCCCCGTATCTCTCGTCTTTCCTTTCTTCCACTTTCTCTCAAATGTCCTCTTGTGCACCATTTCTCCTGTCTTTCCTCACCTCCTTGCCTCACCCATGTGTACCTCCTTCTTCCTCTCATCTTCTATATTTCTATTTCCTCTTCCTCCCACTCTTACTCAAAGTACCCTCATCTCCTTACTAATTCCTCCTTCTGATCTCCCCCATCATCCTCCTTAATCAATCCTTCTCTCTTTACTTTCTCATTCTCATGGCCTTTTTTTACTCTCTCCCTCTCTCCTCTCACTGCATCTCCTACTCATCCCTTTCATCTCTCCTCTCTGTTACTCTCTCTCCTCCTCATCTCTTCTCTTTCCAGCAGCATCCAGTGAACAGCAGCAGCAGCAGCAGCAGCAGCAGCAGCAGAGTCACTCTGCACGGAAACAACTCGCATGAAAGTGAGGAGCTCTGCTTTTCTTCGTCTTTCCTCCATAGTTTTTTAATTTTTTGCTGCATCTCTTCCTCCTCTTCTCCACACTCTTTTTCTCATTCACTCTTTGATTTCCAGTTATTTTTGATCTACTTTTAGATCCTTCTTTCTGACACAGTGGTCTCTCGGGCAGTGCAGCAGTATGAGGGTACTGTACATTTTAAAAAGGGGGTTCTGTCCTTGAGTAGAGCCTTGTGCTTTTTATATTTATTTATTTGTTCTCATTTGGTTGCACCTTATTGGTTATAAGTAGGCCAGTCTAGTAGCTTAAATGCAGCATGTAAAGCTCTGGGCTCAGATGTGCTTATAAATGGATATTTTCAAAGGTATGACTTTTATTTTAATCCTAACTTAAATCATGCAAATCCTTCTTTCGGAAAGAAGAAGTGCAGCAGGAATGCTGAGACGTATGTCTTTAAATCCAAATATGACAACATATTGACCACAGCTGCAGTGCTGTGAGGTTCTGAGATATGGGTGTCTTACATCTTTTTTTTTTTAAGATTAAATATCAACATTTTGTGTAAAGGAGGTGAGATTATTCTTGGATGCTTAACTTCTGTTACCAAAGATACAGCTTAATTATTCTTTCTTTCACTGGCTTTACTCTCCCTCTTTCTCTCATTCCATTTCTTATTTTGTCTTTTCTGTTATTTCCTCACTGGCTGGCATCGAGACAATCCATCTGCAGTGAATCCGCTGGAGTTGAAAAAAAATGGGGATCATACTGTCAGACATTTAACCAGGATGGACCTACAGGATGTGTTCACTGAAATGGCCACGATGCCGGACAATTTACCACCAAACTCTTCTTTGGAGAATGTTAACCACACCTCGTCTTCTCTGGCCAGATCTCCTCCTCTACCTCCTCACTCGCAGGTGGCGTCAGTGTTTATCGTGCTTGTGGTCACGGTCATCATACTGGGGACTGTGGTGGGAAACGTGCTAGTCGTGGTGGCGGTTTTCACCAGCCGTGCCCTGAGGCCACCCCAAAACCTCTTCCTGGTGTCTCTGGCTTCGGCGGACATACTGGTGGCGACGCTGGTCATCCCCTTCTCCTTGGCTAATGAGGTGAGGAAACGGACTCTGCTCTAAGACTCTATTTTCTAGCTGGTACTTACATGCAAGTGGTATTGGGATATTTATCTGATCATGTGAGTGAAAACTAACTTTTAGATAAACCAAAGTATGGAGAAATCAACAAGTTGACACAATTAAGGCGTTAAAGTTAAAAGATGATCACAGTTCACAGGACAATGAATGTCCGACCCAAATGTCCTACTGATGGTGGCGCCACATGAAAAGTGAATACGTTCAAGAAAGGTTTTACCAGTTCAAATGTTTTTGAAACCGTTTGCCTAAAAATAACAAAATAGTCAACCCTGTGGTGGTGCCAGATAAAGTCAGAAGGGTTCATCTTCTGGGGAAAACAAATGTCTGATCATAATTTCCATCCAATAGTTGTTGAAGTCAGGACCAACATGTTCGACTGACTGTATGGTTCAATCCCTTAAAAGCCATACAGCTAGTACACTTAAAGATCCAACACTATGAAATGTCATCAAGCCCCACCTCTTCCTGCTTCTGCTTTACCAACCCAAGCTCTCCTTCTGTTCAACATTAGTTGAACCCACAAAGTGACTTACCTTGCACGGCAGTTTGGATTAACACAATACTACACTAGAATCAGGAAATCCCAATATACCACTTATATTGTTTTTTTAAGGCTTCAAATCTTCCTTCCTGTTCATGTTCCTTTTTTCTTTCCTTCTGTGAGGAGTGACTGGCAGCGACGACGTTGGTTGAGGTGTGTGTAGCAACACAAAGAGGCAATTGTAACTCCAATACAACAATGTGGGATCATTGAGAATTAAATGTCGATGATGCAATATTATAAACTGTATCATAACTGAAGAGGATTTCTGAATTGGAAGAAGAGCAAAGAAAGACACTGAAGGATTTCTTGATGGAAAAAACTAATTTGATGTTCTCCTGACTGGCCTTATTGACAGATGGGTCATTCAATCACCTTGGTTTATCAATAGTTGCTCATAAATGCTGAATGTTGTACAGTACATATTTAATTTGATTGGAAAAGAACATATGATGCTCTTTGGGAAAATGCTCATATTTTGATCAATATTCTGGTAAAAATATTAAAAGCAATGGATTGCTTTACTCGTCACAGCTGCAGTAAAATCCATTTGGCTAATCTGTACACATCTTTAATTGCTAACTTTGACCTATTTATGAGTAATTGTAAACAGTGTATTCCTATTTTTCCTTTCTTATATTGATGCATGGCATGTGTATCCTCTCTGGTGTTCTCTGCACCCAGTAATAACATCACTGATTTGTCCCTGCTTTTCCTCATCCCATAATACTTGAAGTCTAGTCGTAGCTTCTTTTGTGTTACATTATAGATCAGGCACTTCTCAGGCTCTTACTTTGATTTACCATAATGCATTTCCTTTATTTTCCCTTACAGACTGAAACAGCTTAACAACTAGTGGATGTATTGTCAATCCATTTTAACCAGAAATTCATGTTCCTCTCAAGATGAATACTTACGACTTTGGTGATACACTGACATTTAATCTACCGCCAGCATGAGGTTGACTTCTATTTGTTCACCACTTTTGTTTATGCCCAAATAACTGAAACCCAAAAAAATCATCAGCCTCTGCTGTCATTTTTGTTTAGTGTATATACACTGCCTGGCCAAAAAAAAGGTCACTCTAATATTCGTTGGACCGCCTTTAGCTTTGATTACGGCACGCATTCGCTGTGGCATCGTTTCCTCAAGCTTCTGCAATGTCACAACATTTATTTCTGTCTTGCATTCATTTTTCACCAAGATATTCTACTGATGACGGGAGATTCGGACAACTGCGCAAAGTCTTCTCCAGCACATCCCAAAGATTCTCAATCAGGTTCAGGTCTGGACTCTGTGGTGGCCAATCCATGTGTGAAGATGATGTCTCGCGCTCCCTGAACCACTCTTTCACAATTTGAGCCCGATGGATCCTGGCATTGTCATCTTGGAACATGCCCGTGCCATCAGGAAAGAAAACATCCATTGATGGAATAACCTGATCATTCAGTATATTCAGTTAGTCAGCTGACCTCATTCTTTGGGCACATAACGTTGCTGAACCTAGACCAGACCAACTGCAGCAACCCCAGATCATAGCACTGCCCCCACAGGCTTGTGACCTTTTTTTTGGGCCGGGCAGTGTATGTTTGCATGGTCAACAAAGATTTTAACATCAACATGTTACTGTGATTATGTTATCATGCTGATGTTTACAAATAACTCTAAGAACCCATAGGTACAAATCATGGATGTATAAAGAGAACTGGATCTGACTTTGGAGCCGTGGCCTCGTTTGCCCCTGAAAGTTGCTTAGTGGCACATTAAACCCACAAAAAACCTAACTCTAGAGAACAACACTACCCGGATCATGTGTGTTGTTCCGGGGTGTTAGGCCTTTAGAGCCCAACAGATGTGCGTATGCTTTTTGGCTTAAACACCGCCTCCAAACTGCTTTGTCACATCCGGTCTCAGTTCAGTAAAATAAATGGAGAGTGAAAATAACTCCGGATCTGGCTTTTAGCGTGTTTAACAAATCAGTGGTTAAAGGGGTCACTGGAAATTGACAATTCAAATAACTTAAAATAAGGGATACATTGTTGAAACATTCAGCTTCTGTCCAAGTAATAGTACAATTGTTGACCAAACCAATCTAAATATTTTCTTCATTATGAGTAGTGTTACATTTGGCCCCTACATTGGGAACAGATCTGCTGTGTGAGTTCATCTGACAGGGCTGTAGGGATGCATAAGGTTGGTAACATCTGCTCTAGAGAATGTCAAAAAATGTCAAAAGTGTCAATCACGAATTCCGAAAGCATTAGCAAGCATAGCAATGTTTTGCTATATGTATCATATAAACTGAGAGAATGCTTTACTTTTGGAATTATAAAGAACATTTGATGGTCAGAATTGTTGTTGAATTCATTAAGTCAATGTCTCAGTGTTGACAAATACTCAGTTCTCAGTAGAACCAAAGACTGTAGTTTCTTCTCCTTACTTTTTTAGATCCTCATTTCTCTCATCCAAAACCTGATAATAAATTCCCCAAGCCTTTATGGCATTCTCCAAATGTTCCAATTCAGCTAAGAAAGTAATTATCACACTACACAAGAGGAACATCTACAAAGTAGTAGATCTTTGTCTTTAAGACCTTTTTTCTCATTGTTCATTTTACTGCAGAGCACGCGCTATGCCATTGATATTATACAATTTCTTGCAGCTGTGAAAAGATTGTCTGCTTAATTTATTTCCGAGAGTCCACTGGGGCAAACACACATAGAGGTTTTCTTTCAAACCAAACACAGTAACCATAGCAGTAATGGGTAATAAGGCAATTTTTTCCTCCAGGCCTTTACTGAGGCTTCTATTCGTCACTAACATATTCTTATTGGTTTCTTCTCTTTCCAGGTCATGGGCTACTGGTACTTTGGTTCCACCTGGTGCTCCTTCTACCTGGCTCTGGACGTCCTCTTTTGCACCTCCTCCATTGTCCATCTTTGCGCCATCAGCCTCGACCGGTACTGGTCTGTCACTAAAGCAGTCAGCTACAACCGCAAAAGGACGCCCAAAAGAATTAAATCTATGATCAGCATCGTGTGGCTTATATCTATAGTCATCTCTTCGCCGCCGCTTCTCATGACGCAGAACGAGGAGTATTTGGGGTTGGAGGAGGCCGGCGACACACAGAGGCAGGAGTGTCTTCTCAACAACCAGACGTGGTACATCCTCTCCTCCTGCCTTGTGTCTTTCTTCGCCCCAGGAGTCATCATGATACTGGTGTACTGTAAGATCTACCGTGTTGCAAAGCAGCGAGCTTCGACCGTGTTTGTGGCAAAGAACGTGGTGGAGCGGCAGCCATCGCAGTCTGAGACCTGCTTTGACATCAGTCCCAGGATCGGACAAAGGAAGGGAGTGGGCTGCGGTAAATCCAAATATGAGCTGGACAGTCCTCGGCCTGCAAACCATCACAGCTCTTCCAACATGGACAGCAACAGCAGCAGCCAAAAGAGAGGAGAACTGGATGACATTGACTTGGAGGAAAAGTGCTGCAAGGCCGACATAAAAACGACCTCATCGTTCTCCTCGGCTCTTCACTTTTCCAGGAGAGCCTGCGGAAATGTGAAAACAGAGGAGAGAAAGGACGAAGAGGGATCGTCTAACAGGTTGATGCCTCCTCCTCATCCACCTTCCTCCTGCGCCTCCATTTCATGGGCATCATCTGAGCACTGCTCCAACAACTTCCTCCTCCCTTCCCCAGGGCCTCACCGCAGCAGGCAGATGTCTCTCTCCAAAAACAAAGTGGCACAAATGAGGGAGAAGCGTTTCACGTTTGTTCTGGCGGTGGTCATGGGTGTTTTTGTCCTCTGCTGGTTCCCGTTCTTCTTCACTTACAGTCTCCATGCTGTCTGCAGGGACAAGTGCACAATCCCCGATACACTATTCAACCTCTTTTTCTGGATTGGATACTGCAACAGCTGCCTGAACCCCATCATATACACCATCTTTAACCGAGACTTCAGGAAGGCCTTCAAGAAGATTTTATTCCAGACTAATAAACGCACATAAGGTGTGTGTGTGTGTGTGTGTGTGTGTGTGTGTGTGTGTGTGTGTGTGTGTGTGTGTGTGTGTGTGTGTGTGTGTGTGTGTGTGTGTGTGTGTGTGTGTGTGTGTGTGTGTGTGTGTGTGTGTGTGTGTGTGTGTGTGTGTGTGTGTGTGTGTGTGTGTGTGTGTGTGTGTGTGTGTGTGTGTGTGTGTGTGTGTGTGTGTGTGTGTGTGTGTGTGTGTGTGTGTGTGTGTGTGTGTGTGTGTGTGTGTGTGTGTGTGTGTGTGTGTGTGTGGAAACAGATCCCCAATGAAACACAAATGTGTGCGCACAGTTTTAATCCTGTTTTCCACTGTGCTGTCATACCGACAATAAAGGGCTTGCCATACAGCGTGGGTGTTGATTTATTATTTAACTTCTCATTGATTTATTATAAAAATCAGTTTGTATCTTACAATAAATGAGCAGGAGACAGATTATTAGTACACATGGAAACTTTTGAGGGGTTTCAAACGCTGCTTAATTGATGCAAAAACAGTTCAACATTACAATGTGAACTTTGCCTGGATCTGAATGTTAATTAGAGGAAAGGGCCCCAGGCCTGTAAACTACATCCCCGCAGAGCGCCAAGATGTGCACCATAGGAATCCAGCTGTCAGTCTCTGGAAGCCTTATATTTATTTAAGTGCACATTTGTATTGATTGGGAAAAAAGGACTGTTCTATATGATGAAGTTTTAATGACTTTCTGCACCAGGGAGTGATTAAACCCCATCAGCACCCAGAGCTTGAACTTTAACTTCAAGTAGACATAAAGACACAAAGCTGAAGGAAAGTTAGCAGTTTTCACGGGGCAGCGATATTGTGTTGACACTGCACAGCTGAGGGCAGAGACATTAAATATGCATGTGCAGCGAGCAGATGGGCTATGCTTTTACGCAGAAAGAGAAAGGACACAAGAGAAATAACAGTAAAGAGAGTGAACCTTAGACTGCAGAACATTAGATAATTATGCTCTGAAGCCGGTCCTGATGAAACAACAGGACCGGCTTTCACGAGCTCTGCTCCCTGCTGTCTGTATACAGTCAAACCTGACAGGGCAGAGTGCTGAACCCTAACACGACCTGGAAAAATTAGAAACAAAAAGCATAATCATTATTAAATCATTCACTTCATGCAGACTGTGGAAATATTGTTTTGATTTGGAACGGTAATCAGACAGGATGCTTTTATCTTTCAAAACACAAAGCTATGGCAGACGTGACAAAAAGTTCATGGCCAAAGCGTTACATCATTCTAGTTGCCATGCAACAACTCAGCAGTTGCATAATTAACTATCTACCCTGAAGAAACACAGAGTACATTTTTGTATATAAAACATGATAAAGTTCACAGAAAGTGCAAGAAAGTTGATGCAATGATATAAGCCGCCATACATTCTAGACAACGTTTCGCATGCAGCTGCCCCACTGCACGCTTCTTCATTTTCAACCTTTGCTCCACAGACAGCCTGAATCCAACAATGCTTTTTGCTTTTATATCAGATGCATACGAAACACTGAAAGAAAATGCATTGCCTGAGTTAGGGCAACAAGAGGTCTAACAAAATAATGTTTTGCTAAATTAAAATCGAAAAAAATTTCCACCTCCAGTCAATGCCAGAATACTGCTGGAAGCGTTTTTGGGTTAAAGCAGAGGTGGAAAGTAACAAAGTACATTTACCGTACTGTACTAAAGTAAAATGTTGAAGTACTTCAGTACTTTACTTCAACATTTTTAGCTATTCTTTTTACTTACAATTACACTACAATTCAGAGGCAAATGGTGTACATTTACTCCACAACATTTAGTTACTTTGCAGATTTGGATTAATAATCAGACTTTAGTTAATTCTGGAGTACATTTATAAGCTACCTGCAGTATACAAAGTCATTAAAAGTAGCTGCACCTTTACGAGCCTTGATAATACTTTAATGATCAATAATTATAATCGAAACATAAAATATATATTATTTTGAAATAAACCAATCTGCAGAATGACTACTTTTACATGTTGGCACTTGAAGTATATTTTGATGATAATGCTTTTGCACTTTTACTTGAGTACAATTTTGAATGCAGGACTTTTATTGTACCAGAATATTCCTACACTCTGGTACTTCTACTTTTACTTCTCCCACCCCTGGGTCAAAGTTAGTTTAATTTAACTGTTGCAGCACAAACTGTTGGAACATTTACAGTATCTCACAAAAGTGAGTACACCCCTCACATTTTTGTAAATATTTTATTATATCTTTTCATGGAACAACACTGAAGATATGACACTTTGATACAATGTAGAGTAGTCAGTGTACAGCTTGTATAACATTTTAAATTTGCTGTGCCCTCAAAATAACTCAACACACAGCCATTAATGTCTAAACCGCTGGCAACAAAAGTGAGTACACCCCTAAGTGCAAATGGCCAAATTGTGCCCAATTAGCCATTTTCCCTCCCTGGTGTCATGTGACTCGTTAGTGTTACAAGGTCTCAGGTGTGAATGGGGAGCAGGTGTGTTAAATTTGGTGTTATTGCTCTCACACTCTCTCATACTGGTTATTGGAAGTTCAAAAAGCCACCTCATGGCAAAGAACTCTCTGAGGATCTGAAAAAACACAATTGTTGCTCTACATAAAGACGGCCTAGGCTATAAGAAGATTGCCAACACCCTGAAACTGAGCTGCAGCACGGTGGCCAAGATCATACAGCGATTTAACAGGACAGGTTCCACTCAGAACAGGCCTCGCCATGGTCCACCAAAGAAGTTGAGTGCACGTGCTCAGCGTCATATCCAGAGGTTGTCTCTTGAAAATAGACGTATGACTGCTGCCAGCATTGCTGCAGAGGTTAAAGGGGTGGGGGGTCAGTCTGTCAGTGCTCAGACCATACGCCGCACACTGTATCAAACTGGTCTGCATGGCTGTCGTCCCAGAAAGAAGCCTCTTCTAAAGATGATGCACAAGAAAGCCCGCAAACAGTTTGCTGAAGACAAGCAGAATAAGGACACGGATTACTGGAACCATGTCCTGTGGTCTGATGAGACCAAGATAAACTTATTTGGTTCAGATGCTGAACATGCTCAAGCGTGTGTGGCGGCGACCAGGTGATGAGTACGAGACAAGTGTGTCTTGCCTACAGTCAAGCATGGTGGTGGGAGTGTCATGTTTGGGGCTGCATGAGTGCTGCCGGCAGTGGGGAGCTACAGTCCATTGAGGGAACCATGAATGCCAACATGTACTGTGACATACTGAAGCAGAGCATGATCCCCTCCCTTCGGAAACTGGGTCGCGGGGCAGTATTCCAAAATGATAACGACCCCAAACACACCTCCAAGATGACCACTGCCTTGCAAAAGAAACTGAGGTTAAAGGTGATGGACTGGCCAAGCATGTCTCCAGACCTAAACCCTATTGAGCATCTGTGGGGCATCCTCAAATGGAAGTTGGAGGAGCGCAAGGTCTCTAACATCCACCAGCTCCGTCATGTTGTCATGGAGGAGTGGAAGAGGATTCCAGTGGCAACCTGTGAAGCTCTAGTGAATTCTATGCCCAAGAGAGTAAAGGCAGTTCTGGAAAATAATGGTGGCCACAAAAAATATTGACACTTTGGGCACAATTTGGACATATTCACTTCGGGTGTACTCACTTTTGTTGCCGGCGGAGTAAACATTAAAGGCTGTATGTTGAGTTATTTTAGGGATGCAGCAAATTTACACTGTTATACAAGCTGTACACTGACTACTTTACATTGTATCAAAGTGTCATATCTTCAGTGTTGTCCCATGAAAAGATATAATAAAATATTTACAAAAATGTGAGGGGTGTACTCACTTTTATGAGATACTGTAAGTTATAGCTAGCTAAATAAAGAAAATATTGGTCTTTCTATCTCAGCACATTGTCGAACATGCAGCATTGGAAGCTAGATCATCTGGCTGTCGTCTGTGTCAGACAAAAGGATCCATTTTGAGGCCTGCCAAATGGTGTAATGAAAGCCTACTAAATCATGGTACTACAATGTAAACTGAAAAAAAAAATGCAAGCAGAGACATGTCATCAACTCACATGAAGATCAACCAGCTTGGGCACCTCTACATCTGCATCCAAAGACCTCAAGTGCAGTCATGTGCAGGGAAAAGAGAGGACACAGCATTTTAGCTCAAAGTCAATGTGTTCATCAGTCTTATTATTTGTTTATCAGTGTTGTATTAGCAGTAACATCAAGGGATTTTCTTAATATATGATGCTGTCAGAATGTTCATGCATCCTGCTCTCAGTCACTGAAGCTTTAAAAGAGACTAAATGAAAACCATTAGTGAATATATATATATATAGTATATCATACATACAGTATATATTGTATACAAATTGACATAAATGTAAAAAGGGAATGGAACGCAGCTATATTTAAATTGTTCTAATTCAAGTTCTAAACATAGGCATGCTTCACAATTATTGGCTCACTAACAACTGAGTGGTGAGTACCATCCAATTATATTCATGGTTGTCAATCAGCCATTGATTCAGAAGGTTCAGGACAGAGGGCCAGTTTTAATGTGTTTGCCGTCCTACAGAAATTAACATTTCTAAAAGCATTTCTATAAGTATCTTAAAAGCTGTCAAATAAATGTTAGGTCAAGACAGGTCAAGTCAATTATTCCACTTTACTGTGAGGAGTAAAAAGTAGGCATCAATATTTGCCTTTGAGATGTCGTTGAGTAGAAATATAAAGTAGCATGAAATGGAAATATTTAAATGAAGTCTGTGTGCCTGTGAGTACCTCAAAATCATTCTGAAGTACTTGAGTAAATGTACAGAGATGAATGTTGGGCATTTATGGCCCCTGCATGGTTGCAATATCATAATGGAATCCAGTCATGGAGAACTTGCCAGAATGTCACTATAACATATAGTTACTAGAAACATTCAGGGCTATATGAGGCAGTTAGACCTAAACACCGAACAGAAATGTATAAGGGCATAAAAACTAAAGGAGAGCTTTGTTAAAAGTAAAGCTAATACAAAGCACTAGCAAACACAAAACAAATAGAGAAGGCAAGATGGTACAAAACAAAGTAAACACATCAAAACTAAAATGGAAACAAACTGAGATGGCACAAAGAACAGAGACATCAAATCTACAGGGAGCAGTAATATTCCAGGGAACATGATAATGAGAAAAGAAACACACCACAGGAAACATCGATTACTACCTGACAAAAAGAAAGCCAACTGATGGGTCTTAGCTTCCTAACTCTAATAGTTATAATGCCTGTGTGTGTGTTTGTCTGCCTGCTTAGCAGTGGCAATGGAAAGAGCGGCCCGGCCTCCATGCTAAAGATGCCAGCGTAGCTAACTAGCTTCTAACTAGCAGTGACAAGGCCAATTCTTACACCTTCATTTGAGTTGTCAAAAATGATTTCCGTTATTCTGATATCCGATGAATAAAACTTAGAAATGTGTTTTATCCTTCTGCCTGTGTCTACCCCTGCCTGCTTAGAAACAGTAATGCACTAAGTAGGGTGTGTCAATTATCGTTTGCCAAACACACTGTCCAAAACCACTTACACTTACACTGCGCTCGCATCATACGCAATTTGCTCATGCCTTGCAGTGAGTACAGCCAGTTAATTTAGTTTCTATGGTTATGTCAACTGCTAGCTTTCACCGCTAAACACAGCTGGCATCTGATTTGTTAGGAATTGAAAGGTCAGTGGTAAGCAGGGTCTAAGTCAATGTCGAGCAGTGTGTGACGCCAGGCAGCACATTCGCCATGTCAGGCAACACTGCTCTCTCCATAGAAGCACAACGGCAAGTCAGCGCAGATTGTTTTGCCGGTTGTCATATGAATCCAGGTTTTATGGTTTGGGGGAGTAGCGAGGAGTCATCAGTCAATGTGGGTATGAAACAGGTAATTAAAATGCTGGTTTTGGTATGCTAAAATGTGTTTAAAGAAAGTGCAAATCAATGCCAGTACCAATGTCATTATCCTCAGAGAAAACAAGATAAATGGTAACCATAGAAGTATACTGGCAGTCATTCCGACTGTTACTGATTTAATTGGCTCTTAAAACTGAAGCAACATATAGTAGTTTAAGCAGGGAGCCTGCAGACAGCTTTGTCTTCATGTTAAAGAGTTTTGTCTCATTACTGAGTCTGCATCACTTCTGTGAGCCCAAAATAAATACTGTGCACTCAGAGAAGCTCTGCCTTACAGAGTGTTAAAAGGCGTCCATGTGATGTTTACCAACCTTGAAACTGAAGTTGTTGAGTGTTCATTTGAGTGCATGCAGGGGGATATTTTTAAATCTGGCTGTTGCTTATTTTTTTGGTTTGGAGGCTCACATACCGCCACACTGAGGAACACAGTGGTTCTCAACCTGCCACGTGGAGCAGTGTCAAGAGTTCCTGGACTCAACACATCGACCACACATTTACCTCATGGCTGTCTCTGGCTGTGTGGGTGTAAATGAGCAGCTACAAGCCAGAATTAGAACATGTTAATCTGCTGTTCATATTGGAAAAAAAGGTTTGTTAAGACTAAAGTAAAAGCAGGAGGTTCAGGTGATGTGCAGTTGTTGTGTGAACATTTCACATGCAAAGGCTTGGTCTCTTTTTAGTTATTCTATTAAATTGTTCTTTGGTGTAAACTGATCAGTTTAAGCATTTTACTGAAATTGTTTCCCTTCCTGTGAATCACATTGAGATATCGCTGTATTGTAAAGTGCTCTATATATATTAACTTCAATATTGTTATGTGACAGTAATTCACTAACATCGTTTAGAATTATCCTCTGGGAAAGTACTGTAGCCTGCATACTATGTTCTTATTAAACAACTGCTGGTCTTTATTCTACTTATATATATATATATATATATATATATAAAGAGCCTCAGATATGACCTGATGATTATCATTCTGCTGTGGTTCCAACTCATTATCTGCTCTTGGATATTTTATTTACACCCTCACAAGACCAAACAACCGATGATCTATTATCAAGCTGTTTGATAGTTATGATGTCATAAATGATAAAATATGCAACAATAATCTTGACTTTCATATTGTTCAAATAACAAATGCATTACCATATGTTAACAAATTAGCTGCTAATATCTGGAAATGTATTGAGTTATACATGATATTAAACCATATATGGAGGTTTGTTTTCTTAGTTGTGCTCCAGAGGGAGATGAAGAATTTGTCATGCAGGAGGGCAAAGTTTGCAGCTTTGTATGAATACAAATAAGTACTCAAAGTGAGGAAGAGAGAAGCCGTGATGCTCACTCAGGGCAAAAGCAAAAAAAAAAATCAATTCCCAGACCCCTCTCTGCATCACAAAGACCAGCTGTCTGTCCCTGAGCATCACAGGTGGAATAACATGAAAGCAAGACACAATTTTTGCAAAAATGAGAACGACTTGAGTTGTGAACGTACAAAAATTGACCAGGGAAAGAGCAGGGGAAACAGAATATTTACAAGTCACCAAAACGACAATATTTACATTGTTTTCCCCATGTGTTTTTAATACTCAACTTTAGATGTAAAGCTTTTTCATGACCCAAAAAGAGGCTGCTTATGTATAGACAAAACAACAAGTTATTTCAAAACAAATTGCACACGTGAGTTTTTACCCTAAATTGGAGCAGTGCTCTTTAAAAGGAAACTAACATGGCAAACTCAACAGTATGCATGCATTTATCCCGTGGATATAAAGTGTAGATAAGATGGGATTAGATAAAGTATCCCCCTCGTATATTTTGGTTCTCTTCCAAGTTAGACATGCCTCGATTACCTCAACAGAGAGGTGTCCAGGAAGCATCCTCATCTGAGATCCAAATCACGTTAGCTGGTTTCTTTCAACATGCTCTTATTGTCTGAGTTCCTTCCAGGTAACTGAGCTCTCTGGAATCTCAGAAATCCTCTATAGGAAGCCCTGTTGTGCTGTTTATCGGGCTACTCAAGAATAAAGTTAAATTATCTACAAAAGCGAAGAAAAAAACGAATACACAAGGGCTGCGACTAAATATTGTTTCGTGTTTTCATGTAAGTTTATCTGTTGATTATTTTCTAGATTAATCATTTAATCGTAGGTCTGTAAAAATGTCAGACATTTTAAAAATCAATGTCATTCAAATGTTTTTGTTGACTCACTCCAAAACCCAAAGATATTTAGTTTAATATGATATGGAACAGACAAAGCAGTACATCCCCATATTTCAGCATGAAAACAATATTTATTTTTACAGATTACTCACTGAATTGTTATATTATCTAAATCGTTGCTGATTATTTGTCTGCCAATGGAGTTATGTATGATCGACAAATCATTGCAAATCAGTTCTAAAATACATAACATAACTGAAAACGTTTTAATGATTTTTGTGTAAGCATCTTACAAGAGTAAAAACTTGGAAGCACTTTATCCTACAGATTGCAATCCTCTATCTGAGGAGAGTACTTCCATAAACTTTAGGGTCTCTGTCATGTTGTGGCAATTGCTGTGCTGGGGCTCGCTATCTGTCCAGTGACAAGCCATTTATTTGATCACGACTTTTTCTTCATTTTGTCGCTTTTTCATCACATACGCTGAATTCCTGCAGTTATGGTTTTTATGAGGGACAGCCTGTCCTCCTTGTCTTGTTGTGAAAATGCATTATGTGGTATGCATTTGCCTTCTTGACACTTTGTTTATTCTATTGAAGCCTTAAGGGGGAGTTTTTGTATTGTGCAAATTACACAAAATGGGACTTTTGATCCTGCGGTCTCCAGAAACTCTGCCTCTCACATTGCTGCAGACAGGTAATTACACACTGAAGCTTTTTTTCCAGTATGATGGTACTTCAGAATTCAGCTTCATCATTCTGCTAAATGCTTTACATAACATATTTACATAACTTTTTGTGTTATTATTATGTAACTTAAATATAAAATTACAGAAACAGATTGATTTTGTATGCATAATCATTCTGAATGTGGAGACCACTGACCCTTATCTAAAGCATAACCAAGGTTTGATGATTGATTTTCCACCTTCCAGGAAGAAAACCTCCAGGAGTGCAGAAAATCATGTCAGTACAGGTAATCGATCACACTCGATGGGGAGCAATCTCAGAACTCTTGAGGCTGTTATCTGAGCCTGTAAAGTAAAACATTTCAGGTGTCCAGCTTCCTTGGATGCACTCCAATGATGATTTGAAAATAGTTTTATGACAGTAAAACGGTTTTTAGGAGTCCGGGCCATGACCAGACTACTAAAATACTAAGGTTAACAAGATGTTTCATGTTAAAATTATAAATGTTCGCTCTATTGTAACTGAAGGAAATAATATTGAAACTTGTCTCCATGGCCAAGTCGCAACAGCATTTAAAACCGTGACATTTTGCATGGAAATCCCTTTCTCCCAATATAATAAAACCTGCAAGCACTGAAGTAGATACGAGGAATTTCAGCTTTGGTGAACATTGACAAGTCAACTTTTTGTGGGAACATAGGGCTGCAGAAGCCAGATATGAGGATGATTTGTAGCTTTTTGTACAGGCATTGGTGGAGAGACGTGCCCTTTTTTTTCTTTGCACCATTCACTATCATTTGACCTCCTACACTTTTCTCATTAAAACCGAATCAGTGTTAATAGTGTCCACAACCAGTTCTCATTTCGCTTACCCGTTTACTACATAACTGCACATGCTGTCTTAGTTTTAAACAGTAGTTTTGTGCCAGTTTTACATTTTATTGTCATGACCCTCCATGAGAACAGTTTCTGTGTCTCACGAGGATATGAAGAACTTGAAATTTGAAACACAAGAACATGAGAAGAATGTGGGTCTCTGAAGTCAGCAGCAGAAATCATCAAACCTCACAACACAATTTGTACGGCTAGAGAACGCTAAGTAAGAAAGAAATGTTCAATGATAATGATTTTTGATTTTCACAGTTTCACCATGACAGGACACATCTTCTTAGTGAGTCCTGTTCAGATGCTACTCCATGCATTTTACAAGAAACCTGTTTCCCTTGGATGTCTGAACCGGAGACACACATCAGATCCCAAACGGTTTCAGGCCTTGACAGCCTTGAGTCAACGCAGGTTAAAAAGTCAGGGGTTAGGGTTTGTGTTGGATTTGCAGAGTCGCACTGCAAGCACAAAGGAAAAACAAGATAAAAAGAAAAACAAGACATGCAGACAAATAAATGACGAAATGACAAATTCAGTGATAGTAGCCGGCAGATCTGCCTGCTTTTGTCTGGTGGCTCTTATTCTCTTCTTCGACGTGCACCTTTGATCCTTTTGTCCTCTTTGTGCCTTTTGTTGTTTCTGTGTTCTTTCAAGTATTTCCTCTTTTCCTTCGTTTCTCATTTTGTTCCATATTACATTTTTTATGAAAAATTATAGTGTAGAGAAATGGCACTAGCGCTTGAATCCCTTAGTATTCGTTTCCCAAATGAATAGTGGGGTTGTGTATTTCCCCTTCCCCAATGCAAATTCGCCATTATAACAGCCTATAATTTGACTTTCTCTCAAGGACATGGAGCGTTTAGATTTATTGTTAAGTGTTGACAGTTGGCTGTAGCTGAATGAATTGAGGAGACAAGTAGGACGACGACCACTTTGAAATTCATACAATCCCAGATTGTCAAAGAAATTACAGTCCAGCTTTCCCTTGCAGAGCCTTTCTGTGAACTAAAGAAGTGTTTACTTTGAGAGCTGAAGGAGGAAATGCAGTTTGTGAAGCATGTTTATTACTTCAACCATTTTAACTAATTATCACATTGAGTCAAATCAGTGTTTTTGTGATTCTAAGAACAATTGTCACATTCCCTTTGTTGAGTTTGGTATTGTTCTGGATGCTGAACAAAAATAAGCAAACATTGAAGAATTTAATGGGAATGGTAATTGATTTGATTGGAGACGTTTTGCATCCACCACAAGGGAAACTGATCATTTTAGATGATAATGGGATGCATAAAAGCCTCCTTGATCTTTTCTTGTTCACTTTTATCTCTTTGTCATCCCCTCTCAAATGAAGCCCTCACATTATCTAACCTTCCCATTCATAACGCTCTGTATCACTTGTTTTTGTTTCCCTGCCAGCTTTACTCTCGGTTGCCTCCTTCTCTGTCTACATCCTTCATTCAATTACACATCAAATTAGTTTCTCAAATCCAATCTCTGTGTTTGTTTTTTAACCAGGTTTGATTTGTGTATTCAAGTATTGTTTACCTAGCAGCTTTAACAATGTATATGTGGTCTCGATGGTGCTTTATTTGTGTTTTGTGTCGAACTGTTGGCAGGATGATATTTGGTGTCTCTCTCTGAAGAATACGAGTTGGATTTTAACCCACATATGAGTATGATCTAAATGTGATTTGCATACATCATAAAAACATCCACCTGCTTGCAAAATGTAAACACTTCATGAATTCTACAATAAACGTTATAGATTGTGTATTCATCCATATTTTAATAACAATAAGACACATTGGAATACTGAGCACACCCGCCAACCGCAGAGGTAAGCATTACACTGCAGATCAAGACCTTTCAATAGACATTAAAAGCCCTATTGTGCTAATGTCCTGGTTTCATATTTGTATTTTTTGCTTCTACTGTGACGTTTTAAATATTGTTAACACAACACTGCAAACAGTTGATCATTAACACATCTAACTGTTTGAGTTATTTTATGTTCACTTGAACAACCTTATTTGTTCTCTGTTCTGCTCTGTTTTTTGTCTCCACCAACCACTTTGGGAAATGTTTGTCTCTTTAGCTGCTTAATGCTTCAACATGTTCACCAGCTAGTCTTTCACTTTGTCTGTCAGCTGCTGAGCATGTAGTTTACTGAGAGGTCTTATAGCTAAATCTCTAATTAATATGCTATAAGAGAACAAAGAGCTGACTTACTATAACTCTCCATCAAGCAGTGAGGAGCTGCAGAATCCTGCCAAGGAGCATTTGCTTTCATCCCTGTTTGTGTTTCCGTTTGTTTGTTTTGTTTGTTTGACTGTTTCTTTGTCTGTTTGCAGCCTGACAGGAAACCTTCTGGCTCGCTTTTCATTAAACATGGTGGAAAGCTGTAGCATAAGCCAAGGAAGTTATAGGACAGAAAAAGACATGAATGAGTTTGGAAGACTCACTTAAGCACCCCCTCAAATTAGAAAACAATTATTCAACAAATTATTGTAGCGTCCATATTTCTTCAAATAACTCAACAGAGGTCTGGGCTATTTCATTTTTGTTTTGTCACTATGAGCCTTTCCCATTAAAACCGCTTTATGGTCAAGGAAATATTGTGACTATCGAAAACAAATGATGGACAAAGTTGGGTGACTGAAAAACTTTTAACTACTCATCTTCCAGTAGAAACTTCACTGCTTAACAAATGGCACACTATTTTTGTTGAGGCGGAAAAGCGACTGTTTTGATGACAACTAATAGAGTCTTCACCAAAGTCCTTGTCGAGGCAGATAACTGATTGATGAATGGAAGCTTCAACAGGCGGACAGCAAGACCGATACACAAAGTGCCTTTCGATTTTCAAGCCTCTTTTTTCACAACAAAGAACAGCGGATAGCAAGCATTCAATTTATGCTGTCTGTCATCTGTCACGTAGCCGTTGCACTGATGCATCAGAGTTTTCAGAATCAATTTTCTCACATTTCACCAAAAATCATTGGAAAAGCTTCACTCAAATGATGGCAGTTTTGAAAATATTGAAAATGGGACAGTATGCACCCCTCATTGTCCTGCCTCTTACATGGATTTGAAACCAATTTGACAGCAAACACCCCCTTTCATTATCTTTTATTTGGCCACTGCAAGATGCTTTAACACCCACAGACTCAAAACTTGCTTCGGACCACCCACATCTTCAAATCAAGCCGTCATTTTGATCTCAATGAGTGAGTGCTTCTTCTACTGTTGCACAAAAACATTCACAGACTCTCAAGGTGAAAACAATACCAGTTTCACTGTCACTGCTGCTAACTGTAATAAAAAATGCAGTCTATAGTCAGACCCTACTTTTTACCCGACCGTTCCGTGCACAGCGACTTCAGACAGCTTCTACAAAGCAACAATGTAAAGGAAAGTGGTTCTGTCAAAGAGAAAGTAGGTCAGGAAGAACAGAGGACACAGAGGGAAACTCAATGAAGCGAAAACAACATAAAATACTCCCTGTGGGGATCTCAAGTAAATCCAGCTGTGAAAATGAGAAAAAAATGACTTGGAAAAGCATAACATATACATTGATGTGTGAATAAAGCAAGTCACAGCAGTAAATCCAGGTCATGTTAGAATACAATACCACTTTAATGGAGTCCATGATGTCTTTGGTGGAGAGATTGGTTTGAAATTGGAAGAAATGATAGCCGAGCCTGATGTCCTTGGAGAGACACAGCCATGACAGAAACTGGTTTCCAAATGCTTTGAAATAATTATTTTATAACCTTGTGTCCTCAAATTCCATTCATATGTGAATAAATACATACATTAAAAACAATTCCGCCTGGAATGTGTCCACTTGCAACATCCGGAAAGAGTTGCAATCTTATGCCACTTAGACATCACAGCAAGTGAAGTATGCATGATTTTCACCTTAGACTAAAGTCTTAAATCCCTCTATTCAGCCCAATGTCTTAAATCCCTCTATTCAGCTCAATGTTAGTCTTTTTTTGTTCATTGCATTGTAAACAATCCTTTTGACATATTTATAACACCTTCCTTTGAATACTTACCCAGCAGAGAGTTGTGTTGATGATTAGCAAGGGAGCACAACAACATCCTACAATTGTGCCAGCATAAACACAAATGCACTCCACGTGATCAATATTACACAGTTTATAATCAAAAGATTTTCCTCCTGCTGAGCTGGATCTAATTAGCTTGACATTTTAATCATTTTGATTTATTTCATTTTTCTGCATTTCACTGCTATTGAAGTGTTTGTATGTTATTTAAAGCACTGCTGATTTTCATTTTGAAAGCTTAAATATAGAGTATTATGTTATTATTACACTACAGTACAATTATTGTTTATTATATATTTATTGTTTATTATTTTAACAGTCAGAATACATTTGTCACAATACTTTTTGGTTTTTCCTCTCTTCTGATACATTTCTAGCTGCAGCCCACCACTGCTGATGTATCCAGGAGAAACTCTGGCTCCTGGCCATCCTAAACCTCCACCTCCTCATCTGTCAGAGGTGGTGTTGGTGGAGGTGGTGGGGGGTGCTCACAAACTCATAACCAGTTGAGTAAAATAAAGGGAGCGATACAGATAAGATTCCCCCCTGTAAAATAACAATGATGAAGAGGCAAATCGATTGGGTCAAAGAGCAGACAGTGATGAGGAAGCAGAGAGAGTGTACTTGCTCTGGTAAACAGTTTGGAAAAGCTGAACCAATGAGAGCCTCATTGTGAGCAATTGACTTGGTTACCATGGAAACACGTCCTCAAAACATCTTTAAACATGTTGCCTCTGCAGTTTGCATTGATGTGAAGTACCCTCTGGTGGAGAGGGGTTTCAATGAATGTACAGTATATGATACTTGATGATATTATAGAACATTTCATCCATACATCCATCCACCTACCTATAATTATATTATACAGGATATACAAATATTATCTCTCTAAGAAAATATTTGTACCGATCTAACAATTTCTCCGTTACTCTGATATATATATATATATATATATATGTATATACATCACCACTGCTGTGTTCCCCACTCTCTTTTGGGTTTCAGGAAAGGTAAGGTTAATGAAAAACGTAGAGACTTACCTCTTGCATTATAATTGACAACATGTTGTATTTCAAGGCCTTGTGTTTTATAAATCAACCCACCAGTGTTTTCCTGACTCCTCATCAGCTCTCAACGCTCTCATCTGAATGTTTTTGGATCTTTATATTATTTTGTGTTCTGTCAAAGCAGGTGTGTTTTTTCTTAAAACAGCACTATACAAGGGTAACTCAACTGCTAAATGTCATTGAAATAGACCAAAAAAACATTTTTGAAACCATAAGCAGTATGGCTTGCATGATTCACAATGTGGTATTGTGATAAACTGAAACTGGGGAAGCTCATTTATTTTGTTGCCCTGCAGTTGTGATTGCATTGAGCGCAAATGGTTTGTTTTCGGCGGTAGTCATTAAAGAAGCAAACATCTGGAGGCATAAAACTTAATTGATTGATGCATGACATCTCTTTTTAAAACTGTGTGCGCTGCTCTGAAATGTGTTTGAGGTGACACATTCTCACCGCACACGTTGCTTTTATAAATACCAGTTTATTCAATGGAAATGGCATCCAGTATGCTCATTTTGTGCATACACAGCGCTTATAAATCTGGCCGCTGAAGTCTCTGGATTCAAGTTGTAGAAGTATGTAGAACATCAATATCATTCACATGGTTGCTTAACAATGAAAATACAAGAAGGCGGTGACCTCAAACAGCTGTTGTGATGTTGGGAAGGATTGCAAGTCTGGCAGTGTACTATAAAGAGTGCTTTTTGATGAAAACAGGTTTTTAACGCAGTTTCTGTCATGTGGAGTCAACGTTAACTTATTTGAAGTGTATTTTATTCACATGGTGTTACAATAGAAAACTGAAGAGCCATTGTTAAGCCTGAGCAAAGAACTTTGCTGTCTTGGCAGTGACATCTCCGGCTAAATCCTAGCTAATCCATAAATGTGCAATAATCAGTTGAGTTGATCAGGTCCTAGTGACATAGAACACCAGACAGTTAGCAGCTAACAACCTGAGACACCACCATCCTGTCACTCAAAGCGTTTTAGCCCTAACTGTGACTAACTTTACGCTTTGATGGGGAGTATAGAACAAAACACTTTTTCTGTCTTGTGAAAGACCATAGCAAAACCAAACAAAACTTTTCAAGATGTGAAACATTTCCTTACATGAGATGTGCACCTGTACTAGTGACAACAACTGATAATGGCCATCAAACGGGCTGATTATATTCTAAATGGGTGAACAGTGTTGACTGACTCATCAGAGGGAAACAATTAATTATTCAGCTCGTCCTTTTTAAACAATGCACAGAGAAAAGAACAATGTTTTGTTGTTGTTGCTGTTGTGTGGTTTCATGATAAATCATATCATTTTACAGCCCAGAGGATGTACATCACATTTCCCTTTGACACATTTTCTAGAGCACTCAGGAGCAGAATCATTTCACAGCAGCATCCGCAGCTGACCTTGTTAAAAGTGTTGATGATGAAGATCAATATTTTTCTCAAACTTCCTGCTTTTATCAATATGTGTTTTGTCCTTGTTTTTATTGTTGTCTGCCTCTGCAGACCAAATCACCTCACTGTTTTCTTTATAATTCTTATCTTTTTCATTCTTTTCCCCAACTTTCAATGTTTTCCTGACCTCATGGAAACGTGCTTTATGTACAGAAAAAAGTTGCATCTTAACAAAACATAAATAAGAAGAAGGAATGAACAGCATAATAAAACCACCCTTCAATTAGTAAACTAAATAACAGAAATGTGTCACATCTGCCTGGCTGGCCCTCCTTTCAGGTACTATTCACCACCCCAGGACCTTTCATTGCCATTCTCACCTGTCTAGATGCCCACACTTTCACCGCACTCTCACATCCACTCCCACCTGCCCTTTCCAAACATTCAAATCTGTGGATCTTCCCTGCCCACTTGTTAAGCTGTTTTTAACTTTCCCTCACTAGCTTGTCAGAATATATACAAGCCGCTTTCCCCCAATTAGTTGAATAACGACAGAACATTAGCAGCTGCTATACTGTAGCAACAACAATTCTGCGAGCGTAAAAGCGCCGCGGTTACAGCGGGCTGCTGCCCAACGGCATCACGCAGTCTGACCTGTTTAACAGCAGCAATGGGAAGTTTACTAACCAGGCAGAGAGTCAGAGGTATCTAGGATCAAAGAGCTTTTACGATTTTTCATTCAATCTTTGAGAAAACTCTTTAAACCTCCGTCACTCCCATTTTCTTTTTACTGAGGTTAAATAAGTTTGAAAACTGAATTAAAGCAATCACCAAAAGTCATCACATCTTGCTCTATTTCTATAATTATTTAGCAGAATCTGATTATAGATCAATGATTCATATTCACACTGGGGGGAAGATGTCAGAGATTGGAAAAAATGCATCTAGCATCACATTGAAAACTAAAATGTTGACAGATTTCGTGAGTTTAGAATTATAAGGTTCTATCTCCACTTTTGGTCGAAATTGAGTTTTTGACATAATCTTATCCATTAGGTGTTTATTAATGCCTGTGTGGTGTTATTTTTGTAAAAAAAAATATTTTTTTAGTTAGTATTAGTAAAATAAAAAGGTTCCATCTCACAAAACATAAACCGAGTTGGGATTATAAGGTTCTATCTCCAGTAGATTCAATATCCAATCAAAACCCACGAAAGAACACGGACGGACCAATCAAAACCCACCTCTTAGCTCTGTAGCCTGGACACAGAGCTAAGGGCTGGACATTAGCCTGAACATCTGAAGCCGGCGATGGCGCCCAAAAGACGGACAAGAAGAGATCGGTAAGTTGAAGCACACATAGAGCTGGTATATAATACTTAATTAATACTTATAACAAATCATTAGCTAGCTAATATAAACCAGCTTGTTTGCGAAGGTAGCTAGGTAGCTCGTTTAGCATTAGCGAATGTTAGCATTAGCGAACGTTAGCATTAGCTTGCTAGCGAATGATGACTGCAGCCTAACATAACGCCAATTTCTAACTTATTCCCCTTCAATAAAGGCAAGCTAGCTAGCTTTTAAAGATTGCTAGATTGTTGGTGTCTTGATAAAAGTTGCCCCATTTATATCAGGATAATAATTCAATTGTTTTTTGTTACAGAAATGATGATGCTGATGAAAGACCTCCAAAGGAACTTGGAGAGGCAAAGAGGACAGCAGGATCTAGTGGTTCAAAAGATCACTATGAAATACTCTACGCCTGGCCACTCGGCTGTCCAAGAAGTAGATAACATGCACAGCAACATTGAAAAGGCAATGGCATGTTCAGAGTTTTACAGCCCACTATCCTTCTTGCGTGTCCTTCTGAGAGCGAACAGAACCAACCCTTACACTGTCATCCAGATGAAAGATTCAGATTTTAAAGACTTTCAGTCATGCTCAAAACTTTTCCAATACAAGCAGGTACCATTTGCTTCAGTGGCCCAAATAACATTTTCGCAAAATCTGTTCAGTGTGCAGTACAGTACCTCCCATGCTCAGCCTCCTATACAGGTGGATATTAGGGGTTCAAACACCAAAACCAGGGCTAACATGCCAACGTCTCTATTGCTGCCCCAGCCAAAGCTGCTCACAAACAAAAACACAATCGCAGAGGCAAAGAAGTCAGACATTTTATCCATGTTCAAGTACATGCCTGTCGTTGACAAAGCATACTACACGGCAGTATTTAGAAAGTGATATCTAGATAGTAGATTGGAAGGTCAGAAAGAGTCATGACAACATAAATTACATATAAATTAAAGTACATCATACATAACAAAACAGACAGAATAATAAATAATAAAATTGTCTCATAGTTTGTTCTCAAAGTGTCTCATAGTTTGACACTAGCTTATACAATAAATGAACAATGTGTTTTTAAAAAGTGTTTAATGATGTTTAGTAACAGTTTGTGTGTGTGGGGGGGTATATGGGTGGGGAAGAGGGGATGTCAAGGGGTGGAGGATTTAAAAAAGAATCTAATGAATTACAACAATACATTATTGATTAGAAGTGTGTTTAGAATGTTTTTAATGAAATGAATTAACACTGTTTTTAAAATGTTTCAGAGCATTTTCATGATGTTACACAATATTTTGTATGTTTTAATCTACTAAATGAACAGTTTTTAATGTATGTTAGATGCTTCCTTAATGTTTTAACAGTACAGAGGACAGAGGGGTGGGTGTCATGTGTGAAGAAAAAAAAATATTTAGTTCAAGTGCAATTTTTCTATGATGTTCTTTGAAAATTGAAATAAAATATTTGTTTTCTTAAAAACTTGCTTGGCTTTGATGTATACTATACTATTATATATTATATTATATACTACAAGCTATGAACTTGTGTTATAAATATATATATTGATTAAAATCAATGGTTATATACATTTATTCTTTGAAATGTAGGGTTTTATTTATAAAAGTGGAGATAGAACCTTATAATTCCGAACAGAATCAGAGCTCTCAGAATTATAAGGTTCTATCTCCATTTGGACCATCTTAAAAATCCCCACTCCAAATGTGCCAGGATTTTGATATTCTATCCTCAAAGTACCTGTAGGGTGATGGTCTTGTTGAGCTATAATAGTAGATTATACTACATAACAGTTTTGCCAGCTGGGATGTATAAACTTTGATGCTCAATATCTCAGAACTACCCTAAACGGAGATAGAACCTTATAATTCTAAGCTCACGATTTGGTATTTTCATTAGTGTCACACAGCTTAGCAATAAGGTCATTGTTTTCAGTGTTCAACATACACAAGATGTGTGACAGATAAATATAAATCATGTGAGCATCTGTGGTTTCCATTGTGCAAGTAGGAATTGGCATGAGGTATCTTCTTTTATCTTTGAAGATCACATCACCAAAATGTAATAATGGATTAATCTGTTTCTGTTCGACGTAATTGTTGTAATCCTACAGCTCATTATACTACATTATTTACAGAGTTAGGTTACCAATAGATGCTGCTCTTGATGGCTTTGAGTAGAATTATACTCCACAGCAAACCCAATAGCATTTCCAGTTGTAAAAGTCAAATAAATTGCTTCTTTGACTGGATGGGGAACATTTATTTTAAATAATCTATGAGTATGTGTATTTTAATCTGTGGGATGAACTTTGGGATTTTAGCTTTTGCAGATCATTTATATGCACAAAAAGCTATATAACACACTACAGGAAAGGGGAAAAAAACAAGAAGCAGAGTGGGCCTGTTCAAAATCAGTATTTTTTTTCTCCTACGCAAGTCGAGTTATACACCTGTCTTGCTGGAAGTGCATGTTTTGGACAGTAATGTTGATTGTGTGGGATGATGGAGCCAGGATTTACACTGTACCGGTGTGGGGGCTATAATAGTTGATTTATTTTCGTTCTGTGTTCAGTCTGTCAAATATCTTCTTGGACCCATGATGCTTCACCAAGTTCCCATTTTCATCACATCTGAAAGGGAAATCAATTTCAAAGTGAATCAAACCTCCAGCTGCTCTACTGCCCGGCCCTCGGTCCCAACACATACTTTATCCCTGACTTCACACTCTTATTAATCCTCACTAAGTAATGACCAGAATAGTCATCATTGACTTCCACTCTAATTCAGTGAAGCTGCGTTATGTTCGGTTATGTTAAGCGTTGAAGTCAGATCATTAAGTCCTTTTCTTTGCAGCGTTAATTTCCTGGAATACTAATGGGCCGTGCAGGCTATTGGTGTGAGGAGAGGCGATGCTAATGAGCTGTTCAGCTGTGAGGCTAAATCTGAAGCAGAACACCATCCTACCTGACCTGCAGGTAATCCACCCAGCACATCACTCTTCACCTTGTGGACACATTCAAACACACAGTTCGTTTTCTTTCTGTTTGTTTTATTCCTGGGTTGTACAGAATGTGCAGAAATAAGAAATATAACACATTTCATTGATTTGATCCCATGTTGAAATAGTGTCTTTGCTATACAGCCACAACCAGGCTGTTATGGAAAAGCTCTCATGTTGTTTATCTACAGTAAAGAAGCAATGCCAATGAGGAAGAGTTGTGTTAGAGTTGTATTATTATATATCTTATAATTTTTTGAATATTTTTACTTTTTTAAGAATTGTAATGTCACAGCTGGAGCATGACAATGTATGTCTACTGTTAGATAGTTCCATCTTTAGGAGTATCATATTTTATCGGTTCACCACATTTTTATCAATTGATCTGTAAAAATGTTTTATTTCTATCTGTCAGATAAAAAAAAAAAGGGAAAGTACAATATTAACCTGGGGCCATGTTAAAAAATATTTTTTTATTATGGTTTACATTTCCATCTAAAGTTGTGTTTATTTAATGTCTAAAAACTAAACAAAAAACAGAAGACCAGGGGACAGGTAGTTTAATTTGCACTCGCTCCAACTGTATTAACCCCTGATCCTCTTCAAATTGGTGTTAGTCTGTTATTTCCTGAAAACCCTAAGGCTTTTTCGTTGAAGATGATGAGCATTTGTTTAGATGCTTGTAAAAATATGACGTTCAGTAAAATGATTCCTCTCACTGTGGTGGCTGTGCACAGGGTAGTGAATCCAAACAACTTGAGCAAAATCTAAAAGGATTTAAAGCGTTCATAAATGCAACGACTCTGCTAGAACCTGCAATTCAAAACACATAATACAAAGTCTGTCTACTCAGTTTCCCCACTCATATTGAAGGCAGAGTAAACAAAAGCACGCCACTTCAATCCATTTTGACCCATAAATACAAGCAGGTTAAATGAATGGATAGAGACTTAATTTGATTTTGAATCATTGGTGATATTATCTGTCTGTAAATGAAACAAACAAACAAACAAACCAAGGTTATTCCTTCTCCAAAATACTAAGCTAACAATCGCTATCGCACAAACCAAATCAATGAAACGACACTAATGAATATCTCATTTAATTTAATGTACTTTATTAATGAGATCAGAACCTTAATTCTGCAGAGTCACAACTTCATATTTCATCATGAATTAAGCCAGCTGGAGCAGATTTAATGGAATTTCCAATTTAAGGCTATTTTTCAAGGCAGTAATGGATGCCGTCTGAGGAATCACAGCCTCATTAGTAAGACACATTATGCAGCTGAGAGCCGCCGCTGTCAAGGTGAGTTACAGAAGCTTATAGGCTCTGAGCACTGGCATCGAAATTACTCTGAAATGCACCTGGAAACTGTCAGTACGAGCCTCAACTATTAAAGCTGTATTTACACTCATTTATCTTGTTGCTGTGTGCTTTTTATTTTACTCCACATGCTCAAGTTGAAGTTTTTACACCAGTGAAATCAATTTGTTCCAGTGCATTTTAAAGAGGATGCGTCAGAAAAACACTCAAAGGCCTGATATAACTGAAAAAAACAAAAACAGATCAGATCCAACTAAATACATTTATTTATTATTCAACTTGACTACAAATCTGACGTTTTAGGCAAGTTCCATATCTGACAGCTTTAGTTCCTTTGCAGATCATTTTTGTAAGAACCAATAAAATGCATTTAATTTGTACCATTTTTTTCCCATTATCATGTTTCTGTGCTTATTTTATGTTATTTATTCAAACCACATTTTAAAATGATGAAAATATAGTTTGGGGACCATTTAGTAGTTGCGGTTAGATTAGTTTTGTTTAGCAAATACTTTCTGTTTAGTGTCTCGGCCCCATATTTGTGTTGTGTGCCTCTATTGTGACTTTAACATGCTTAAATGTTCAATAAGTTCTTCTTGTGTTTTTCTCATCCTGTGCTGCAGCACCTCTTTTCATCCTCTGTCTGAAACCAGACTCCAGTCTGCTCTGATTGGTTAGCTGGCCGGCCCTCTTGTGATTGGTCAACCGCTTAGAGATGTCCCACCCATTAGCCTCTCAATCTGACAGAGCACTAGCCAATAGAAGCGCAAGTGTTACATAGTGATGTCATTATTTTACAGAAAGGAGTCCAATGGAGCCGTTTCAGACGACGGGGGAGTGTGTTACTCCCTCTGGAGGGAACTTTGTGATTTTGTCCTTTGCAGACCATTTACTGCACATGCACAAAAACCTATATAACACACTACAGGAAAGGGAAAACCCAAACAATGCATAATATGATATTTTACATTTGGTGTTAAATGTCCCATTATGCAAAATGTACTTTTCGCTGTCTTTTATACATAAATATGTGTCCCCGGTGTGTATGGAGTGTCAGAAAATACAACCCTCTCTCTTTTCCTCCTCATCTCTAAAAACGGGGGTACAAACAAGCTGTTCCAGATTTGATGCCGATATGATGTCATAACGGAAATGTGGGCTGCCTTTACATTGAACTGCTGGCAACGTCCCCCCCACGTGACACGTCCCAACCTATCGTCTGCAATATACAGTCGCGAGCTGAATCCCCTCCGCAGCACCTCTGTGTGTCTTTGTGTTCAGCAGGATGTCTGCAGGAGGGACTTAGAGTTGTTGTATATAATACATATAAAGGCTCTGTTCTAGTGGTAAACACTGAGAAGTGTTTCAGAAATAATGCTTGATGTGGTTTGGAACATATCATGGTGTTTAATCACGGCAGCATTTAGCTGAGTTTCTCCATTAGACACTTCTCTCTTCAGACAGAGAGATCATGATGCTCTAAAGGGGCGTGGCCAGCTTCAGCTCAGCTCAGATTTAGAGCTAAAGTCACAGAATCAGCACTTTCGAAAACAGGGCTGAAACAGAGGAATAGCGGACATGCTAAAATCAATGATCTGTTTGGTATTTTGAGCAAAACACGTCAGACACATGTTTTTTTTAAATATATTTGAGACATAATATATGTCATAAAAGAGCATAATAGGAGACCTTTAAGAGATACGTTGATACTTATATCTTTGTACTTTTTTAAATTGTTGAATGTATATCATTTTTAATTGTTGAAGTAGTATGGTCTTGCTCTGAGTACTTCTTCCACCACTGAAGGTAACACAACCTTACATCACCCTGTGGGTACCTTGAATATTAATACTGCCTTTCTAAGTCTTGTGGCCACTCTGGATGAACAGACCAAGATTCCATCATCGTTAAATCCTCGGTGAGATGAAAATCTGCTAAATTAATTTCTCTTCAGACATGAAAAGTTTTACTTCCTGGAGATGCGATCATCCTTTGTGAATCTCGTGGGGGTAATTCAAAGGACTACACACACACACACACACACACACACACACACACACACACACACACACACACACACACACACACACACACACACACACACACACACACCAGTCCATTTATGAGGAGCTGACTGGTTTGGACTGGAAGAGGATTTGATCTTGACAAGGATTCCTGTTCACTTGGTCACCATGGAAACAAGATGTGGATGTTTGTGTCTACCTATCCGTCTACAGCAAATGCATGTATTGTGTGTGTGTGTGTGTGTGTGTGTGTGTGTGTGTGTGTGTGTGTGTGTGTGTGTGTGTGTGTGTGTGTGTGTGTGTGTGTGTGTGTGTGTGTGTGTGTGTGTGTGTGTGTGTGTGTGTGCGTAAAATAATTTCTTTGGAGAATGATGAATCTGTCCATTGATCCACAATGCTGATAACTTGTGTCTCTCTGACCCCCGTAGTGCCCCCCATGTCCCTGTCAGTTTCCCTGTTTTCCCCATCTGTGTCTCCTCGTGAAGCAGAGTTGAAGAGCTTTCACACTTTAATCAAACCCTCATGAGAAGAGAGAACAGGCACTTTAGAGTCGAAGGTTGGAATTTAGTTAAAAGAAAAAGCTGCTGAAAAGCTAGAATTTGCTTTATTTATGCACTCGTTGGTCCCAAGCAGACAGCACTCATTCAGTCGTCAGCCATCTGGATTACAAGATGTGATGTATCGCTCTGATGACCAGCGTTATGACGGATTTTAAAAATAGGACATTCATTTTATTTGAATAACAATCTACTGTTGCAAAGTGATTCTCTAAACTGCTGTGTCCAAATATGTATGATTGTGTGTTTGTGTGTGTCAAACTGTCATCTGCATGAGGCAATTACTATTTGGCCCAAGACGTGGGGGGTTGGCATGGAGACCAATTAGCTTTAATTCTTCACACTCAGCTATCATATCGTTGCTGTCGTTGCAGGAAAATACCAATTCACTTATGATGCTCACATTGTGCTTTTAGGTTCCGAAACGTCATATTTAATTAAAGTCAGTGAAGAAAAGATACTTTTATCTCAAATACAAATCTGAGAACAAAGCCTCATCCATGATGCTATCAGCTGCAGGCTAGGACTCATGAATTGTGGATGAAAGAGGAAACCGTCTTTGTTGATTTATCTCTGTCTCCAAGATGACATTGCTGAAAAAAGGACAATGGACGTGCTTCAGTCTGGCCCATAATATGGACACCATTGATTGGATTTTCATCTCCAATTTCAGAAACATACATTTTGCTGTAGCCCTTTCTAGAAGTATAGGTTGAGAAACATGCAACATACTTTTAGCTTTAACACATGATATAATATAATAATACAATGCAGTGTAGACTGCTTTGAATATACAAACTAGAATATTTTCTTTGATGAAAGTGCAAATGATTTAACAGACATATATGCATTCTTTTGTGATGGCCACAAAAACATTAAGGTACAGTCCAATAAGAATGGAGACATGGGACTTGAAATGTGAAACGTGAAATGAAGAAATATCTCAGAGAGAAAAAGGATGCTTTTGTTTGAGGAGATCTGCCATCCTAGAAAATGTGGCTAAACTGAGGGGGGAGTATTAAAAAAAAATCAGCAAAGAGAGCGTTGAGCAGTCTTGAAACAGTGATGTGCAGAGAGGCTAGGGTAACACTGTAGACACTAAAGCAATTCTATAGGTTTGTGAAAGGTTGTTTTTTTACAAATGCTATCATTCATTCTTCTCATATTCAAATCTGTGGCAGAAGACGTTGTTTAGCTGAGCTTTGTGTTTTCCATTTAGAAGCACATGTTAGCATGCTAACCAGCCAAGATGGTGAACATAGTAAACAGTAGACTTTGGTTGCGGTCGAACTGTCAGTTTAGCTTAGGAAGGTTCCTAACGGAGTGAAATGACCCGGAAGTACCTCAGTGACCGCCATGATAACAGATGTTCGAATTCTCTAGATGATAGGAAAGGAGCTTTGAAACTTCCATTATAACCTCCTTTAGCTCCTTCTTTTACAAAAGGAAAGGAGAAAATGTTGTCCCACAATGCCTTGCAGCCGCAATATTTACCATGACACAACATTCGTGACCACGAAATGCGCATCATAAAAGTTACGGTGCTTATTAAGCATTTTAAACGTATGCCATAACTTGCCAAAGTGCTTTGTTTTGAACGTGCAGCACTATATTAATCAAAAGGCGAAATATGAACATTACTTTTGAACTAATATGATCAAATAAAGTCCATATTTCACAGTGCTTGTCACAGGCATACGAATTCAGTTTCCTTTTGTATTTCCGTACATTTCCAACCCAATGAAGAATATGTCTCACTGTGTTCCACGTTCATGAAGCATAAAACGACACCATGAGAGAGCACGGTACAAAGTAGATGCGCTTTCAGTAGTCCTATACAGAGAACTGTAGTTTCGCCCCAACAACAGACGCACATTAAGAACGTCCATCTTTTAGCATTGTCACTATGCGCATGTTAAAAATTGCTGCGTTAGCATTTGGCTTAATTAGCTGCTGTGGCTAAATATGACCTAGAGCTGCTAGCATGTTTGTAAACTTGTTTTGCCACAGAACAGATTTATCTGTCCCTTTTGCTTTTTTCATAATAATTAACAACTCTTATACGAACATAAACTCCCTCAGTGTCACAAAATAATTCAGAAAATTATACCTTTCTTGGTTAATCAACTTTAAGAGGGGATCTAAATTGTGAACAGAAAACGTGTGGTGTGTGGCTTTTTCAAATCTTTACATGCAGGTTTCTTGGTTAACAAAGCACCACAGCAACACAGCATGCACTCGCAGGCTGGTTCCCTTACATGTAACAAGTAGGTAAATTAACTTTTCAACAGTGAATAAGCCCTGAAGTAGACGCTGATTTTTTTTCGCAGCAGTAGGCCTACAGTGATGGTGGTGGTGGTGGAATATTCGAAAAAAGAAAATGAGGGCCATGAAAAAGAAAACTTACATCATGTAAATGAACAGATTGCATCTTCAAAATCCGAGCCACATATTTGAACGTCTCATCATTTTACTTGTAGATTTTGAAAGAACGGGCTCCATGCTTTCTATCGATATTTAGTTCAGTTTGTTTTTGTGGCTTTCAGTGTTAATAAAAGTACTATGAGTCACCGTTTAAGTAGGAGCTCAGGCACGGGGCTGAGAAAGTGAACAGAAATTGACGCAATAAATACAAAATGATAGAAAACAATATAGCAAGGAAAAAAGAGCCCTTTCAGAGAATGACACATCCACCACTTTCACAAACCAATGAATTTTAAATGAGCTAGGACACACTTGGTCGGGCTAATATAGAGGCTCAAATGTTTCTCTTGCGTCTGGGTCAGAACTGAAAATTGGTGTCACTCGATCTCCTCATGAGTGAGATAGTACTTCACACCACAGTGGCGCAAGGCAGATGCATTTCTTGCATCTAAAACAGACTTACTTCTCAATGAGGTATTCAGAAAGAGAACTAGTGAAGAGAGCAAGATTTCCAACCTTTTATAATGGACTTTTAATTAGATGTTTGGCGGGGTAATTATCATAAAGCCTCTGCTCTGTTTCCTGTAATAGAACTTGTTGTATAAGGTGACAGTTTATATATATGACTTTTTCTCTAGAGGTTTTCTTTTCAGCTAACAAGGAGTTGTGGAGGGGGCTTTTAGATGCTTTGATTTCCCCAAGCAATTCAGTGGCAGACTGCGAGAAAAAGACAAACTGCAATTTATGGCGTCATTATTATTAGCACTTAAGAGGGCTGATTATAAGTGTCAGTGTACTAAAGAGAAATACACAAGAGGACATGTGTCTGTCATGGCACGCGGTGAGATTTTGAGCATAAAAGAGGAATTTTGCTAGATATATGATTCATCAGTTTTGACGAGACAACAGAACTTTACCACAAACCATTCGAGGCCATTTTTAGACCTCAAAATACTATTTGTAGCGCAGGTGGTCTTTTTATATCCATACAAACAGCCCAAAGTCACACAAAGACTGTGTTCTATTTTCTATAAAAAAGATCAATACCGAGTAAGATTAAATCCAATTCAGCATATGAATGATCTCCTGCTCTCATGTTTGTGCTCAAGGCCCGATCAATGGCGCCACACGTTGGACCATCTGTTATCGTTTCCCCTTCAATCCACACAAGATGCTTCAGCAGCTGCTTCCCGGCAAATCACAACTGCGTGGCGTGGAAGAGTTAATGCTGTCAACAAAGCTTTAGATGAAGGGACTCGGTGTATAACGTGTATGAATGCTTATGAGCTGTAACACTGGAAGAAAAAATGATTGATGTCATTGCATCATGTTTGCCTTCATCAAACAGCATCTAGAGGGGAGAAAGGAAGTAGGATTGTATAGATGCTGATATGTTTGGGTGCTATTGTCTTTGCTTTTATGACAGACAAAATGGAGAGGGATCAAAGGTTATGAGATAGAAAGAGACGCAATAAAAGTCCCAGGCCAGATTCAAAATGAAGATTCATAGATGCTGTCTCAATCCCAAAACTTTAGGAAAGCCCTGCATGTTCTCTTTTTCATTACTCACATAGCTACTTATGTAATCAAGTGCAACACCAAGAATACCTTTGAGGAAAAACTGTCAAAAAGTGATTCTGTTTAAAAGATAACTGGGTTTCACTATACTCTACAGCAGGGACGTGCACAGACATTTGGAGGGGCTATTGCTCTAAACTGGAAAAAGGGCTTCTAATTACCTTAAATAAACTCACTAATTAATGAAACCAGTTCAATACGCATTATTCTTATTCTTATCATTCTTTAGAAGCGCAGTAACGGTAAGGTATGGAATTACTTATTTATTTAGTATTCCATAACTTAATAACAGAGATGGTCAACCTAAAATGGTAGAGACATGGCAGAAATCCTACAATGAAGCGAGACAGAGATGTGTTCTCCCTTTGTGAGAGGTCGATCAGATCAAGAGAACAGAGCAAGCATTGAGGGAGTTTACGGAGCAGAAGAAAAGACATAGAAGCACAATAACAAGTACAGTGGGGCAAAAAAGTATTTAGTCAGCCACCAATTGTGCAAGTTCTCCCATTTAAAAAGATGAGAGATGCCTGTAATTTTTATCATAGGTATACCTCAACTATGAGAGACAAAATGAGAAAAGAAAATCCAGGAAATCACATTGTAGGATTTTCAATGAATTAATTGGTAAATTCCTCGGTAAAATAAGTATTTGGTCACCTACAAACAAGCAAGATTTCTGGCTCTCACAGACCTGTAACTTCTTCTTTAAGAGGCTCCTCTGTCCTCCACTCGTTACCTGTATTAATGGCACCTTTTTGAACTCGTTATCAGTATAAAAGACACCTGTCCACAACCTCAAACAGTCATACTCCAAACTCCACTATGGCCAAGACCAAAGAGCTGTCAAAGGAGACCAGAGACACAATTGTAGACCTGCACCAGGCTGGGAAAACTGAATCTGCGATAGGTAAGCAGCTTGGTGTGAAGAAATCAACTGTGGGAGCAATTATTAGAAAATGGAAGACATACAAGACCACTGCTAATCTCCCTCGATCTGGGGCTCCACGCAAGATCTCACCCCGTGGGGTCAAAATGATCACAAGAACGGTGAGCAAAAATCCCAGAACCACACGGGGGGACCTAGTGAATGACCTGCAGAGAGCTGGGACCAAAGTAACAGAGGCTACCATCAGTAACACACTACGCCGCCAGGGACTTAAATCCTGCAGTTCCAGACGTGTCCCCCTGCTTAAGCCAGTACATGTCCAGGCCCGTCGGAAGTTTGCTAGAGGGCATTTGGATGATCCAGAAGAGGATTGGGAGAATGTCATATGGTCAGATGAAACCAAAATAGAACTTTTTGGTAAAAACTCAACTCGTCGTGTTTGGAGGAGAAAGAATGCAGAGTTGCATCCAAAGAACACCATACCTACTGTGAAGCATGGGGGTGGAAACATCATGCTTTGGGGCTGTTTTTCTGCAAAGGGACCAGGACGACTGATCCGTGTAAAGGAAAGAATGAATGGGGCCATGTATCGTGAGATTTTGAGTGAAAACCTCCTTCCATCAGCAAGGGCACTGAAGATGAAGCGTGGCTGGGTCTTTCAGCATGACAGTGATCCCAAACACACTGCCAGGGCAACGAAGGAGTGGCTTCGTAAGAAGCATTTCAAGGTCCTGGAGTGGCCTAGCCAGTCTCCAGATCTCAACCCCATAGTAAATCTTTGGAGGGAGTTGTAAATCTGTGTTCCAACCTGGTCACCACCTGATCCTTTTCAATCAGGTTGAAATGTGTAGGACAAATACAAAAAATATTGACACACACCAGGAAGGCTTCGTTATTTCCTAAAATATACACAAATGCTGGTGCATTGAGATTTCTCTAAAATTGAAACAAAGAAGCCAAAATCCGAAAAGAGCTGCCCCAGACCAGCTAGATCAGTTCAGGCCTGCACTGGCTGACAACAATGATGAAAAGTTACCCAAAAAAGAATCTTATATTCCAATGCAAATGCTTAAATATGTGGCAAAACTGAGCAATTTATCAACATTAACAATCCTTTGTTAAAGGTTTTGTCATGTTGTGAAGTTAATTATGTGTTCTGCCTTAAGTGCAGTGCTAATTAATTACCATAGAACAGCCATAAGAAGGACTCTAGTCAAGGGGTAAAAAGGATATCCACAGATCAGGAGATGTGATGATCAGCAAGAAGTTCACTTTTGCAATCGGTCTTTGTTAACTCCCTGTATGTCACATCTCTGTTGGGAAGTTTTACAGTAACTTGTGACTCATGTTCCTCTTTGTTTGCAAAATGTTCCCATGATTGTCTCTAACTTTCACATCAGCTCAATGCAGAAGAAGTACCTTTTTTGGTTTTACTTTTGCAGATCTGGTTGCTGCACTTGCAGTTTAGGCTCATGTGATTTGCAGTGTTTGCTGCTCTGTTGTCTCATGCTGCTTTATAAAATCACATGAAAATGCTGATTGTTGCTGACCATTACCAGTCATGAATAATGACACTGCTTTAAAGAAACTTTGCAATAATTGATTTCACACTTTGTCTTTTGGCACCTTATCTGCCTCTTGTGAATTTAATAATGGAAAATATAATAAACCAATTTCACTTTCATGCCCTGCTGTTATGACATGGGCTTAATGACCATGGAAAATGAGGTTCATGTGAGACCAAGCGCGCGTGTGAGTATGTGAGGGTGTGTGAGACAGAGCAACATTTTTAAGGCAGTTTCTGGAAGTGAATTAGTCAAAACACAGGGTGTCACTGCATGATGTGGCTCTAATGCAGTTGTGTTTAGTGTTATCTCTGGCTTCTAAGCATGACTCACTCATTTCTGAGTAAAGGAATGAAACATGTGACATGGCTGTTATGAACTAGGCACCACCACCGCACTATGCACAATATGTAAATCCTAAATGAGTCAGAAGCAACATTTCCATATGTATTATTATACATGCTCGGTAATAAGAATAATAGTAGCAAGAATGAACTGTAGTACTGTGCATGTTTTGTAAACACATGTAGTTAAAAGTATGCGTTTTAATGTGTTATATTCAATGAAGATATTATTTCAACACATCAGAAAGATAAACATCCAGCCACCCTACTGCATCTGCAAGTTATGTTCTTCTAAACTTGCTGCCTGAAAACAATTAGTTTTAGGGGTTTGTGTAATAAGAGAAAATAAGGCAGGTCATCAAACTCTGCAAGATGGACCCTTTGGGACCCCAAATTAGATAATAAATTATGAGATGAATGTATTGCTAGTCTTTGTCTGAAAAGGTTAACCTGAAAGTAATTGTTTTTTTGAGTTCTCTTTGCAGACATTTAATTGTATTTACCATTTTCATTTGGTAGAGTGATAAACCTTATTGCAGAGGGTTTAATGAGGAAATCAATACCCCTCTCTTTTCTTTTTCACATGTATATTTGGGTTTGTTCTATTCCGCCTATTAATTCCTCTAGTCCTTTTGTCATTGGTATTGCCTTAAACCTATAGTTTGGGAAATATTTGATTTCTTGGAGAGTTTGATGGTATTATTCGAACCTAAGTTTATGTAAGTCAATATCCATGGTGCTAGTGAAGCTCAGCTAGCATTAAGACTGCAGGAATGAGCCCTATTTCCTGGAAATTAGTGTGCGTTTTTTTCACTTTTGTTCCCCTGTCTCGTGAAATAAAGGTCCATGTTAAACTCAAGCTTATGATATCTTTATGCTTGGTTCTTTGACATTATATTTGTAAGTAAATCCCCATATCAATTTTGAAGCATTTGTCACGATGTGGGGGGAAAGGACCCAAGCGCAGAACTAATTGAGGAGGCAGGTATGATGTTTAAACTAAAAGCGAGCTTTATTTCAATTAAAGCTGATAACAAAAGGGAAAAACAACAAACTACTAACCAGGGGACACGATGTACGGAGCAAAAAACCGACAGGGACAGGAACAGCAAGAAACATCAACAAGACCAGGTAGGGAACAACGACGAAACAAGGGTAATCACAAGACAAGACACGGCTGGAGAGGGGAGGAGAAACACAGGGGGCAACAGGTGAACACAATGACACAATCAGGCACAGGAGGGACACTCAGAGAGGAAGTCAAACTAAGCATGACACAAGAGGGGAAAAGATTTCAGAATAAATCAAAGGTCATTATTTCCAAAACTCACTCACTGCAGATTTAAGTAAAACAGGAGATAGAGGTAGTGACAGAACATTTATTCAATGATGAATGAGTACAAGGTATTGCATTTGTAGTCATATTTGTCTGCTGTGATGCTGTCTTCAAGCAGTCGTTCTGTCAGACTTCAACCATGTCAAATATATCCCATTATCTGTAAATGTTTGTTCTCGGTATATCATTGTGATGTCTTAGAAAAGAAGAAATAGTCGTTGTGTATTTGTGCTGTCTGAATAGCTCAGAGTTTCCACCATGAGGTTTTTAAGAGAATGGTACGAATGTTATTTGTAAACCCTGGAGGGTGGTTGGTATCCAATTTGTGGGTAAAGGACGCCACTAGCTGTTCGGTTTTTATCACTGCAAGGCAAATTGTATTACTGTTATTACTTCAGCTATGGCAATTATAACAATTAATTGGCTGATATTTTGACAATTGTGTAATTATTTTTTCTAGTCAGTGCATTACAGCTCCAGTGAAATAATGCAGTTTTTTTGGGACAGCATGTTCGTCTATTTTTACAACAAAAACAAAAACTAATTAAATGGAAAGAAATGAGGAAATCAATCCATAGTAAAACATATTATTAGTTAATACTTCAAAAGGTCTGAGCTCATTCTCAACCAATAACCACATTAAACCCCTACTTTTACATTTACAAGTTTGTGATAAAAACGTTGTGATATGATAAAGGCTGTAATATATTAGTCGCAGGGGATATTTTACCCGTCACGACACAAGTCTAACACAAATTATATGAAAACAAAAACCCAATTTATGATTGTTCTCATAAATGTACAAGAAGAATTCACGAAGTAAACTCAAGTAAAAAAGTGTCCGCGATTAAATTGAAGTAATTTATTTCTTTTTTTAAAACACCGGAAGCGACGTCACCGGAGCGGATTTAGCCTCACGTGACGGATCCTGCCCGCTGCAGTCAGCTGATAAAAGTCGATAACAAGCCCGAACTGCTCAGTCATTGTTGTGTCTTTATGCGTTTCTGATTCTTCCCACTGTTACAATGAAGATTTTACTGCTGTGTGTGTTCGCGGCCTTAGCCCTGACCAACGATGCGCTTGTTCGGTAAGAAAACAAAATAGTAATATAGGCTATCACTAGTAATTATTCTGAAGTCACGGTTTATGTGACATAATGTTAGCAAGCGTGCAACCTAAACACGTTCAACTCGTGTTACCTAAAGTATCACGACAGAAAATGGTCTGTTTTACACAGACCATGTTTTGCACATTTACACCTTAAGTATCTATAATGTGTAAGTATGGGGTGTTAGCTTAAAGCCTTCGTTAGCTAGTTTTTATCTGGTCTGTTTCTCTGTGATCCTGTGCACAGCAGAGGACAGCGTGTGACTTCTAAACCTGTTCAATGTTGCCTGCTGTGAACCCATCACCTCTCTGTATGCTGATAATAGAGATGTTTCCAGAAATCAGTTCATCATACTGGTGGTGTAACAGTTTGTGCAATTTGAGAGTATTCGTTTTTTATTTAACCTGTATGTATTTTTAGCATGGTTTGTGTCGGTCAGCATTATTGTCTAAGTATGTGTACACAATACGTTTGACCCATTTTTTCAGTGCTCTCAGTGTACTCGGGGCTAATAATACGGCTGTCTTCGAGAATGTAAATGATTCGTCGATTAACACCATGTCACTTTGTCGACTAATCAATTAGTTAAATGAATTGCCTGATCTGTAAAACGGATTTTCTCCACAAAGAATCTAGCAAGTTAAAGGCTGAATCATTATTCACGTCTTTATGAATATCGCCAAATATACCTGACCTTAAAATCGTATTTTATAGATAAAAAGTCTCTGTTCGCTATCCATCCCTGCAAAGATAAAATAATTGGAGTGTAATTCTTAATCAAATCAAAGTGCTGTTGCAAAACCTTTTAATACCGCCAATAAATTCAATCACATTGCATTTGCAACATCAGTGCTCATTATCTTCTTTCTAAAATGAGTTACTGGGCGTGAATAAAACAAATGTATTGTGAAATGTTTGTGTAAATAATTAACAGATTAGTTGAATAAAAGAGGGCAAAATCACTGTTGATAAATGTAGTGAAAACGTTTCCCTCTGAAATGTAGAAAAACATTGAAATGCACTTAAAATAGAAGTTTTGTTTTTATGAGATTAACGGTGCAAACTAAGTGAAGCTTAATAAAGGGTAATACTTGTTTTGTTGCTCACCTGCAGTTCTCACTGAACCAGTAAAACCATGATCATGGAGTACAGCTAATGATCTAGTTTCCACCTTTTTCGACCTGTGAGCATTGGTTGTTATGGAGCTGATCGCATGCTCAGGTGCCTGTTATCTTAACATAGCTCACCTGTGTTTGTTGACTCAACTATATCTATTCTATGCCCCAGCTGAAGGCTGGATGTTTTCTGGAAGTGAGTTTCTATCATTGAGCTTTCATTATTTAGCAAAGTGAGCTATTTTAAGTGATTTTCTATGCTCTTTAAAATGTGGATTTCTCTTAATCCTTAAGTCCCATATTTCAGACTTCATGATTGACAGCAGCCTTCTTTTAAAAAATGTGCACACAAGTAATGGCATGTGCTATCAATATAAAGCTTCCCCTCCGTGGTATGACTGTCTTATACATCCTGCTGTTTTTTAAACCCACAGGGCAGCAATATGGTACTTTAGTCATATAGGAAAAAGAGGGCCGTTTCAGTCACATGTTTGATACCTGTTAGTGTCCCGTCAGACACTGAAGTGAATGGTATTGGCAATATGAGTCCATCATGAAGATTTGCTCTTAGTGTCAGATTTATTTCAGTTGTGGTAAATTACTGTGCCAATTGAAAGTTGATGACTGATGTTAGAGGAACACTGTGTTGCCAGTTGATATGATATTTGTAGGATTATTTTAATAGACTTTAGTTGTCTTAGCTTTGTGTGTGTGTGTGTGTGTGTGTGTATACACTAAATTCAATGGAGTCATATGTTGGTGTTGCTGCATTAAGCACAATATTTTGCAACACTGTGAAGATAAGGATGAAGTATGTGGGCCAAATCTTATCTGCAACACCACCAGTTGTGTAGGCGTTTCTACAAATGCTAACCCTTCATTTCCACTGCATTTGAACTTTTATTATATTGTTCAAAGCACAGTCAACAGTCTTCAATGTTTCTTCCCATACAGAATTCCCTTAAAGAAATTCCGTTCCATCAGACGTCAGCTGACCGACTCTGGGAGAACAGCGGAGGAGCTCCTGGCCGACAAACACTCCCTTAAGTACAACTTTGGCTTCCCCTCCAGTAATGCACCCACTCCAGAAACCCTGAAGAACTACTTGGACGTAAGCATCTCTCTCAAAACCACTGACCTGTGAACCCCTTAAGTCTTCCCTTTCCCCTAATGCACCTTTCAGAAGCTAAAAAGCCAAGCGGGGGGTGGTAGGCAACAAAGGTCCTGTTGTGTTGTGACGCCTCTGCCTTTTTCCCAGCTCAATGGGAAATTAGACTTTGCCTCTCCAGACCAGTAAATCCTCTGCAAACACAGCCATTAAAGAAAAGCTGAATCATTCTGCTGTAGACTAATGGCTGCTTTCAGTGAGAAAACTGAGAGTGACAGAAGAGGAAACGTTTGTCACATGACCGCTGACTCAGTTGTTGATCTGTAAGCCTCATAATCCTTGTCAGCTGACCCAACGTTTGTTTGTTTGCTGTGGGTTTTTCTTTACATATTATGAAACTGCCTTTTTTTATGTCTGGTTCAACCTTTCAAGACAAAAAGAAGATGAAATGTAAAAGAGCATAATAATCAAGAGATTGCCCATTTTCGGTGTTCTACATAAAATAAGTAATTATGATTGTGACTTTATCTAGACTGATAATATCTGTCTGTATTTTGCACAGAGATCAGTAGATCTATTGATGAATAAGTCTATTATTCTTATTATTAAATATTAAGGAATGTCTCATTTTAACATTCTAGAAAAGCCAATGAGGCGGACATAATCTATGTAACATTTATATTAAAGTAAAAGATACAAGCCTATTTTCAATCCTCCAAAATAGAGGATAAAAGACTGTCACTTAAATATGAACTAATACAATCCTATACAAATAGATTAATACCAGGAGGTAAGGAAAACATCTGTAAACCAAAGCAATAACCAATCACAGAATAAATCAGACGCATGCGGGTTTAATATGCATCTCAGAATAAAAGGAAGTACTTTGAGAGCGGGATGACTTGACACAAATCTCCCAGGCTGAATTTCAGTCACATAAAGGGAAGTTAATTTGTTGAGTAATGTGGTGAGTCTCATTGTGAAACAGTAAGTGTTTCATTGACACAACCTGATAATTATGTGACCTGTGTCCTATAGTGTTATTCATATAGCTTGTTCATTTGTTTTATTATAACTTACTGGTATATTTATCATAGTATTTTGTTATCATAATCTCTTTTACTTGAAACTTAAGATCAGCTCGAGGTTCATGTGTTCAGAGGTAGCTTTATTTCCTGCCTGGTTTTTTAAATCCTTGAAAGCCCAGTAAATCTCCAAAGGCTTGTTATTGATAATCGAAAAAGCATATATTTATATATTTTTTGTCCAGGCCCAGTATTACGGTGAGATCGGCCTAGGCACCCCTCCTCAGCCCTTCACTGTCGTCTTCGACACAGGTTCCTCCAACCTGTGGGTGCCCTCGGTTCACTGCTCCATCTTGGACATCGCTTGCTGTAAGTCCACCATCGCAAACACAGTGCTGTAAAGTAACATTTCTGTAGTCTCTGTAAAATGTTGGAACTTCCAATAAAACATATTTCCATTTTTTTGTCAGTGCTTCATCACAAATATAACTCTGGCAAGTCCAGCACATATGTGAAGAACGGCACCGCCTTTGCCATCCAGTATGGAACAGGCAGTCTGTCGGGGTACCTCAGTCAGGACACGTGCACAGTAAGCTTATCTCACATCAAAGTAAACTAGTGTTTCAGTGGAGATTTAGGTGACTAACCCTTTTCTTTCTCTATATTTTCTAGATTGGAGATTTGTCAGTTGATAGCCAGCTTTTCGGTGAGGCCATCAAGCAGCCCGGTGTTGCCTTCATCGCGGCCAAGTTTGACGGGATCCTCGGCATGGCCTACCCACGCATCTCTGTGGACGGAGTGGCTCCGGTCTTCGACAACATCATGAGCCAGAAGAAGGTGGAGCAGAACGTCTTCTCCTTCTACCTGAACAGGTGAGGAACTGAAGGGGTTTAAGTGTGTTGCGACTTTAAAATCCAGACCCTGTACAACTGGACTTTTCTTCATTTTAACACAGTAGGTTCTCCTTTTGTGTTTTCACTGTCAGCACAAACCAGTCAGTTGCCTAAAACACCGTCCATGGCTTCAAACCACCTCGTAGTCTTTAACATTTACATTACTTGGCTGCGTGTTGCATTGGATGGTTGCCTCCTTCTCAAACTATAGACATACGATTGGCCAAAAGGTGTTTTTTGTTTTATTGGGTTTGTTGTAGCAATCCTTGTGAAGTAACAAATACCAAAGCTGAGCTATTTTTCCCCTGCTGCTGTTAAAGGCAAAGAGAACATTGAGAAACCATCTTCCTCTTAAGTGTGTGTGTGTGTGTGTGTGTGTGTGTGTGTGTGTGTGTGTGTGTGTGTGTGTGTGTGTGTGTGTGTGTGTGTGTGTGTGTGTGTGTGTGTGTGTGTGTGTGTGTGTGTGTGTGTGTGTGTGTGTGTGTGTGTGTGTGTGTGTGTGTGTGTGTGTGTGTGTGTGTGTGTGTGTGTGTGTGTGTGTGTGTGTGTGTGTGTGTGTGTGTGTGTGTGTGTGTGTGTGTGTGTGTGTGTGTGTGTGTGTGTGTGTGTGTGTGTGTGTGTGTGTGTGTGTGTGTGTGTGTGTGTGTGTGTGTGTAACGATAGTACTGTAGATAAAGGTGGCAGATGGATCATTCTCATGAACAGGTCTCTAAAATTTTAAAGTGCAAAAAATACCAAATCTCCGGTCTATGTTTGGAATAAGTGTTCCAATAAATTGTTTGATTCATCAGCATTTTTTGTATGAAGGCTGGAGATGAAAGAAAAGCCTTGCTAGCTAAAGAGCCAGATATTTTTTGTCAGATGCGAGTGGAATAAATCTTGAACAGAACCACGACTGCAAATGAATGCTAATGTTGCGTCATGTCTACTGGATGTATAAACGGACAGCTATTTTAATTTGGCAGATGTACGTCTTTTTTATCTTTTATCTAACATTTGTTTATGGCAAGCAAATGGATACTTTAAAAATACTTTAAAATTAACTATCTGCATGTCTTGTACTCACTGGGAAATGACATGTGTTTGTTCCTGTCTCTCTGGCCAGGAACCCCGACACAGAACCTGGCGGAGAGCTACTGCTGGGAGGAACCGACCCCAAATACTACACCGGGGACTTCAACTACGTAAACGTCACCCGCCAGGCCTACTGGCAGATCACGATGGATATGTGAGTCCTCCAATATTAGCATTTAAAACATAGAGATGATGATTGACTATCTTTTGCAACTCAAAGCTAATAGAAGCATCTTGCAACAGAAGAGGAACTAATACTGAAATACTTTGTTCAAATAATAGTTACTTTATCTTCTGTCAGTTGAGAGAAATTGAATAGACAACATGCACAGTATGTAGAGAAGGTGGGTTTTTTTTATTGGTCAAGGTACAGTTGAAACAGGTGCGTTTTTAGTTTTACCTTTTTGGCTATTTAATAATAAATGACAAGATGAGAAGATAATTTTTCACTGTATTGCTTCATTTCCAAACCGCTTGGGCTGCTGAGTGACCTCTGAATACTGAATCATCATTTGTGTGTGTGTGACAGCATGGCAGTGGGCAGCCAGCTGAATCTGTGTAAGGGCGGCTGCGAGGCCATCGTGGACACTGGGACGTCTCTGATCACAGGCCCCTCTGTGGAGGTCAAGGCCCTGCAGAAGGCCATCGGAGCCCTTCCGCTCATCCAGGGAGAGGTGAGAACCAGACAGGGGTGGAAGAAGTACTCGTTGTTTACTTGAGTAAAAATAGCAATACTAAATTGTAAAATACTTTGTTAGTCCTGCATTTAAGATCTTAATCAAAAGTGCAAAAGTATTGTCAATAAAAGGAACTAAAAGTTCCAAAGGTAATCTTTATGTGTAATGGCCTATTTCAGAAAAGAGCACAGTCTGCTCTGATTGGTTAGCTGGCCAACTCTGTTGTGATTAGTCAACGGCTTGAAGATGTCCCGCCCGCCTATCACGTACAAAGTGTTGTAATACTAGCCAAAAGTAGTGCAATGGTTATGAAGTGATGTCACTATGTTACAGAAGTAGACAAAGGAGTCCAATTGAGGCATTTCAGGCCTCTACTGTGACATGTTTACATGCTTTAAACTTTGAGATTTTAGCCTATATAAACCATTCAGATGCAGATAAACCTAAAGGAAAGGAGAACCCCAAAAAGCATAACATGGCCTATTTAACCTGTAATTATATTTCAATGTTGGTTGATTTTAATATTTAGTATATGCTAATTATCTGAATCTGTATAGTAACTAAAGCTGTCCAATATTTGTAGTGGACTATAATATAAATTATTCGCTTCCAAAAATGTAGTGAGTAGAAAGAAGTATAAAGTAGCATAAAATTAAGATACTCGGGTATTCCACCACTGAAAAGTCTTACTTTTGATGCTCTGACTAGGCAGACTTAGATGTTTTTTGTTTTTAATAGATGCAATTCTCCTTTTTGCTCTCCAATGTATCATTTCATCTAATTGGAAACGTTTTTTTACTGCACTTCTGTTGTGCATTTATATGTTGCTCCATTTGTCATGAATGTAATGTTTGTATACCATTCTGAGGGGAAAACATCAGTTTTATGCCTTTTTTTACAAAATATATATATTTTCAAAATGTGTCTGTGTTAACACAATGAATGAACAGTGTCATAACCATTGAATTCTTGGTATGTTTCAGTACATGGTGAACTGTGACAAGATCCCATCACTGCCCGTCATCAGCTTCACCGTGGGCGGCCAGGTCTACACTCTGACCGGAGAGCAGTACATCCTTAAGGTGAGGATGTTGGGAATGTTTATCAACCAGCAGGGGGCGATGGTCAGCTCCTCAAGGCAAAACAACACTGACTGTGTGTTGCATCATGAACAACTAAACAAGTGCTGCTTTGTTTCACTTGCCATAGGAGGAAGCTGGTTTGTTGTCTGAGCAGTGCTTACACCGATTTTCTTCAACACATTCCCAGATGTACATGTGTGATTTCTTCATCTCTGACAGTCTTCTTTTCCTTCCAATTGTCCAGGTAACTCAGGCTGGAAAGACGATGTGTCTGAGCGGCTTCATGGGTCTCGACATCCCCGCCCCCGCCGGACCGCTGTGGATTCTGGGAGATGTTTTCATCGGGCAATACTACACCGTGTTTGATCGGGACGCCAACAGAGTGGGCTTTGCCAAGGCCAAGTAAATGCATCGCGTGCTAGAGCAACAAGTAAAAAACAATTGGGAGTTTTGTGAGACAACAATCTTATGTGCACACTCTTTCCGTTGCTTTGGATTCACACCGTGTTAAGCAATAGATTTTGCCTAGTCTAAATGCACTGATCTGAAAAATATGTGTACGAGTTCCAACAGAGTGTGTGAAACAGATTTGAAAGTTTGATATGACGCGTGTACATAATCAGGGGTCAGTTGACTGTAATGGATTTTCCCTTTTTAAACATTAAAGTGATTTTTTTTTTCTTTTTAATCAGGGATTTACTTTTCAAAAAGAACACTTAATTAGCATTTAAGGAGGAAATGCTGTCTCTACTACTGTATCTCGATGTAATTTGGTCTGAATAAACTATTTTTTAAAGAGGAGCATGGTGTGGCAGGGTTTCTTGCTCTTACTGAAAAAGAATAGTCCCAGTTTGACATTTCAACTCTTAGAAGATTAAGTTGATCGCAAAAACGATTTAGGTTTTAGGAATTATTTGCTTACCATGCAAAAAGGATAAGCGTGTATCATGTTTGATACCTCAGCCTTTTTACTTTCAATTTGTAGTTTGTATATCTTTCCTGTTTCCTGTCAGAATGCTATGCTAAGCTAACGTCTTGCTAGTTGTAGCGTCATACTGAATATAGGTATAAAGGTGGTGTCAGTTTTCATAACTAACTCTCAGCATAAATGCAAAATATGTACAAGAAAGAAATATTTACTTTAAAGGCATTTATTTTTCAAACTTTATTATTCCTTCATTACTTTAATGTACAAAATATCAACGATAGATTTATCCATAAAAGTAGTTATTTGCCCAAACACGCTCAATATAAATACAGTCCACATAAAACACAATCCCTCAGCAGTTTAGTACGAGTAGATACATTTTATCTTCACATATTTTTTACTATAAAATCCAGTTTAGTAAAGCCTGTACAAGAAAAGCCTGAAATCATCATCATCACAGCACCACGGTGACCTCACCGTGGACACAAATCACTGTCAGGTTTTGGCCCTTATTTTGCTGACTTGTGATCAGCTGACTTCCTAACCTGACTAGAGACACGCAGGAGAAGAAATGGTGGTAAATTATGAATATACTATTAATGACCTGAAAAAACTAATCAACCCACAAGGATAAAAAGATAAAATAACTACTAGGGAGTGTCAACTAATCACATGAATTACATATGCTACGGGTCAAAAATACTTCCTCTTTCTAATAAGGCATCCATTATAGCAGGTTAATTCCTGGTTGATTCAGTTACTCATGTTTAGATCAATTAGTAACTCATCCCTTGCCCTAAGCTACCCTATGAACCATTTAATGCATATATACTTATTTATAATTAATTAGTGAAGTATTCTTTTAAGAATTTGAGGATATTGATAGAACAATATTGTTGTTCTATCGATATCTACATTGTGTAAAAGAAAAAAGTATTAGTGGATACAACAATTATAAAGCTCACAAAACAGGGATTGGCAGGTATTGCGATAATGGGCTATTTTCTTAAGCATAAAAGGCTTGCTTCTGTATGAGCTGCCTTTCCCATCTTACATAAAAACAACTGCTATAATCGTTATTAAAGTTTAAAGGTCACCTTTTTATGCAAAATACACTTTTTCATGTCTTTTATGCATAAATAGGTGTCCCCTCTTTGTTGACAGATTTGGAACGTTTCAGGAAAAAAGATTCTCTCCGTTTTTGTCCTGATCCATTTATATAAAAATCTGAAAATCACCTGATCAGATTTTGGCCACTTTGTGATGTCATAATGGGTTTTTTGTTTCACAACCATTAGCCAATACCCAACCAAGGTAACACCCACCCACCATATCACCTGAATTTCTTCCTAGAGCACCATTGTGTTTTTATAAACCAAATACTCTGCAGAGGGGAGTTCATTAGCATTTAGAGCTACAGACACAGAATCAGTACTTTTGAAACAGGGCTGAAACAGAGGGGTTTATAGAATGCTACGATGCATGATCTGTATTGGTATTTCCAGCCAAATACTTCAGCGAGATGTTTTGTATATATCTGAGACCTGTGATATGTTGTTGTAAAAGAGTATAATAGTTTTTAATTCATTTGACAATTAAAAGTTAGTTGCTGCCCCTATGTGAATTTATAAAATGTTATACATCGATGGTGCCTTATTAGAAAGTAACCCTACTTATCCATTTGCTACATTTCCCTTTATCACAACTTGGATCTAGTTTTAGTAGCTTTGGCCACCGTTTTACATTATACAACACAAGAAATTCGTACTCACCGAATACCTGCAGAGATCTGGGAAAGGACTTTCTGTAGCAATGTTGCTTTCATTTTAGCCAAGACTACGAGAATAACACCCAAAATGTATGAAGAAAGACTAAACCATTAGAAGGAGAAGTCACCTTGGTGTATGTATTGATCTCAGTGTATACTACAATATTGCATACAGTCGGATGCTGTTTTCTGTGATACTCAAGGTGGAAAATAATAAATACGTTTTGGATCCTTGCATGTATTCTTGGGGTTTTCATTTATCCAGAGATGTTGGAAGTGTCATGCTGGACTCCTGAGTCTTCCCTGCTGTTGTCTCCAAAAAGTGACACCAACAACAACAACCAGCTCAGTTTCATCCTCCGTCTGGAGTTTGACCTCTGACCTTTGCTGTCACCCCTCCCGCTCCTCGCCTCCCTTCTCTTTACCGCGGTCCTTCTCTTCATCGGGCCCTGCGCTCTCGCTCTCCTGCTCACCCTCAGACTCTCTCAGAGGGGCTGCCGGATCTCTGACCACCCCCTCCATATCCAGCTCCTCCTCCGTCTCCTCTTCCACCCGGCCCACAGTGTCTGGGATAATCTCCACCTCGATGTCGGAGGAGTCCTCGCTCTCCTTGAACCACACGGTCTTCTGGCCCTCCTTCCGCCTCTGCTTGTTAGCCATAGACCTCATGCCGTACTCGTCCCCGTCTCCCCTGCCCTTCCTGGACGGCCTCACCGAGGGGCTCCCTTTGGGGACGTGGTTGCTGAAGATGCCACAGGAGGAGCAGTGGCGGTTCCGTCCCTCCTATGGGGATCACCCGTCCTCGAGCCTGGGGGAAGGTGCTCCGTCTGGGGACCACGTGGTTGGAGCGCTTGCCTCCCCCACGGCTGGCGTCACCCTCGGTTTGGAAGCCATCGTTGGTGTACTGCAGGGAATCCCTGTGTCCGGAGCGATGCTGATCCGACTTGAGGCAGGGGCCCAGGCACTGCGGGCAGGAGAGAGGCCGCTCATTAATACAGCAAGTAATGAAGCATAGACGACATCAAGCATTGTTCAATGCAACAGATGCCAGCGTATGTTCATATTTTATGTTTTAACATGGCCCTTCTGTGGATTTCAGCTAATAAATATTCATCAAAGGCACACAGGAGGACACAGGGAGGATTAAACAGCTGAGTCCAATACTGACGCATAAAAACACATCAGAGTGAAGGTGCCAGTGAGAACAAAGGATTCCACAATTTTCGAAAGTGGCAAAAACAAATTCAAATTTTTTATTGTAGAACCTACTGTCAATGTTTCTCTGCAAAGTCTTTACTTTATCGCAGAAATATGTAATTACATTTTATTTGTATTTAACATTTATCTATCCAGGAACTTATGAGACACATCTCTTTTTATGAGATAGCATATTGGACAGAGAAATGCTAACTTTTCCCATGCTTACAGTTGTTATGCTAAGCTAACACAAGCCACAAAAGGTCTCTCTGTAAAAGGAGACTCTGTGTCGAACTACTTTCTGGGTGAAAAAATATTTAAGTCACTTAAGTAGAGTAATGAAAGTAAAAAGATAATTTTGTACTGACATTGTAAAGAAACATTGAAATTAGCCTGTAAAATGAAAAAATGTGTTTATAATCCTGAACATAGATATAAGAGAGTGGTATTATGCATCCGATTTCTTTCAAATGGGAACACTGGCACAATATCACTTATAAAACATTTAAAATACACTGCAAATGAATACAATATGCACTAAAACATGCCTTAAAAACATTTGAGATGCTAAAAAAATGGACTGACCTCACATATTTTGTCCATGCTGGCGTTTCCCTTCCACAAGCGGGAAATCAAGAAGCCAATCACGATGAGACAGAGAACCAACAGAGCCGCCATCACCAGACCCAGCAGCGCCATGTCGCCCGGACGGTAGCCGACGTTAGAGGGGGACGGGATGGCCACCGCTGAGAAGTAAAGGAAAAATAAGAGAAGAATTATGAAATGGTCTTGTGTTTAGTGTTTCTAACAGTTGGGAGCTTAATTAGAATAATTATAGCACTGCAACTATTTGGAGTTCATTTTATTTATTTATTTTTCTGTAGTAGTACAGCACTATATTATCAATAAATATACACTGCTTTTAGTGGCTATTTACTAAAACTGAATATTAATTCATCAGTCAGTATGATAGAGAATATCTAACCTAACTAACCTGGTATGACCTGAACCGAGAGGGCAGCTGTTCCAAACTCCCCTGTCGTCGTGTCCACGGCTCTGAGCTGCTTTCGGAAAAAGCCCCATTAATTTCACAGTATTAAAAAAAAGTGCCAGTACATGGAGAAGAAAATATTTAATTGCACTTTATTTTAAACATTTTTGCGCATCCGTCACCTGAAGTGCAAAAGACTCCGTCTTCACGACTCTCTTCAAAATAACAAACCCGTCGGAGGTGACGTTGACGTAGCTGCTGTACTGAACCTCATACTTCACATCGGGATTCGTACCCTGACACACACACACACAGAAATAATATTTGAGGTGTTTTCATATTCCAACTGAAGCCAGATTTTTTGTCCCCAAGACACACGTACAGCCTTCTGAAAGTTAACCAATGACTTGTAAATTGTTATAAATTGTGTAAATAAGTTAGGAGATAAGTTAAGTTAATTCCTGTTGAAAGAAACCGTGAAACATTACACTTCATTTAAAGTGATGTCCTGATGATTCTTTAAAATAATTTGGCTCTTTAGCTGCTAAATGTTGCGTAGACAAACAACTCTTGTCATTAAGTGCTGGACAGTTTGAACCCTCTTCGGTTGTTTATTTATGAAAGCGTCTACAGAGTAAAGCTATCTCAGCTTCATCATATGCAGCGTCATGATCCTAACAATAAATCAGGTTTAAACAGCCATTAGGCTTACTGAAAACTGCTGCCTGCAATTGTAAAACACATTTAATCAATGGTTTGAGAGATAACCAAAACAGTACAGTTTGGTTGTAAAACAATGAGCTAAAAGACACAAAAAAGCTCTGTACAATGAATCTGTTTTGATACGAATGCTCATTTGGTGCAATGTTAATATAGACACATGGATGAGGAGCAGGGTTATGAGATTTAGTTTTTGTTAAACTCACTAGAGAATAACTTTAGACAAACTGTTTTGGGGGCAAAGATACGTATCTGCAAAACATCTGGAGTACCAGCTTGATAGATTCAAGTTTATCATAATACACTCACAGCGGCAAAGTCCTCGTCCCGTGCTCGGACCCTGAAGGGCCGGTTGGTGCTCCGGTCTCGGAGGATCATGCTCTCGGGAACAGAGTTGCTGTAGATAAAGCCTTCATAACGTTCCTTCTCAAAACGAGGAGGGTTCCTGCTTTTCTTCATCACTTCGATGGTCACCTGCGTCATAGCAAACTGATCCCTGTTTGTCACCTGAGACGCCTGAGGGGCCAGGAATGGACGATACGTGAGTAACATTTGTAAGTTATTTTCCACTCAAAATCACTTCAGAACAATATTGATTTGTTTTTTTGTACCAGAACAGTTAGAGTTATTGGGCCGACAATGTCAGCAGCTTTAGCCATGGAGATGTTTCCTGTGTCCTCATCAATCTGGAAAATATTCCCCTCATTTCCTGGTAATGAAAGAAAACACTAAGAGCAACACACATTGGTATCAGTGAATCATTTCAAAGAATCTCATATTTTAAGCAACTCCCTCTATAAAGTAGTTGATGACTTTACTGTTCAGATAAACATAACACATGTCTCTGAAGTGTTTGGCTCGAAATACCATACAGATCATGCATCGTAGCATTCTATAAACCCCTCTGTTTCAGCCCTTTTCCAAAAGTGCTGATTCTGGGTCTGTAGCTTTAAATGCTAATGAGCTGCTGCTGGTCACGCCCCTCAGTGAGATGGTTTGTTTGAAAAACACAATGGTGCTCTAGAAAGAGATTCAGGTGACAAGGTGGGTGGGTGTTACCTTGGTTGGTTATTGGCTCATGGTTGCACAACCCCCCCAAAAATTGTGACATCACAAAGTGGCCAAAATCTGATCAGCTGTAAAAATGTTATATTTCAAGTTTGCATTATAAAATAAAAGAGAGACTAGCAGGGGGTGGGGAATGTGCTTTCTCAAAATATTAACCGAATACATTTCCACTGTAGGCATAGAGAAATAAAATGCGTTTCAGTTCACACCTCGGAGGATTCTGTAGCTGATCACCTCGCTGCGGTTCTTGTCTCCATCCTTAGCGAACACCGGACCCGGCTCCAGCACCAACGGCCCGTCCTGCAGATTAAAACCATCACACCATTATTCTACAGCACATATTTATATTAATTCAAACCAAGGCTTTATATCTCACAGGGCGACCGGAAGGAGTTAAACATCTGATGAAAACATCTCATCCCGGGGAAAGTTCTCCCTAAAGTTTCTAGACAGTTTTCCGCACCTCTCTTCACTTTCTGAGCAGTGTGAGACTAACTCTCTTTTGCATATTTAAACCCATCCACATTAGACACTGACACATGCTGTATTCACGGAAACTAATGAGAGTTTATATTTAATTATCACAGAGGTCAAACCTGATGGTGCCTTCAGGTGATCCCGGTGCTGTTAAATTAACATCAAGGTCGATGAAAAGACATTGGACATTTTTCAGACTCTTAGACTGCAACCTAAGAGTCTACAGTTTTGTCCACCATGTACTTTTAGCATGTTAGCATAATACACATGAAGCTGTTGTGAATAGCATTTGTTCAGCAGATACTTGGTCATGAACAAGTGTTGGACGATTAAAATGTGGACCTGATGATGGAACTAGATGTAAGACGTTTATGAGACATTTTAATTGCATGTGGATTTTTTTGGATAAACGCTGTGAGGTGATGTTTTATGATCCTTATTCGATAAAATGAAGACCAGCAGCTCACCTCCTTCTCGGTGAGGTTGACTTTGCCCCTGTAGCCGGTGCTCACACACAGTTTGGCAATTCCCAAGTTGCTCCTCAAACATGGCTGAAACCACGGCGGCCGGTTATCCACGTCCTTCACCTGCACCGTTATGGTGGCCACCGATGTGAAGAATGGCTCGTTGGAGGCCGAACCGTTAAGCGTGTCCTGTGATTAATGTTCACAGGTCAAAGGTCACAGAGAAGCAGATGCATCTTGACGTTGTTTTACTAAATGATGACTATACCTGCACGTGTAAAACCAGAGGGATCTTCTGTATAACATCGTAGTCCAGAATGCTTTTAACAATTATCTTTGGAGTGTTGATGTTTTCCAGTCGGAAATATTTATCCTGGTTTAACAAGCAGAGGGACAGGAAGTATGTTTTTTGGACATGTGAGGTGATTCAACCTTTTAAACAGTTTTTTCATGGGACATAGATAACAGAGTGTCAGATCCCTAACCCTAACTCAACAGGTATGTGACACAATGAATTAAAACCGTATTAAATTGAGAAGGTAAGTAAGTTAAATTAACAAAATATACTTGAAGTAAAATTGATAATTATACAAAATAGTTTTCACTTTTGTAACTATCTACAGTGGGGCAAAAAAGTATTTAGTCAGCCACCAATTGTGCAAGTTCTCCCATTTAAAAAGATGAGAGAGGCCTGTAATTTTTATCATAGGTATACCTCAACTATGAGAGACAGAATGAGAAAAAACAATCCAGGAAATCACATTGTAGGATTTTTAAAGAATTTATTGATAAATTCCTCGGTAAAATAAGTATTTGGTCACCTACAAACAAGCAAGATTTCTGGCTCTCACAGACCTGTAACTTCTTCTTTAAGAGGCTCCTCTGTCCTCCACTCGTTACCTGTATTAATGGCACCTTTTTGAACTCGTTATCAGTATAAAAGACACCTGTCAAACAACCTCAAACAGTCATACTCCAAACTTCACTATGGCCAAGACCAAAGAGCTGTCAAAGGAGACCAGAGACACAATTGTAGACCTGCACCAGGCTGGGAAAACTGCATCTGCAATAGGTAAGCAGCTTGGTGTGAAGAAATCAACTGTGGGAGCAATTATTAGAAAATGGAAGACATACAAGACCACTGCTAATCTCCCTCGATCTGGGGCTCCACGCAAGATCTCACCCCGTGGGGTCAAAATGATCACAAGAACGGTGAGCAAAAATCCCAGAACCACACGGGGGACCTAGTGAATGACCTGCAGAGAGCTGGGACCAAAGTAACAGAGGCTACCATCAGTAACACACTACGCCGCCAGGGACTTAAATCCTGCAGTTCCAGACGTGTCCCCCTGCTTAAGCCAGTACATGTCCAGGCCCGTCTGAAGTTTGATAGAGGGCATTTGGATGATCCAGAAGAGGATTGGGAGAATGTCATATGGTCAGATGAAACCAAAATAGAACTTTTTGGTAAAAACTCAAGTCGTCGTGTTTGGAGGAGAAAGAATGCAGAGTTGCATCCAAAGAATACCATACCTACTGTGAAGCATGGGGGTGGAAACATCATGCTTTGGGGCTGTTTTTCTGCAAAGGGACCAGGACGACTGATCCGTGTAAAGGAAAGAATGAATGGGGCCATGTATCGTGAGATTTTGAGTGAAAACCTCCTTCCATCAGCAAGGGCACTGAAGCTGAAGCGTGGCTGGGTCTTTCAGCATGACAATGATCCCAAACACACCACCAGGGCAACGAAGGAGTGGCTTCGTAAGAAGCATTTCAAGGTCCTGGAGTGGCCTAGCCAGTCTCCAGATCTCAACCCCATAGAAAATCTTTGGAGGGAGTTGAAAGTCCGTGTTGCCCAGCGACAGCCCCAAAACATCACTGCTTTAGAGGAGACCTGCATGGAGGAATGGGCCAAAATACCAGCAACAGTGTGTGAAAACCTTGTGAAGACTTACAGAAAACGTTTGACCTCTGTCATTGCCAACAAAGGGTATATAACAAAGTATTGAGATGAACTTTTGTTATTGACCAAATACTTATTTTCCACAATAATTTCAAATGAATTCATTAAAAATCCTACAATGTGATTTCCTGGATTTTCTTTCTCATTCTGTCTCTCATAGTTGAGGTATACCTATGATAAAAATACAGGCCTCTCTCATCTTTTTAAATGGGAGAACTTGCACAATTGGTGGCTGACTAAATACTTTTTTGCCCCACTGTATATTATGAAGCTTTTTTAATGAGGGGTTTGTTCATTACTTATAGCCTCATTTATATCAGATGTGTGTTAAAACTTGCAAAAAGTCAACACTATTAACCTGTAGTATCTGCTTTTCATGTGCTTTAGATAGAAAAATATACATACAGCACATACTGTTTCATGTTTCCTCGGCATCTTGCAGTTCTATAATCCAGTACCACCACCTCATTATATTGAATACGTTCTTACTGTTGCAGGCTCTAAGCGATAGTACAGCGGCTCTGAATCCACATCTGAGGCTTCTATCAGTCCCACACTGGAGTTGACTGCAGTGAGCTGCAAGAGACAAAGTTCAGTTAACACATGGTCTAAGAAACCTGAAACACACACACTGATAAAACACAGCACTCACCTCATTCACCTCCAGTACGTAATGGCTTTGTGCAAAGTTTGGAGGGTTATCGTTCACATTTTCAATTAAAACCTCAACAGGCTCGTTCACCTTTGAAGAGAAGAAGTTTACAATCACAAACACTAACACAGTTCTTCACCTTCTTACTGCTGTTGAAAAGCTATCTTTTAGGTTCACTAGTTTATTATTGGCTCCTTTGTCATGATATTGTGTTTGTTTTACTCACAGATATGGAATCCTCTCTGCTGCACTGCACCCACACCGTCAGAGTTAAACTGTCCAACGACTGACACAAACAACCAGCAGTTATACAGAGCTTTAACCTACATTAAATTAATATAAACACCAGTACTGAAGATAATTGAGTTGCCATAATTAAGTAAATATATGTTCAAGAACTTCCCTTTTTTACCCGATTTTAATGAGGACATATTATATTCATTTTCAGGTTCATATTTATATGTTGTGCCTCTACTGTGACATGTTTCCATGCTTTAATGTTCAAAAAGCTCTTTATTTTTCAGCATCTACTCTAAAAAAAACTGAAATGTTGACTTTAATTAAACGTATTATGTCAACAGATTTCATATAACTGTATTAGGTTAGTTGAAAGCAATAATATTAAGTTTAAATAAAAAACCATGGCTCAACTTAATATTATAATAACATCAATTTTTAAACAAATGTAAAGGATTCTTGTGGAGAAGTTTCCTGACTGTAAGGGTTAGAGTCACAGGTTGTAAACTCTCACCTCATAGTCCAGGCCTTTCTTCACCATCAGAGCGTTTCCTTTCAGGTAGAACAGATCTTCAGGGTTCACAGTGACGGTCAGCTCCACATCACTACTGGAGTCGATTTTTCCCACCTCAATGTCGACCGTGCTGTTCTCAGGGACTGTCACTGGGCCCGGAGGAACCGTGCACACTGAGACAGACATCAGATGAATCAGAATGTGAGAAAAGAGTGGCAGTCAACACAAGTGGGAGCATTTTAAGAATTGTATCCAAACAGGGAATCACAAATTTTGTAGGAAAAGCAGGGTTATTGTGAATGAGGAGATACATTTCTACATTACATAGAGGTTCAATTTTTGCTTGCTAAGGTAATTTGCTTTTTTCCCTTTAATAAATTGTAATGTTTCCATATAAATGTTGAGGTTTGGGCAGACATAAACACTGCAAAGGTTTAATTCGGGGCCCTGTATAATTGTGACAGCATTTCTTCCTACTTTCACTTCATTTATAAATCAAACAATCATCTGTTAATAGTTGAAATAGAGCTCCATCTCAACCAAGTCCAAAAATAAAATCCCACTTCTTCATTAATGCACAATTAACAATCTAATGATATATTACATTATAGTATAACAGTATCTACTTGAACTACTTTTACTTTCACTTTTAAAACCCCAGATCAAAAACAGGGGCTAATGGCCTCCTGACATTATCACCTGCCTCCCCCCAGACACAAACCAGTGCTTATATAATTAAGTCAAATGACCTAGCCCACTATTTCCTGTGTGTGAACTAGTTGGCAGTTTAAATAAACACATTTTAATCCAGGAATCTGCTCAATCTGAGTCCAATGGAAACTGTATTCGGACACTGGGCCCCTTCAAAAGTAAGGGCTAAATAACTACATGCTGCCTTACTCTACATTGTACTTTTGAGGAATGGTAAAAGATGTAATTGAATTTACTTCAAGTTGGAGAATATGTATATATAAAGAATTGTCAACTCTGTATGGTGAATACGAAGCACAAGCAGATGGTTAGCTTAGTTAAACATAAAGACTGGAAACAGAGGGGAACAGCTAGCCTATTTCTAAAAAACAGGCTACCTTCGCTCAGTAATGAACATGTTATATAGTGTTACTTTAAACAGCACAACACTTTAATTCAAACCAGATTCTAAATCAAATATTGAGGGCAAATATCAAGATGTTTTTGTCAGATTATGTATGCTTTTAGTGTTTTTCCATGCTGCACTGAAATCAAATCCCACGATTCTGTGGAGCAAATATCATTGAACCCTTAAAAACAGGGAGAATTCTTATGTATATTATTTTCCACTAAAGCTGTGGATCCCGACCTATGGGTCAGGAACCCTTCCATGGGCTCTGACATCGAAGTGCTTTCACCAAAAGGTGAAGGGATCAGAAGGAAGAAGGGTATTTCAATCTGTTAGTTTGTTTTTCCCTGGCTTAAGATTTTTTTATGAAATACAGGATTTTTTGACCTGTCAGGCCTCCAAAAAAATCCATCAGAAAATAGGTTAATTCACTCTTTTCATGAGGGATAATACACCCCCTGACAACCACTTCTTCAAAGGAGTAGAAATTGAAAATGTCAACATGACTCTCAGCAGCCTCATCAACATCCTCTCCTGCCCTCCACGGGGCCAGATGACTCCCTCCAGAGAAATCAGAGCTCTACTCACGTCTCTCAGCCGGACAAACTGCACAAAAGCAGAGGGCCAGGACGCATCCGAGGAGAACGTTCACAGGTTTGCTCTTCCATTTCAGTTCCATGTCCTGATTTCAGAGGCAGCAACAAATGAAGTCCCGGAGGAGGATGAGGAGCCCGTGGTACCAGCTGGTACTCGTCCACATAATGCCCTGTCTGTGCTGCCCGGCCAGTGGGAGTCGACTACAGTTGCAATGTGTGTGACTTCATCTTACGGGCACATATTGCATTAAGCGCCTGCCAGCAGAGGACTCGCAGCCTCCTACTAAAATACTTGCATCTGTTTTAGCAGGACGGGTCATTCTTTATTGCGGGCCCAGATGCATTCTGGGAGGAATCCAGAAGAGGAATGTTTGCCGCTGAAAACATTTCCTTGCATGGCTGACTCTTCAGGTTAGAGAGACCTGTTTTCATTGGTACATACTGTACAAAAATGAACATACAGGCCTACATATACTCATTAAAATGTGTTAAAGTGCTGTATAGACTAAATGAAGAGTACTGTTTCACTTAAGTAGGTTCATTTTATGCACCTGTATACTTATCTGCAGTGCATCTTAGAGAGAAATGTACTTTTTACACTATGACTGGCTAAGAGGGCCTTATTACGTTTTGGCTGTGTTTTCCCTATCCTGTAGAGTGTTATATAGGTTTTTGTGCATGTAAATGTTCTGCAAAGGCCAAAGATCCCTCCAGAACACTCCAGAACGACCCCCACCCCCACCCCACCTCCCTCGCCTGCAATGCATAATTTGACTCCTTTGTTTACTTCCGTAAAATAGTGACATCACTAACACTCACGTTCCTATTGGCCATAACTCCAACACATTGTAGGCTAAGGGGTGGGACATCTCTTAGCATTTGAACAATCACAATTAATCCAGCGAGCTAACCAATCGAAGCAGACTGGGCTCTGGTTTCAGACAGAGGGTGAAAATAGATGCTGCAGAACAAGCCGTATGAGAAAGATAAAGAGCTTATTGAACATTAAAGCATGGAGACATGTCACAGTACAGACACAAAATACAAATGTGAAACTTTAAAATGAGCACACTAGGGCCCCGTTAAACATTAAGACTATATACTGTAAAAATATTTTTAAAGATTGATGTCTTCAGTAAGAACCAAAGGGCTTGGAACTAAGAACTCCAGACAGGAAGTTGATACATTATTTATACATCATTGGTTTTGGCCTTTAATTAGATTTTATGAAAAGACATACACTGCCTACCATAACCTGTATTTTATCATCAATGCCAATATCAAATGGCTGACAATTAGCCATGCAAACACAAATTAAAGGGTCAAAGATGTTTTCCTCTCCCTGTCCATCCTGTCTGATCCCTCACTCAGTAATAATGACACAGAGTTACACTGGCACACACTGGGACACATAACGGCTTCACATGTGGACAAGGTTACCACTGTGCATACACCACGCTTCCATGTACTCTCTCTCTCACACACACACACACACACACATACACACACACACACACACACACACACACACACACACACACACACACACACACACCACCTCTGTGTGGGAACAACAAGCGCACAGTGTCATGAAGTAACATGAGGCACATACATTATGTTTCCTTGCAGGGATGAACCTTTCTCACTCTCTGTTTCTTCCCTTTTCACCACCGGGAGGAGCCATAACATCAGCGACTGTAAGACAATCTGTAAAAAATGTCAGGACAACTTCATGTTTTTTTGGCAGCTGTATGCTATATATCTGTATGCTGCTGTCTGTATGTTCGGCTGCAATCTATGTATTTTCATTATTTTGGGTTATGGCCGTGAAAACAAAATTCCCTCTGATGCAATACATTTACATCCAATCTAGGGGTCTCTGTTCTTGCCGCCCAGTTCGCCGGTCAGACTGGCTGTGGAAGTATTTAGGAAATGTCATCCTCTCTGTCTCCCCCTTACAGTGCTGCATCTATATTATAAAGACACTCCCTAAAAAAATACTTTAAAAAAACAAACAAATACAATCTGATCTAACCAATAAGAGCAATGAGAATAAATACATTAATTAATTTAAAATCCAATAACGTACAGTATATTAAAAAACTAAACAAACAAAGTGATAGAAAATCATCACACCTGAAAACTATGCCGTACACCCACAGGAGCAGTTGGGGTTAAGGGCTCTGCTCAAAGGCACTTCAGTGAAGGTAAGTGGAGGCAGCACTACACAATTACTATTCATCTCAATTGTCTGCTTTTATTTACTGTCATGACCCTCTAAAATATTGCCATCAAATATAGATGTATTGCACATTTTCTCACTAACTTTCTAATTTATTCTATAGGAAACAGTTGAATACAAGATTTCTAATAGATTCTTTAAAGACGTTGCCTAGAAAATGCATTTTATGACAGCTGTGAATGTGACGGAAAGAAATCTTGAACCACATGCAAACACAGAGATAAACTTTGGCCTTTAACTGACCATTTTTATATAATTATGTGTTGATGATATAACTGTAACTTGGGGTTTGTGGGCTTTAGCAAAGAAGCTAATCTCATTAGAGACCTACTTAATAGTGTTATTGTTCCACATAAAGCAGAAATAGAGGGCTGTGCCTTAAATGTTATATAAATGAAATAAAGTACAACACTTTATAACTCATAAGCCAGTAGTCTACATCGTGCACTGAAATCTTACCTGTAAGTGTTTTGTATTACAATGTCTATGATGTTTCTTAGGATTAATATAACTGCTACTCAATATATGTGTTGCATTTTCTGCTGTCCATGTTTAATGTTGCGTGCCTTATTATGCTTTATGGGGTTTTCCCTTTCCTGTAGTGCGTTATATAGGTTTTTGTGCATGTAAATGGTCTGCAAAGGCTAAAATCTCAAAGTTCTCTATAGTTTTTCATTTAAAATAAAAACACCTGGATATTCATGGGTTTAACCTTAAAATAAGGCTGTCAGACAAATAAATCTCAGTAAATCTACAACATACAGTATGTCCCTAAATGTAGTTGAGGAAAGTTATAGTAACATTTAAGGATAATAAGATTTAACTTAATTACACAATTAAGTTAATTAACTGTAAAAAGTTCCAACGCTGCAGGAATACTTTTCACTGACGTATGAACACACAAATAGAACCAATGCATAATTCAGGATCTGACACTTGAAGCACGAGATGAAGTTTTTTTCATTTGCCTCTTTCTAAAAGTCCCAACTCACTCACACACTTAACAGCACACACACACCCACACACAAACACACACACACACACACACACACACACACACACACACACACACACACACACACACACACACACACACACACATATTTGCAAATATGTAGGAGTGTGAAGTAAACTAATTAGCATAACGTCAAGTGAAAAAAATCCTGTGGAGAGGTTAGTCTCATAACGTACATTTTCATTGTTTCAAGTCAATGCCAATAAGACATTTTAAATACAGGTTCATTTTTCTTACTACTTTCTCATACATAAAAATATAGAAGTATTAGCATGCAAATTGTTCTTATAGTATTCAAAATAAAAACATGTCTCCTGAGACTGTTATACATTTTTTTACTAGTGTGTATGATAACTATTATTAATACATTCATTATAGTTCACGTTTTTCCTCCCAAAATTGCAAATAATTTCTGTTAATTTTTTATTTTTTATTTCCTCTGTACTTGCATACAGTATTTATTAGTTCAGTTTATACAAATAAAATTAATACATGTTTAATATGTTTGTGTAAAAAAAAGCCTAGTTTGTGGAGCAAAATGTACAATATGTTCATAAAAGCTGTAGTGCAGTTGAGGCAGAAAGTGGCCAGAGAAGAAAAAGGTAAAGTATAAGTTCTTCAAATTACATTACATTTAATTTTAGCTGATGCCTCTATCCAAAGCAACTTACAGAGAGTGCATTAAACCTAAAGAACTCAAAAGCTACAATTCTGCTGGTTCATTTCCTATCTATAGGCCCAACCGAGTAAGTGCAAAGTTCTGCATCACTTTCCCTTAAAGCCAAACCTTTTGTAAGTGCAACGTAGAGATGATATTTTTCACTTTTGGCCAATGTGCAGTCGAATAGGTGAGTTTTCCACCTGCGACGGATGATTTGTAGACTCTCCGCTGTCCTGATATCAATGGGGAGGTCGTTCAACAATTCTAAGGCCAGGATAGCAAAACAGGAGTGTTTCTGTTGAGGGGTACCTAGGTCCCAACCGCAGTGAGGGTGCAGCTAGCCGATTGGCAAATGCAGAGCGTAGTGCATGTGGAGTGTATACACCCTTACACTCCAATACTTGGTTGCATTCAAGTATACAACTATCTGAGACAGATATGTTAGAAAACTGACATTTTCCACTTTTTGGCCACATGCAAAAAGAGCCTCATCTCCCCAAAACGGAGCTTTTCAAAATGTATAATGTTGAGTTTGGACATGTAAACCCAGTACTTAGGATTGATTGATTTTTTAAATGCATAATAATTGAGATGATGCATTGTAAGGCTGCACTGACCCGCGGAGGAGGCGGAGATGTTTCCTGCTGTGAATGTGTCAAGTTCTTGCATCATGTTCCTGCCTGACCTGCATTAGTAGTGTTGTCAGTGAGGACATGTCTCCTGGTGTTACCTGAGGCTGGCCATGTGACTTATCACACTAAGGATTATGGTACGCAGATTTGTCACAAGTAGGTGATGACATAGTGAACCAGTGTCAATGACACACTGAGCTGGTGCTGTCTGACAAGCTTTAAAACACAACAAGTGTCTAACTCCAGGATTGTGCTAGTGACACTTGAACCTCTGAGCAGCCTACAGGTTTACACTGGTGGCCTGGGGCGGAGGTGACTGCCTGTTGTTGCTTTCCCTTCATCGGGCCAGATTATTCAAAGTGGCTATAATCAATAATATCATAAGATAATATGACAAAGGAGAATGGTGAATGTTCTCAGATTTACCTGCAGAGTTTCCACTGACTTTTATTTACTGTTCTGTTTTTCTGTCGCTCTCACTGCATTTTTTCCAGATAAAAAGTTGTTAAAAACCATTGCACACTGCCTGCTGAGCAGCAAACAGCGAACACATTCAGAGACTAGCTGGTGAGCATAGTAAAACACCAAGAGACAAATATTCCCAGAAGGAGTGGGTGGAGACAAAAAACAGAGCGAAAAGATATGATAAAATGATAGGACATGACAGTTTAATTTATGTACAGAATATATATATATTTTTGTCTAAAATGTATTCTTTCTTTTATAAATGCAGTTATTTTCTGATTTATTTGTATTGCTATTGATAATATATGGAAAGCATTTGGAATTAGCTTTGGGTCTTAATCTCCTCTATAGATAAACCTGCAATTATTTTCAATTTGAAAAGAAAAAGAAGGGCTCAGAATAGCAACCAAAGAAATTATACACTTTGCTAGAAAACTTAGAATCTCCATAAAAGCTAATTACATGTGACCTCTGAATGTAAAATTACTATCGAACTTATTCTTGAAAATCACTGACTGTAGGTACAGACCTACTTTACATTAAAATGAACAGGACTTTCTTCTACTGCCTGAGGAATAGAATAGAACTCATCAATAAATAATGGTTTCTTCTTTTAAACCATATTCATAAAACCCTGTGAGAGTTCGACTTGAAAGAATCTCGTTAGCAGTGATCTCCCAGCATGCACTGCGAAATATAATGTATCACAGTGTCGAAAGAAGTCTTGGGTAGAAAAAGAAGCTGTCAAAGTAGTTTATTGTTAAGCAGCGGGGACAGAGAGGTATTTATTTAGTTGTTTTCTGATGCTAATATTTCTGCGTCTATTTTTCTTACTCATGCTCTATTTTGTCCCTATTTTCTTTCACCGAGTCTTTGTGTGATCCAACATCTGCCTATTTACCTATTTATGTGGTCATTAATCCTCATGTCCCTCAGAAATTAGTCGTATCCCATCAACCAACCAATCTCATAGTGCTCCAGTCGTCTTATGAATTTTTTAACTCGAAAAATCCCCTTCCAAGGCATGACGAGGAGCCCTAGCGTTTTTTATTTCAGGGGAAAATCCAGAGCCTTCATTCCCTTCGATGATTGCTCTATGTATATCTTTTGTCCAGGAGCTTTTGTGTGACTACCTGCAGGATTAAAGAGCACATAACAGGCTCCTTCAGGGACACACTGCCCTGTGGCAGAAACACACTTAATGATGTTCCAAGGGAAACTGCTCGATAGGTTGAAACAGCATTTTGAAAATTGAATTAACTTTGTCACAGCCACTGCATTCACAATCCATGAAGAAAATGTCACTGCTTGGAAAAAGTTATATATCTCTGTTGAATATGAACACAGAAGGCAAAACAAACCCAGACTACACACAGTGTAGTGTGAAGTGTATACACTACAGACAGCCTTCCTTTCCTCTTCCTGACCTGCACCAGTTGTTGGCTGATGTTAATCCTGTTTTGACTCTTTGAGCTCAGTCATGCTCAGACTCTTTGATGAGCCATGCTCCATTAAGAAAAGGGCACGAGGCAGAGAGCTGTGTTGATCACTACTCCTGTAAACATTGTGGAAAGGAGACTGAATGAACACCATAAACAGACGTAAGCTGTATATAGATATTGCCCTCTAATCCAGTGAAACTGGTTTATCTAATTGCATATATAAAGCGTCTAATTCTCTCGTCTCCCATCAAATTAAAATGCTTCATACTACAAGTCAACATTCTCCCATTCAAACACATAGTTATACACTGAAGTGATGGCTGCTTTACAAGTTGTCAAACTGCTCATCCTTTAATCTACGTATATCTCATTTGAACACACATCGGTGTAATTTGCAGTTCAGTATCTTGCCGAAGAACACTTTGGACCACAGACTGGAGGGATCAAATGTCCAATCTTCCAGATAGTGGATGACTTGCCCCAAAAGAAGTAATGGTTCAGAAGTCAGTGGAAAACCATGGAAAGATAGTGGACAACACTTACAACCAAAGCCAGTGACCATTTCTGAACAGAAACTGCAGTTAGGATTGTCCACACAACCATGATTGGATATATGTAGAGAGTTTGATATTTCCATCATGGAACAATGGAACCAACAAACTTCACACAAAAACCTAAGAGAAGTTTGGGATAATGTTTGAAAATGTTTCTGCATCATTACTTATCTCAATGTAAGATAAGTAATGATCATCTGACTTTGAAGGCGGTCATGATATCTAACAGATTGAGACAGAATCAGAATTTTCAGCAAGTACCCCAGAAAATGTGTTTACATACACAGTGTACTGGGTATATTTGGTCCTGAATTAGACCAAACCTTAACTGTAACATTGGCAAAACAGATCTATATTTCCGCCACAGTGATTTGTAACTGATTTAAAACAATACAAAGAATTGATAAAAGAGGCGTTCGATCAGAAAACACTGTGTGTGTGGGTCTAAAAGGTAGGTTAGAATCAAGATGTATTGTTGTATTTTTTGGAGACTTGACCAAACTAGGACATTTTTCAAGACCGACTTCCACAGATAACTTCGACAACACCTGGCCAGGTGTTGGAGAAGAGGAAGTAGCAGAAGACTCTTTTGTCGGTCCCATTCCTATGTCCATAAGAATATCTTTGAGGTGAGACTTTGCAAGTGTTATTTTATTTTTTGATAAAATCCTTAATGTCTTAATTAAGGTCTACTACTTTGACAAAGGGCAACTTTCTGCTTGGAAACCTTTAAATATGACCTTTAAAAATGGCTCCCGTTTACTTAAGTGCAAGAACAGAAGATTAGCTGACAGTCTATTTCCTTCAGTTGGAAGGTATCTCACAGTGATCTATTCTCTCTTTAAATATATTCAGCCCAAAAGGTTTCAGGGACATCTGCGATGTGTTTTTCTAAGCATGTGTGCTTTTCTTCTTTTCCTCCAGAGGCTTTGTGAAGATGTGTGAAAGACAAATTGCTGCTGACAAGCTCATAGCAGTAACTTTTGGCTTTTTTCCTCATGTTTGATTTAAACATTGTTTGGATGATAACTAATCCTCGAATGAAATGCCACTCTGCCCTCAGTTCAATGCAAATTCAAATTTGCAAGAAGTATAAAAATGTTTGGTCCTTGAAGTTCTGGTTCTGAGAGGTTGGGAGAATGAACAGACGGACAGACAGACAGACAGACAGACAGACAGACAGACAGACAGACAGACAGACAGACAGACAGACAGACAGACAGACAGACAGACAGACAGACAGACAGACAGACAGACAGACAGATAGTTTGCATTGCAGGTGCTCAATAAAAATAAAATAGCAATACAAATTTATAAAAAATATAAATATAAAGTAGGATATTGTATATACATTAGGTATAGCGTCACTAGCGTCAGTGTTGTTGTAGATGCAGATTTCAAACAGTTCTAAATCACACAATCAATTTCATGATTAAACAAAGACACATGTAGTAGCAGTCAGATTCAAGGAAAAGTGTAATTGGTTATTAAACCTGCTCCTCAGAAGCTAACATGTAATTTAAGCTGCCACATTAGCATGTAGCTAGCCAGCCTGCTATTTAACTTTTGTTTTTTTTACAGAGTTACGATTCGGTTTGCAGTGTGTTGGCAAGACTGGTTGCCCAATACCAATGTTTTTTTCACTATGGGAAATGGTTGAACATCTGAGCAGGTTTTAAGATCAGCTGGAAGCATATTTCGATGTGTGATGGCAGTAAAAGATAGATAGAAGATTAGGTAATATATTGTGATGGTGGGGCTATTCAGTGTCGCATCTGATAATAGTTAACTTGTAAGTTCAGCAGTAGAATAACAAGAGCTGTAGTACTATGGGTGGATTGGTTACATTATTTTACGCATAAAGCAGAAGTAGCAGCACAAGTAGTAGAAGGGTAGCAGTTGTAGTATTAGAAGTCGTCCCAGTAGTCAAAAATAGGTAATGACCTACTTGCAGCTGAAGTAAAATGATTAAAGGGAGAGTTCATCTCAAAATCCAAACTATATATTTCCCTCTAACCATAGAGAGTTATTTATCAATCTAGGTCTGTTTTTGTTGCAGACCACTGGAGATATTGGCTGTATAGATGTCTACCTTCTATTCAATTAGACAGCCCTTGGCTTGTGGTGCTCAAAGCACCAAAAAAGTACAATAAAAGAACTCAACAGCAGTAGAAATTATGACCCGGTTGCTCAAGATAATCCAAGGAGCTTGATCTTCTTTTTTGCACTGACTGAACAAAATTCACAGTACATGGAATATACACTAGAAGAAAAATATCTATAGCCTCAGAATACAATACATATATAAAGAATATAAAACATCTTTAACACTATAAAAACAATGGATATGCAAAGTTACTTCAACTAAAATACAAACATATGTTTCCTTTTTTTAAAGCTGGTGATTGACTAGTTGCAGAAAAAAATCAAACAGTATGAATAGAAGCATTAGTGCAGTATTTAAAAAAAGGTACATTACCCACCGTATCAACTTATTTAAATCACATTTATTTTTTATATTGTATTTGAAAATCCTCCTCGAGCTCTGTCAGCCCACAGATCGACCCTCTCTGCTAACTCTTTGTAGTTGAACAACTGCTCACACTGCTTATCAAATCAAAAGCTTTCTACCTCTGCATGTTCACCCACAGAGACCTGCAACACATCCCTCCCTCTAACAGAAGCATAGATTTAAAAAATACTGAGGGCAGTCGAGGTAAACTTCTGAACTCAGTCCCAAAGTATGCGCTGCTTGGACTTTGAACTGTATTTTTATTTTTTTTACTTCATCACTGTATTGGCAACAGAGAAAAACATAGACATTCTTTTGGAAAGAAACATATAACTGTTTTTAAAGTACCGGTTCAAGCCCAGTGATAATGAAAGGAGCATTCTGGAAGTTTAGGGAGTTAGTGAGGCCATATCAGGATGTTCTCAGTTGAGTGTAACTAACAAAATTGCAACAAATCTTCTTAATAAGAATATTTCCCAAGCTTAGCAAGGACCTGAAAGCCATAGATAAACATTGGCAAATACGAATCACACACTGATATTATTAAAGTAAGTAAGTGAGTATAATATTTTTCTGTTAAACATATCTGAATATCAGGGATGGAAATACTAAAGGAGGCTTCCCAAGATAGTTTGCAGAATCAGTATAATATAATACAATGAAGAAATATATTGGGATGAATTATCATAGATTACGTAACCCCGTAGTAGTTAAATAATTAAAATGAGCTCAACCTTTGTAAGCTGCAAACTTAAAGTGATGAACACAATGCATCACTAAATATAATCAAATAACATAAAATATGGTAAATAATATGATATATTAAATACATGGGCAATTTTGCATGGTGATAACTTTTGGTTGTCAAAGTTAATTTTGATATGAATACTTTTTCTACTTTTACTTTTAAAAGTTTGAATGTACAACTTTTATTTGCAAAAGAGTGGGCTTGTTTTTAAATAAAATGTGTTTGACACATTCAAGTCAAAAATGGGAATGTTCTTGCTGTGGTGTGTTTTGGATAAAGATTTAGGTTACAGTACAGATTTAAATCGTTTTAATGAACTCGATGTGTAGACCTGCTTTACATTAAATATGCTTCAGTTAAATCTTGAGGTATAAATATAAAATGTTTTTATCCAATTTTATACAACAGACTGGTATGTTTCACCTGCAATGTTACAACTTTAAGCAGGGAATCTGCAAGGGGGCGTGACATATTTTATTCAACACTAAAAAAAAAAACCATTCCTCTGAAATCATTTGTTGTGCTGGTCCAAAGGCTGATTGTACCTCCTGCTGTCACTGTTCAACAAAGCGAGCAGCAGAGCTTCGGTAAGAAGATTTGAGCGGCTTGATTTAAGCTGTTGCCTTCTGATTCGTCCACTCAACTAACTTATTCCTCCAGGAGCGGGCTGAGAGGACGGCAGGGAAACTGATCCACACAATGCCTCTTCCTTCGAGGTACATTTATAGAAAGTGTGAAGTGGGGCTAGATAAACAGAGAAAAGCAGGGTCTGGATACTGTGCGCACCTTGGCTTCGCGTTTGGGGAGCAGAGCGTAAGATGAGCGTCCCCACTGGAAGAAAACGCGCTTGTTACTTAACCTGTAACGCCCTACTTGTATTAAGGCTGCAGGATACGGCTCATAGATGAAAACTACCCCGGGGAGAGTCGTTCTCTGTCGGACAAGGAACCGGTCAGTCTGCGGCGCAAGACACAACACAAGGGACCATGTCGGACATCTCCACGGATTTGAACAACGACACGCTGCCTGCGGGGCAGCTCACACAACTCAACTTTCCTGCGCTGATATTCGGGATTTTGCTTATAGTGATCATCACTGGTGGAAATGTGCTCGTGTGTCTCAGCGTAATCCTTGAGAAGGCTTTAAAAACCACCACGAACTACTTCATAGTCAGTTTGGCGTTTGCAGACCTGCTGCTGGCGGTGCTGGTTCTGCCGCTCTTCGTTTACGCAGAGGTAAGCACTGACCTGCAGGTGGATCACTGGACAACCCAGGGGGCACAAGGGGGCACGGGCTCATAATTATCAGGATGTGTGTGGATGACATCTGCGCATTGAGTTTTGACGTATGAAGCTGTTGACAGTCAGAAAGCCTTCACCCTTAAATACCGAAGTTCAGTTCTAGTTTGTCAACCAACAGCAGCAGCTGAGAGTTCTGACAACAAAAAAGAAATGTAGCTAGACTTCAAAGATGATCAAAAATACTACAGAGACCGACAAAGCAAAAGGACCACAAAGAATTGCAAAGCTAAAACAGACACACAAAACCTCTAAAAAGACAAACAATGACACCAAAATGATCCAAAAACATGTAAAATGGCAACTTAACATGGAACAACATCTACAAAGATGCAAACATGACAAACAATTGAAAACAAAATGTGCCAAAACTACAGCAAAGAGCAGCAAAATGATGTCAAAGACACATTTAAAATCACTCGAAACTGCAATGATGCAATATGAGAAGCAGCCACAGAATCACTACAAAGACATGCAAATTGTGATACACTACTGCTAAACTGCCATCAAAAATGCAAAATAACAACAAAGGCACTCCAAAAAAAGTGAAACACTAACAACAAAATTAAAACACTGACTGTTACTGTGTCTGTTTCGGTGTGGGTGTTCCTCTCAAGTGTAGGAGGCTAGGGGGTCCCTTTCATGTGCATAAAACACACATTTTCATAGCGAAGGGTCAAATAATTATCCCGTATTATCAAGCAATAATTGAGATGTCCTTGCTTTGACAAGCATCAATGCTTGGACTAATCTGATGAGGGAAAGCTACTCACATAACCATCTAGAGCCAGTTCATCATGGCATAAAATAGAAAAGACCATCCAGTACAGAGTGCTGCCTCCCTCACTTCTTAAATCAGGATTAATTAGGGACAGGGAAAATGCTGGGGTTCATGCTGGTTATTAGGAGAGGCAGGATCCATGAATGATAATATTTCAACTCATCTAGCCCTCATTAAAGTATTTAACACCACCTGCCTGTCTTTCTTAATATCTGTGTGGCTCAGAGTCTGCCTGTCGAGGCTTCCAGCTTAAGTCCTCCTTAATTAGCTGTATTTGTGATCATGTTACCTTTGGCAGTTGCCGCAGCCAGTTAATCTACAGAGGGTTACGCCTATTGTTTGTCGCCATGTCCCCACTGGGTTAAGAAGTCAGTGTGAAGGTTAAAACCTTTAATGTTCACCTGAAGAGAAGTCTGGCGAGGGGAACGAGTTCCACAGGAGGAATGTTTGCCCTAGCTGAGCTGCACTGGTGCAAGAGGATTAAACATATTTACTCTCAGATTTAGGGCAGCTAATCAGTGTGTGTTTGTGTGTTTCTTTATCTGCGTGTGTGTGTGTGTGTGTGTGTGTGTGTGTGGTGTGTGTGTGTGTGTGTGTGTGTGTGTGTGTGTATGTGTGTGTGCGTGCGTGTGTGTGTAGTTTCAGGGTGGAGTTTGGTCCTTTAACATGCTGATGTGTGACAGCCTGATGACCATGGATGTGATGCTGTGCACCGCATCCATTTTCAACCTCTGTGCCATCAGCGTGGACAGGTATGTCTGTTCAGTGTTCAGATGAAGAAACCATACCTGTATCTCTGCTTTTACATGAGAAGAATCTTCCGTTTGGTCAGGGGAAAAAGGAAGCCAGTGGGAGGATGGGGATGATTCATATTCATCTATACATTTAGAAACAAGACTCAATGTGTATCCTTTAACAAATCAGCTACAATGTTTTAGTATTGTAAAGACTACAATTTTGATTTTGAATCATGGAGAGCTGTAGTGGAGTGAAGTGTTCACGACACTGCGATCATAAGTGGAGAGAAGTGTTCTTCTCCTGCACTGAATTTATGTTGTGCTTTGAAGAATGCATGAGCAGTCCATTAGCTTTAATTAAAATTCACATAAACAATCAAGGTGTAGGCGATTCTCTCACCCCTTTCTATTTTTAACAACTTAAGTGCTGCCATTTTCCGGAGTCTGTTGAAGGGAACAAACACAATGTCTGCAAACTATAAGGAAGGAACATTAAAACACCGCTTCTTATTAGTAATTACAAAAGCTGGCTATGAGATGCAGAACAAATGCTGACAAGTGCCAGTTAACTGTAGTTCAAACAAGAAAAAAGAAAAAAAATCAAGCAAATTCAAAATGTGTAATGTATTGGCCTAATTTTCAATAAAGATTTGTATTGTTGGAAGGAGCCTGAGGATTAAGAATTGTACTGCCAATGACTGCTTCACTGTAAATGTGATACACAAAATGTGTCCTCTCTTTGGAAAAGCTTCTGTGAGAATTATTTGAAGAAAAACCTTGTCTGTCATTTAAGAAAGAAACAGACAGATACTTCTGTCAGGAGTTGGAGGAAACCACAAACAGAGCTAATAGAAAGTAAAAAGAGTGGACTTTTATGGGTCAGGATGACAGAAACACTCCAAATGTTGCTCAATGTTTGCTAGGAAATACTTATATCATTTTTATAAAGTGACAGTGTCAATGTGTATTGTATTGCTTGTTACTCTACCTCCAATTGGCCCCTGAAAAAAAATCTATTAATATATTGTAAGTGTAAGTATCGTTCAAACCATGCAACAGTAAAGTTTAGATCTTGCTCAGTTTTAATTGTAATTCTGCTAAGTGATTGAGTTAACACGTTTACAAATCGGTCCAGTTACACAGTTGCTCACTGAGGTTTGATAGCAGCAGAACAATAAATAATAAATTCATGCAGTGCGAACTCTGCAGTCTACAGTTTATTACACAATTACTGTTTGAGCTTAGTGTTAGACTCTAATGCTGAAGATAGAATAAAACCCAGTGTTTATAGAAACAAAGCAGATGGGAGCTGCAAAGGGTCTCTGCATGGCATAATGGCTAATTTACATTTAACTCATGAAAACCCGTAAAAATTAGGAATTCATTTTCAACGACTGCTGACTACCTGGAGCCGCAGGGAGGCCCTTGTGTATCTTTTTCTTATGTCATTTTTAATCTAACTGCTTCAATAAAACGAGGATGGTATGAGTAAATGGATTGGAGGAAATAGATATCACATTCAGAATGGAGAATTTGGGATATCTGGTCTAAATTGTCTTTTTAGTAAGTGAGTAAAATTGAGTATTTGAAGTAATTAAAAAAATCAGATTTTTAAACAGTGTTTAACGAGTCTTGTTTTTTTTGTTTTTATCTCTTCCTCCTTTATTATGCAGATTCATTGCCGTGTCAATCCCATTAAACTACAACCGCAAACATGTGGACCACCGACAGATCGTCCTGCTGTCAGCCACGTGGCTGCTGGCCCTGGCTGTGGCCTCTCCAGTCATCTTTGGCATCAACAACGTCCCAGACCGCGACCCCAGCGAGTGCAAACTGGAGGACAACAACTACGTGGTTTATTCCTCGGTCTGCTCCTTCTTCATCCCCTGCCCCATCATGGTCCTGCTCTACTTTGGGGTTTTTCGTGGGCTGCGACACTGGGAGGTGACTCGTAAGGTCAAACTACGCAGCAGCATCGAGGCCTGCAGGAAACTGCAGCATGCGGCTGTCGCCACCGCCCTCCCACCACTTACAGGCACCATTCCCGGGCCTCTGCCCATGCCTCTGCCGAGGATCATCGAAAGGGACTTGGCCCAGTCTCGGCTGGATGACACAGGTGACTTAATGCAGCAGGAGATCCCTTATCCCCGGCAGTACAGAGAGAACTCAGTGCCCACGGTGACGTACAGCCAGGTGCACCGCAAGAAGAGAGCCAAGATCAACTGCAGGGAGAGGAAAGCCATGAAGGTGCTGCCTGTCGTAGTAGGTGAGTGTGATCAGAAGCAGGTGTGACAGCACAATCTAAATAAAACACAGTTAAAGAACCATAGCAGTGTTTTTAATCCATAACTATGAATAACTACTTTATAGTTCGTCCAGGTGTAGTTCAAGCTTTGGTATAAGGGTCATCAGAATCAAGTTTGCTGTGGTCTAAGCATGTGAAGAAATCATAAACAATCTCAGGAAATAAGTTGTGATAGTGGGTCAGTATTTTTAAGAAATTATTTAGCATTAAAATGAATATAGACAATTATTTTCACCAGATTTAAATTTGTACAAAGAACCTTAAAAGCTCAAAAATTAAAACACTTAGGACAATGAATATATGGCAAACTACAGTGAACTGTATTTCAAAGTGGAGAGCTGTGCCGACAAAAATGTGCAAAATAGAGTCAGAGCTGAGCATGAACATGGCTCACAGTATTACAAAAAAAAAGATCAAGATGTTGTCCACATGATGTGCATTAATGTAATGCATGATGTTTGTGGGCTGGATAAAAGTCACTGTCAGTGGGGGGTCCCGGGCATTGTTGATGAAGACTGTAGCGGAGGGGAAGAAACTGTTCAGGTGGCGAGAAGTTTTGATTAATTTATTGCATTTTTATAGTACTTTTCTAATTTGTCAACCCCTCAATGTGCTTTTACATATACAAGTCAGCATTCATACATTCACATTCATCCATACAGAAGCTGCCTTACAAGATGCCATCTGCTTAGGGTGACTAACATTCACACACCTACAAACCATTGGCCATCAGGAGTAATTAAGGTTAAGTATCTTGCCTAAAGACACTCTGACAGCTGACTGAAATGGCTGGGGATTGAACCAGCGACCTTCCAATCGGTGGACTACCTCCTGAACCACAGTTGGTCCCTTACTGGATTTTGTTTCACCAAAGTAATTTGTGAGCAATTCTTCTACACTTAATGCATCCAAGGGTGAATGGAAGGACACTTTCGGATTGAGGGCGGGGGTGTAATGTACATGTTGAGTGAGAAGCAGCTTCACGATAAAGTAAACAAAAATAAGGGAGGGTCAATGACAAGATAATTAACCATATTAAATGCCTTCTAAGGGAAATTAATTTGCTCTGCTCTGTTCGAAGATCACTTGTGGATGGCAGTAAAAATAGAGGGTTTTAGGATTGTTGCTCTTTCATTGCAGATACATTAGATACATACATTTATGAGATCTAAATGTGCAGCTTGCATGCTGCAAATTTGTTTAAGCTGCCTTAGCTGCAAAATGCTTCAGTAGCAGAACGTTTTAAACACAGATGATGTCCACCAGCGGTTAATGAGGACCATCACTCAGTCTCAGCGGGATACCTAAATAGAGATGTTTATCCGACCCAAAGTTGTAAAAAATGTTTAACAATAGCTTATTTTTACAGGAGCTGTCACTTAAAACTGTTTTTAATTGTTTTCACCTCTTTATAGTTTGTGGACTTGTGAGAGACCTATTTAGAAAAGGTATAATATGTACATTTCAGCATTAAAATGTCCTAAAAAACCAAAGTCGTTATCAGCTTCACTTTGACAAATACAAATCAAAATATGCACAGTTTTGGCGTTGTTAGTAACCTGAATTTAAAAAAAACAAACATTTATTTTGCAGATTTATGTCTGAGAAATAAAGGACTCTTTTTTAATTTTGATTCATTATTTGTCTTCAATCTCAGCTTTTTAAATCATATTTTGAAAAGTATTCCAAACAGTAAGCTATTCAGATTCAACTTCTTTCAGATTCTCGCTTTAGGCCTCACTTTTATATTTGTAACAAAATCAAACAATGACGATAACCTTTAAGGTTTTGTTTACTTGTAGAAGATCTTATCGAAGTTTTCTTTTCTTTTCAAGCTGAAATGTTTTTTCTTCAAGGGGCACTGTGCCTTAGATTCTAGCCACTTGTGTATTTTAGACATCCATGTATTCACTGAAGCAGGAAATGAAAGGGGAATTGCTCATGACAGTAGTTGAGGTGTTTTAGTGATGAACAGTTCAATATGGTAATTATGACCCTGTTTAAAATTGGCACTGCAGCAGCTGTTTGTAGTGCCTCTTAATCAAACAGATCAGAAAATAAATTATAAACACCTTTCCAACAGCAGCTCTTCTACGTGATTGAATACTATTTTTCTGAAATGTTTACCTGCCCCGTTTTGAAAGATAAAATGGACTTTTGATGAAAAAAACAGAACATTCGCATTATCTTGTCAACAGTTTAATTATTGTTGTCTTGCATGTCAGGAACTGGAGGTTTATGCAGGTTCCCTGTGAGTGCGTGGATAAAAGCCTCACCTTTGACTTGCTGTCTCTAAACGAGGAGCTGCCATTATAGCTTAAAGCCCTCAATCCAGTTATTATGTTGCACATGGTGCCACGCCGTCCCCCCCTGCATAAACAGGCCGAGATCTGGTATCATACATGTCACTGTTTGGACCAACCACCCACCAAAGATTACTCAGGTTTATCTGAAAATACTATCCAACATGTAGTATTGTACAATTTACTACTCCTTCAAACTGCGGTGCTCAGCAGGTTTTCAGCCAACTTCAGTTTAGTGACCTATGGCAGAACCAAACCGTCCACACTAATCTATGTCAGTAGTAAAGAGTTCACCTGAGCACAAGCTGATTATTTACAATCCCCATCGGTACATCACCATCAGTAGTCTGCAGAGGTATACAACACATGAATAACTAACAATACCTGACAAGATTTGAGCCTTTCATTTTCTGATAATAACTCTTTATTACCGGTATGTCATTTTCCTATTTCGATTAGGAGTGGGGTAGCAGATAGATAAAGCACTGTATTGCCATATTTTGCGTGGCAATATTGTATTGATACCCCATTTTTTATTATATAAAACAATAATTGTGTTACTTTTTGGAAACAATTGCTTTTTCAATCTATTAGATGATATGGTGGGGTTTTTTTCTTCCAGTGAGTTCATGGTAAAGCCAGCGGGACAGGCAGGAATTAGCTAAAAAAGGAGGCAAACAACATATGTTGCGTTTTTTTTTAAAAGTTATAAAATGCGAAATATAGAAATACATTTATGCAATGCTCAGCGAGGTATAATCATTTGCATCTTATTATGTATTTGAAAAATCCCCTCCAGACATTCTATTGGGAATATAAAAGAATGCTGTGGATATGTTTTTGTTCCTCTTTTCTGTCATTGGAAAATAATTGTTATTTAAACATTAATCCAAGATATTTTCTGCTTCACTGAAAAGTCCATTCTCAGTGAATGTGAACTGCTTTTCAAATCACACTTACGCTACGTTCGGGACGCTGATTGGCTTAACGCTGTTTGTGATGTCATTGAACTTAAAGATAGGTCAGGTTCTAAACTTAGATTAAATGCGAGCACAGAGAAACTCCTCTCTTTCAGCAAGTAAATGTGAAAACACCCAACATCATTCTGCAGTGAAGCAACAACAAACTATAAACACAGTTTTCATTGAAGGAAGGGGTCTTTAAACTGTAGTCAGGAACACACAAAAGGTGTCCCGTTTTAATAAAAAAATATCATCTCATTCAGATGATGACAGTAAATGTTTAATAATCCCATCTAAGCGTTGTTATTTTACACCTATAATGAAATACTCACACGTTATATAAAAATAGTTGGACCACATAAACACAAGTATGATAAACTATATGAAAGGTAGCTGCATTTCAACACTACTCAAACTTGTCAGTGCTGTCTGGTAATAAATGAAATCTGTCAAAAAAAAATCAAGTGTGCTGTTAATTAGAGTTCCTGTCATGTTAGAGTGCCTAAAATACTACGACAGAACTACATAACTGACACAGATCCTACTTTTAACATAGTTTTATTAGCGCCGGCCTTAATGCATCTCATGAATAAGAAGTGATGCATAATGCCCTACTGACAGCACAGCTGTGGCATATTATGCAAAGTTCTTCAATCTCCTGAAAAAGAGACATACATCTCATCCATCAACTTCTCAGCACAAAGCTGAGGAACGGCTCGGATCCTTTTTTGTCACAACATATAACGACATCCGAGATAAACAGCCTAGTGTGATTCAATGACAAAGTTATTCATGGTCCTCACCAAGGAATGAAACTCAGCTTATTAAAGGCTGGTTATCAATTTCCTCCTCGACAGTCAGACCATTGGTTAGATTGAAGAAGGTCTGTAAATTATGTTTTCACACTAAGTTCGGACCGCAAGAGCAACATAAAATCTGTCTGTCTCTGTGTGGTCAGCTAAAATGGCATTCCTGAAGGTTTCAGCCCTGATTGATTTTGTATTTCTATTTGAGTGAAAACAAAGCAGCTGTGTTAAACTTAGTCTCCTTTGTTTATTTCTGTAACATGATGACATCACTATGTAATGTGGGGCTGAAATGGCTCAGTCTGTAGGGACTTGGCCTTGGAACCGAAAGGTCGTCGGTTCACGCCCCGATCGGACCAAAATAATGCGGAGTGTGGACTGATTGCTGGAGAGGCCTGGAGAGACTAATTCCTGGGTGCCACCCAGGAGCAAGTGCTGAACCCCTTACTATTGAACCGCTCCCTGGCGCCGGACAAACTGGCAGCCTGTTCGGACAGAATCTCTCTGCGCATGTGTTTGTATAATGTATCTATATGTATGAATATTCAGACCTATTGGGGATAAAATAAAGGTTCATCTTCTATTGGTTAGCGTCCGACAATTTGATAGGCTCAGGGGCAAGACATCTCTAAGGGGTTGACGAATCACAACAGAGCTCAGACTGGGCTCTGGTTTCAGACAGAGGGTGAAAAGAGGTGCTGTGGCACAGGCAGTATGAGAAAAATAAAGAGCTTTTTGAACATTAAAGCGTGTAAACATTACATCACAGTAGAGGCACATAATACCATTATGAAACCTGGAAATTAGTATTATAGGGCCCCTTTAAAGGGTTTAGCAGTCTTGGACACATGAGCTTGTCACAGACACACAGTTAGTTATATGTTACTGTACAGTAATTCAGTGTGTAGGCCATAGGCTTAATCGCCATTTTTTAATGACAACAGAATATTTAACTGGGAATCTGCTTTATTTCCAGATTCAAAAGATGTCTGCCTCTGTATCTTTATCCATCCTTTAAAGTGTGGCACTGAAATCTGTGAGGAGAAAAAGAAAATCAAGGAGTCCAAAACGTATCCAAGTCCCCGGAGCAGTGATGACTGGAGTTAATCAGGGTCATGCATTTGTACTTCGCCTTTAATGAAGTCAGTCTGGTCATGAATCATTTAAAGTCACACTGTCAGGTCACAGGGAAGCGCATTGACACCTTCTTCAATAAAGCTGGATTTTAGGGTGGTGAAAAGACACGGAATACTAAAAATGAATGACATCAGTTCCGAGGAGAGAGGGTTTAATCTTTCAGATGAGACGGGTGAAGGGATGTGGTTATTAATATATTAGGTTAGATTTTCTGCCTGCAGTTACATACTGAGGTCTTACATTGAAGTGATATTCTCACATTGAGCTTGACACCTAGTGTGGTATATAAATCAGTCAGAAAGACGTGCTTCAGATTAGGGTTTTGCACGTGTAGTGCTAGTCTTATATTTGGTGCTTGTACCTGCCAACCTTGTAATGCAAGCTTGTATATTTAAGTCTGTGCTTGTCTGCCTTTCAATGTTTCGCAAGATTGGGGATTACTTTTGATGTTCGCAAGCATCCCCACATGTTCAAACTTTGATCTCATCTCTTTTTGGGTAAATGCAGTTTTATTATTCGTCAGACCTTAAAGTGTTAGGGTCATTTCACCTGCTTCACTCAAGCTAGAATGTCATTTCCAGCGGCCTGTAGCAGCTCTAGAGTCTATTAGTTAGAAGTGAAATATCCTGCCCTCTCTCTCATGTGGATTCTCTGCTTTCTTCACACAGCACTGAGTACAAAACCTCTTCATGTAGTAAATTGGTAAACACTTTGTGTGTCAGATGTTTTTTAACTCAGCAGGCATGAAACAGAAAGATTTTCAAACATATTTTCCAGGCATAAACCTATGGTAAACACAGATTTTAGCCATGCAACAAAACCTATATAAAACAATACAGCATAGCCATATCCTAAAAAGCATTATAGGGCCCTTTAAGTATGCGAGGTCTGAGTAATTCCTCCCCTTTTGACAGTCGTTCACAGTTTGGTGTGATACACAGTATTCACAGCTCATTACAGAAGTTTGGATTAAAACTAAATAGAAGAGCAGAAGTAACCACGTTTGACTTTTTGCAAAGAACTTAGTTGGCCGTAAAACCCAAAGAAGAAATAGGATTTACTCTTCACAAGAAAATTACTGTGCCAACATTTTTAATTGCTTTGAGCCCTCTGACAGTATACACATTGTTGATTTATGTAACTCTACCGATCCTGCCAACAAAACGAGAAAGATGGTAAAACAAATGTCTTAATTGGTTAGAGAAAAACTATCCCCAGACACGCATTGCCACAGATTGAGTGGCAAATGGTGTCACAATATTTAGTTTTACGCCTGGCACAAAGATCCATGAACAAGTAAATCTGTCATTTCTGTTCAAAACGCCTGCATCGTTTTCTTTAATGACTAAGTCTAATTTTCCCATTTCATGCAGGTTGCTTCCTGTTCTGCTGGACTCCGTTCTTCGTGGTGCACACGATGCGAGCCATCTGTCTGACCTGTGACATCCCTCCCGCTCTGATGAGCACCGTAACCTGGCTAGGCTACGTCAACAGCGCTCTAAACCCCATCATCTACACCATTTTTAACACAGAGTTCAAGAAATTCTTCAAGAAGTGTTTCCAAGTTTCCTTCCACAGACGCTGAAGGAAAGAACTGGGAGGTGATAAGGGATTAGAAAGGGTGAGGCTAACAGTTTGGCCTGTCAACTCATTACTGGGCTTCCAGCTGGACATGGATTGTCCATGAGGTCGACAGTTTAAAAAAACACTTTAACACCGTTTCTAATTATGTTTATTACATTTCTGGTTCCATTTTATCATTTGGTGATGTACTTTCGTGATCCTCTAGGATTACTGCCAAAACTAAATGATGACTTTGGGCTGAAGAAAAACATTTGAAGCGAAATTTGTCTGAGGGGAGCTAATAACCATTTCTAGTATGTCCGTTATAGCACTTCTTCATCGTATATCAGCCTTGGATAAAGTTATGGTCTGCCACCTCCAGTTAACTACATGGGATTTGTACAGAGCTTGGTCTGCCTGAAGGGATCAACTCAGGCTGAAAACTGTCCCCAGGAGCCCACATAAGCTTCAACAGACCAGCTAAAAGCAGCTACACAAGCAAAAATCCTTTAAGAACGGCCATTGATTTTTACTCCATTATAAACCCTTGGGGAAATGATTTCTTGGTGAGATGGATGAGAAGACCCATATCTCTCACATGTCTGTACTCATAATGTAAGCTACAGTAAGCAGCTGTTTGGCCTATCTTGGCACAAAGGCAGAAAATAAATCAAACAGATCGTCTAAGTTGCTTACCAACACCTCTGAAGCCCAACATGTTAAATCTTTCATTTGATCTACAGGTTACTCATATGACAACAAACAAATGTGTAGTTCAACAGAGGGGAAAACATTCTCATCCGGAGTCTTAATGAACATTTGAACGCTGCACAGCATTCTTCTACTATTCTTTGCATATTCATCCCGTTAAAACCCTGTATTTCAACAGTGATTTCATCAGTATCTTACTGTATATACTTACAATTTCATTCCTGCCGAGCCTGTCTAGGAATGTTTTCACTTGTGTGATCCAAACAGTTCCAAGCACAGAAGAAAATGAAAACATCAAAATCAATTCAAGCTTAACATGTAATAAAACATAAACCATGGACTACATCTTTGGCTGAGGTAGTAACTTAGTAGAAACTAGTGAAGACTCCAGGCTAGCAGTTTCCTAGTTTCAAATCTTTATGCATAGCCAAGCCAACAATCTCCTGGCTGTTGGACAGTGGTATCAATTGTCTTATCCAGGTCTTGGCAAGAAAGAGAAAAAGAGGAATTCTTCAAATGTTCTGTTTATGAACTCAAAATTGACATCAGTATTCATGGTACTGTCAAAAGTCTGGAGAGGAGACAATATTTTTGGGGAAACACCCAAAATCACCAATGGTACAACCAGCAGAAAGCTGGTCAAAGAAAAGTGCTAACACTACGCTTCATTGAAAGCCAGGAATCTGAAGTGGGACTTTAGGAGATACGAGAGGATAAATGTGGAGTTTCCCCTTCAGAGGAGCAGGACTTAAAAGATCAGCTTCATCCAGACAACTGACACTTCCCTGTCTTGGATCACTGACTCCGTCTATGAGTGTTGAATCAGTCAAATGGTTTATAATATGGTACATGGCACAGTTTGAACCCGAGCGCTCACCTTGACTTTTTCGAGTAATTTCAACACTGTGTTCTGATGAAATGAATCATTCATACAAGATTAAGTAGCATCATGCCTTAAAGGTCCCCTATAATGCAAAATGCACTTTTTGCTGTCTTTTATACATAAATATGTGTCCCGGGTGTGTAAGGAGACTCACAAAGTGTCAGAAAATACAACCCTCTCTCTTTACCTCCTTACCCACATCTCTAAGAACGGGGTACAAACAAGCTGTTCCGGATTTGCTGCCGATATGACGTCATATCGGAAATGTGGGCTGGCTTTACATTGAACTCCTGGCAACGTCCCCCCCACGTTACACGTTTCAACCTATCGTCCGCAATATACAGTTGCGAGCTGAATCCCCTCCGCAGCAACTCTGTGTCTGTGTGTCTGTGCAGGATGTCTGCAGGAGGGACTTCGAGTTGTTGTTTATATAATACATATAAAGTCTCTGTTCTAGTGGCAAACACTGAGAAGTGTTTCAGAAATAATGCTGGATGTGGTTTGGAGCATAATATGGGGTTTAGTTAGAAACTTCTCTCTTCAGAGACAGATCATGCATGGCGCTCCAAAGGGGCGTGGCCAGCAGCAGGTCAAATTTAAAGTGACAGTCACAGACTCAGCACTTTTGGAACAGGGCTGAAATAGAGGGGGATGGGGCATGCTACAGTGGGTGTTGTATACCTGTTTGGTATCTTGTGCAAAACACTTCACATATGTATGCATTGTATAGATGTTGCCCTACAATATATTGTTCAAATATAGCTTAATATGAGACCTTTAAAGTTCAAATAATGATTTTTTAGTCTGTCATAACAGAAGAGAAACTCTTCTGAGGAGCTCATGAGGTGATTATATCTCCTTGTTTTATATTTAAACTCCTTTTCAGTAAACCTCCAGTTACACCCATCAGCACAGAGGCTGAGGCTACAGTATGCGTCAACTGCACTTAGCAAAAAGGATAGTTTATCTGCCCACTAATTCTTTTACTATGGCAGTTCATTCCTGCCACCGAAACAAAAAAGAAGAAATACTAAATCAGGTTATTGTTCATTATTAATGCCACATATGAAATTGTTTGGATTTGCCTCCATTCATTCAATATCCAACATCTTGCCACAGAGTTGGCAGACATGATGCAGCCTTCTGTCCTTTTAAGAGCTTTTATCATTGCTACATAAAAACCAGTAAAACATTTGAATAGCATAACACTTATGTTTACTACAAAACACATTGTTCCAACAAAATCTATCTTGCTATGTAGTAATTACGAAAAATATATGTCCTTGTAACTTCAAATATACTGTGTGTTGTGGGAAGGATTTTGGTAAACACAGTTATCAAGAAAGCGGTACAAAATATTTGTTGTCATGGTGGCACTAATGCCCAATTTTGAGTCATCTAATTTCATTCTCAACATGTCATTTTTGCTACTTAAATACATAATATTACAGTATATGTGTAAAATCAGCTACACAGTAGACAAAATCATTTTATTTGTTTACTTAGTGATGATGATTATCACATAGTTTGCTTTCAAAAATGTTTACATGATAATGAATTCAATGTTTAAGTTGCTATAATATACAAACTAATATTAGGTGAAGCATTTCCAGATTGTGTCTTCATAACACTGCACGTTAGATTCGTTATATCCTTGTGTCAAGTTTTGTAAAAAAGTGGCTCTATGTTTTGAAATGGAAAATGTCCCCTGTGGCAGGCTGGCTTAAATTGAAGCCATTGCTGCCTGTCACCACAGTATGTATGTTTGGTTGCTGACTGTGCCTATTGTATGCCATATCCACGTTTTATGTGGAAACCTTTCTAATAAACAGTGTCATCTTTATAAATGTTCCAGTGGCCTTCGACTGTCATGTCATCAGCTCTGTTTGAGGTCGACGTTGTCAAACTATCTTGTCTTTTTATCTGAGATAACTTCGTGTGCCAGACTGCATCACGCTGAGCAAACATTCCGATGCCATTTTTAAAACTCCATTTATCGAATGAACGGACTGTGAGACAATAAGCCACCGGACACAAGCGTATGAAAGGGCCCCAACAATACTCCATACTGTACACAAAGAATGATGTGGCAGCATCGTTTGTAGTGGTTTTATGTCTCATTCTGGTCATTTTGTGACTCTTTTTAGACGTTTTGGGTTTCTTTCTACACATTTTGGTTCGCATTCTGGTCACTTTGCCTCACTTTTTAGACATTTTGGGTTCAATTTATGGTTCTTTTGCATCTGATTCTGATGGTGTTGTGTGTCTTTGTTATTTTACATCTCTTTCTGATCGCTTTTCATGTATTTGTAGTCTTTTTGTGTCTCTTCAAAGTAGTTTTTTGTACCTTAACATTTAATGTCTCTTTGAAATTTGATTACTGCTTTGACCAGTGGATCCCATGATCAACCCAATTCCAACAGGAGGCACATTTAAAAGCATAAAACGAGGAAACTAAATAAAGAAACAGTGAAATATACAGATATTAACATGTCAGTAATCCAAAGACTACATTCAAAACTGGGGCAAAAATAAACGAAAGTAAAGCAGTGGGAAGAGATTCACTTTAGTACTCGAGTCCCTTCAAGAAGAACACAGATACCTACATGAAAGGGAAAAGTTCCCTTGCAGACGATGATATCATGCAGTGATAAAATAGACTTTTTCTTATCATGGACGTCAGAAGCAGAAGCAGCAGCGGTGAGGGGAAGAGGTGAAAATTGGAGCGAGGTCTGAACATTTTCTTGAAAAAAACTGAAGCAGGTGCGGAGTTTGATCCAATCTGTTAAAGTCTGCATGACTACAGAACCCTGAAGAACAGGAGGTGAGCGAAGAAGAGTGAGCGCCTTTTTTCTCAACTGGAATGACTCACATTTAATTTACATCACACTTAGTCACTTGGCGTGAGACATCTTGGGAAAAGTTGATGGAAATATGCTATTGTTACGTGCCGGGCAGGCTGTACTTTTGTTTCTTGCCTCCTGTTCTTTTCTTACTCCCTGTCATTCGCTACAGCTAATCAGCAGCTGATCAGTACCTGCCTGGGCATCTCTGACTGATGACTTATTGGCTCCTCTCACCCTCAGCTGACCAATCAGCACCCAGGACCAGCCGTAAAGGAGACAACCAGGAAGCCTTCTCGGGTCTCACTGCTGGGCCTGCTGCTGACTGGAGAGCCTCAATTTGACTGCGTGTTAAAGCATTGTGACAATTGTGTATCCTGTGCTATATGTTGTGACTGTGTGTGTGTGGTGGGAGGTGGAGGAGTTAGGTAAGTTTGGGGTACCCTTTACATCTCATCACGTAGATAACATATGTTAGACACACTAGGTTAGCGGATTGTTGCCACTCCTGTATTTTGCTTTGTCCACTTATTAGTAGTTCAGGAAGTGAGGGTTTTTGGTTGAGTTTGTTTCAGAAGAGAGATGTAGAGATAGGCCTGGTTTTTGTTATATTTATTTCTTTTATTTGGCACAATCTCCCTTGTCTCCTCCTCCTCCTCCTCCTCACCTGAAGAACATTTGTTGTTCATTCTTTAGTGATTAGAAATAAACATTGTCTGTCTACATTTAATCTGACTTGCTCATTAATTGGTTGTCGTGTGTTACTGTCTCCAGGTCCCCTAGAATTTAGTGGGGACGTAACACTATACATAGACTTTATTTATTATCCAGGCTTTAATCATATTTGGGATATAATCTGTACATGATATATGAGGCACCTAGGTAACAATATCATAGTAAGGTTTATGATCAGAGCATTGTAGTTTTGTCTTTGTAAATGAAACATCCAGCCAATCTGTCATTTGTCTATTGACTCACACATCAGGCTGTCTGGATTCAACTTCTCCACCTAATCTTTAGTGATAGAAGACACAAACTGTATGCTGTGGATCACCAATTTTAGCATGTGAATTATAAGCAACAAGTAGCTTTTGTGATTTACTAAAAGGGCCCTCTTGATCATTTTCAGATTTCACAATTGTATTTTGTGTCTCTACTGGGACATGTCTCCATGCTTTATTGTTCAGAAATCTCTTTATCTTTCTCATACTGCCTGTGCTGCACAGCTCTTTTCACCCTCTGTCTGAAACCAGAGCCCAGTCTGCTCTGATTGGTTAGCTGGCCGGCTCTGTTGTGATTGGTCAACCACTTAGAGATGTCTTGGCCGTTAGCCTATCAGGTACGATGTGTTGGATCACTAGCCAATAGAAACGCGAGTCTCACATAGTGTTGTTACTTTGTTAAGGATGTAAACAAAAGAGAAACTCCCTCAGGCATGGACTTCGGTATTAAGGTCTCTACAGACCATTTACATGCACAAAAACCTATACAACACACTACAGGACAGGGAAAACCTTAAAAAGCATAATAGGGACCTTTAAATTAGATTTACACGATTCGATCTAAACTTTTGAAAAGTCGTGGCTAATATACACTTTGTAAGTTATCAATGTGCAATCATAAGCAACCAGGTTGTTGAACAGGAAGACACTGTAGCCTTTATTTCTTTGTATGACTTTTTTAAATTAATGCATAAATGAAGATTTCGTAGTATGCAGTACATATATGCAGTGTGTACAGTGAGAGGAAAATGTCAAAATATGCTAACATAACTTGGTCATTTACAAATGAAAGGTTTTATTTCCACAGACATTTGTTGCCCTGTTTCAGTTTAACGAAGATATTGTAAATCATACGAGAACGTTACTCTGTATTGTTTCACAGACAAATACAATATCCTCCCCTTTATCGGTATTATGAATACCACTTGAATTAAAATTGAAACAGGGTTCTTTGTCACACTAAAGGCAGTCCTGTGGCTCCCTCTGCAGGTGTAAATACTATCAAATCCCATCAAAAGACCAAAATTGACCTTCTATCTCTGCGCTATAGAGCTCCATTCTTGCCCAAAATCCATTAAAAACGCATTATTACCAAATGTGAGTTATTCCTCTGCTAATGGTCCCAAAAGATGTTTGATTAAACTATGACCAGCTTTCATAGGAAACTACTGATACTTTAAACTAAATTGAAACTTTGTAAGGTGTTTTTAAAAAAGTATATCCCTGCATTATGCAGCACTGCAGACATTCAGCATGAAATTAAGTCCTCTGAAGTTTTTCTCTATTCCATTTCAACAAATATATTTTATTATAATTTGACTAATTCAGCAATTTTAAGTGATTCCAATTGGATTAATTAACCTCATTCAAACAACAGCCATTAACAAGGTTTGTTTCCTACTCAACAAATGTCTTGTTTCTTTCTTAAAGGTTTGACAAGTTAAATATTAATAATACTGCACATTTTCCTTACAGTTAACGCAACATGGTAGATCAGCTGTACAGTATACTCTATTGCACATAAACACCTAGTTTGATTTTTCCCCAGTTTGATCATAACTGTGTGTCACTTACCTGTGTTCTGTTTATATAAAATAACTGAGAGATATTTCTGCATTTCCATTGTAGCAGTTCCTTATTGGCCAGTCTGTGAGTTTCCATTCATATAACCAAACATCAGACAAGTATTACCACATGAGGCCCAGTAAGAAAAAGTCTGGGTTTATTCCTGCAGTGTTGGTGTTTACGTTACAGTAAGTGGAAAAAGTCAAACCTCCAGCTTGATGCGGTGAAATCGTCACTCTTCTGTCTTTGTTGCAATCTGCAGATGAAAGTACACACAATTACATCAAAGTGGCTCCTGTTTGAAAATGTGCAAGTTATCACTCGTGTATTACTGCAAGAATTTTACCAATATCTGGTTTGCTTTGCTCAAACTTACACTATCTGTGTTTTTATTTAGATGTATGGCCAAAAACACTAAAGGTTGATAAAGACAGGTAATGTACACTTAGCTCTAGGATAGTAAAAAGCTAGTAGTGAGTGATATATTAACTATTGATATGTACAGTGGGGCAAAAAAGTATTTAGTCAGCCACCAATTGTGCAAGTTCTCCCATTTAAAAAGATGAGAGAGGCCTGTCATTTTTATCATAGGTACACTTCAACTATGAGAGACAGGATGAGAAAAACAAATCCAGGAAATCACATTGTAGGATTTTTAATGAATTAATTGGTAAATTCCTCGGTAAAATAAGTATTTGGTCACCTACAAACAAGCAAGATTTCTGGCTCTCACAGACCTGTAACTTCTTCTTTAAGAGGCTCCTCTGTCCTCCACTCGTTACCTGTATTAATGGCACCTTTTTGAACTCGTTATCAGTATAAAAGACACCTGTCCACAACCTCAAACAGTCATACTCCAAACTCCACTATGGCCAAGACCAAAGAGCTGTCAAAGGAGACCAGAGACAAAATTGTAGACCTGCACCAGGCTGGGAAAACTGAATCTGCAATAGGTAAGCAGCTTGGTGTGAAGAAATCAACTGTGGGAGCAATTATTAGAAAATGGAAGACATACAAGACCACTGCTAATCTCCCTCCATCTGGGGCTCCACGCAAGATCTCACCCCGTGGGGTCAAAATGATCACAAGAACGGTGAGCAAAAATCCCAGAACCACACGGGGGGACCTAGTGAATGACCTGCAGAGAGCTGGGACCAAAGTAACAGAGGCTACCATCAGTAACACACTACGCCGCCAGGGACTTAAATCCTGCAGTTCCACACGTGTCCCCCTGCTTAAGCCAGTACATGTCCAGGCCCGTCTGAAGTTTGCTAGAGGGCATTTGGATGATCCAGAAGAGGATTGGGAGAATGTCATATGGTCAGATGAAACCAAAATAGAACTTTTTGGTAAAAACTCAACTCGTCGTGTTTGGAAGAGAAAGAATGCAGAGTTGCCTCCAAAGAACACCATACCTACTGTGAAGCATGGGGGTGGAAACATCATGCTTTGGGGCTGTTTTTCTGCAAAGGGACCAGGACGACTGATCCGTGTAAAGGAAAGAATGAATGGGGCCATGTATCGTGAGATTTTGAGTGAAAACCTCCTTCCATCAGCAAGGGCACTGAAGATGAAGCGTGGCTGGGTCTTTCAGCATGACCATGATCCCAAACACACCGCCAGGGCAACGAAGGAGTGGCTTCGTAAGAAGCATTTCAAGGTCCTGGAGTGGCCTAGCCAGTCTCCAGATCTCAACCCCATAGAAAATCTTTGGAGGGAGTTGAAAGTCCGTGTTGCCCAGCGACAGCCCCATAACATCACTGCTTTAGAGGAGATCTGCATGGAGGAATGGGCCAAAATACCAGCAACAGTGTGTGAAAACCTTGTGAAGACTTACAGAAAACGTTTGACCTCTGTCATTGCCAACAAAGGGTATATAACAAAGTATTGAGATGAACTTTGTTATTGAACAAATACTTATTTTCCACAATCATTTGAAAATTAATTCATTAAAATCCTACAATGTGATTTCCTGGATTTTTTTTTCTCATTCTGTCTCTCATAGTTGAGGTATACCTATGATGAAAATTACAGGCCTCTCTCATCTTTTTAAATGGGAGAACTTGCACAATTGGTGGCTGACTAAATACTTTTTTGCCCCACTGTATATTAAAGGAAATGATCATGTGTACTGTGAAAGGGGTCACAAAAAGATGTGTCACTTAACTTATTCAGCTTATTGTTTTTGTTCATTTAAAGGCCTCAACTTTAATTGCTATTTCATTAAACATTCATTGACCTAAATATAGAGCCTCAGAAAAGGTTATCACCCCAAAAACCCATGGGACAAAAAAAGTTTCATGTACATGTGAGCTTGTAAGCAAAAAAATCCCTAAATAACTCACTTTCGCAGCAGCAGCAGCCATCAGAGCATCCAGCTCCTGAGTCCAGCCGAGGGCCTGCACCAGGGCTTGCACACCGCTGACCACGTCGCCCAGCTGCGCCACATCATGAGGCCGGCGACGCCAGGCGAACGGACCCACCAGGTCCCTGTTGATGAGCAGACGGGGCACAGAGGGGCGCACTGCTCCTGCCAGACTGGCAAAGGGCTCCACCTGCAGAGTCAAACAGCAGCTTTAAATCATGAGGACTTGTAAGGTGCCATACAAATAAAGATACTGTAGTGGTGATGATATTTGACAATAAACAAAACACCCGCTTCTTTCTTATAATATAAAAATGTTTAAAGTTTCAAAATTGGCACTTATTCTTTGATAAAACATTGTTTTACATATTGTGAATGCAAAGGTTGTTGTTTCCTGATGATTTTGGATGTAGTACAAACATCACTTTTCCTCTTTTTTCTCCAGTGTTAAACCTGTCCCTCATCCCTGTCCCTTTAACATCTTGATACTACTGTAAACATTTCAGATTACAGGAGCAACATGTAGTTTAAAGCCTGTGGCACTCACCTCCAGTGATGTTCCCATGACGATCAAAAGGTCTGCCAGTGGGAAGTCTGTGAGATACTTGAAGAAGTGATATGGAAGCTCCTCCCCGAAAAACACAATGTCGGGCTTTACCACGCCTTTACAGGAGGGGCACTTCGGCACGACACCTGACATCACATCTGACTGAAACATGGAAACAAGATCGATAGTGGATATTAATAACATTACCAATCTAAAATCATAATACAACTAAAACATTTGTACGATTTGGAAACACCTAATGTTTGTCATTTAAACTTAGAAAACAAGACTGATCTTCAAACATAATAACAACACCTTATCTGACATGAAAGGACATCTATGATAAGATATGGTATTAAGTTATTGGACAAGATAGGATCAAAAACTTGTTGAATTGTAAATAAACAAATACATGCACAAATGATCAACAGTGTCTACAGAATTTCCAACACAGTTTTCCTCCAAAAGTTAATTTAATATAAAGTTTTCACTTGAGGGAATGTGCTTAATTTTCACTGTGGCTAACAGGGGACAAAATCATGAAATTGATTTGTAATATTCTAACAAGTATTAGAGCTAAATGTGTAGAAGTATTGTTTGGGTTTTCACTCACTCGGAGCTCTCCTCCTTTATATTTCCTCAGGCAGACCGTGCAGGTGGCAGTGGCAAAAGTACCGTGAGCCTCCACCAACATCTCGGGAGGAATCCCTGCCACTTGAAACACAGTTAAACAAACATCATGGCTTTGAATGACAAATGATGTGTAGCAATTTCTTCATCTGATCAAAAACAAAAAAAACAGCAAAAGAATATGAAGACATACGTCGCTCCAGCCCGTCAATGTTCTGCGTGTACATCCTGAGGAGCTGATCCTTCTTGTGAAGCAGCTGTACAAAGTGATGGGTCAGATTGGGCTGATAATTCCCTGGGTACAGCTCTTTGGCCAGGGCGAAGAAGGGGTTTGGGTTTTGATGAAAAAAGCCTATCTCGAATATTGCCTCGGCGTAAGGCAGGTTATACTGCTGCAGGTTGTCGTAGAGACCGCTGCCCGGAGACCTGTGAGGGGGCGATCTCCTGAATACACCTGATATTTACAGGTTTATCTCAATTCTGGAAGTTTGACTAATTGTTTTACCTGAAATCTGGGATGCCACTCGGCGTACTGATCCCGGCTCCAGCCATCACCACCACCCTCTTGTACTGCTTTTCTCTGATGTTCATGGCCAGATCCTCCAGGGTCTGCTGCTCCTCAGAGGCACCTCCACCTCCACCACCACCACCACCACGGGAGAAAAACCCTCGAGTCCCATTCCACCAGAGAGAGTTTGTTTGTCTATGAAGAAGCAAAACTAAGATCAGGAGAGTTGTTGATCAATAATTTGTATAATGAACAATTTGCAGATGGATCCTGATCAGTTTACAGTAACCCTGGACCGCACTGACTCACTCTAATCCTCTTGTATTCCCACTTCTCCAATTAAAGAGACCCTATTATGCTTTTTGAAGTGTTCCCTTTCCTGTTGTGTGGTATCTAGATTTGTGTGCATGTAAATGGTCTGCAAAAGCTAAAATCCCAAGTTCCTTCCAGAGGGATTATCTCTCCCACAAACAGTAGGATGAAAATAAAGTCCTTTTTGAATATTAAAGCATGTAAACATGTCACTGTCGAGGAAAATAATACAATTGTAAAACCTGAAAATTAGCCTTAGAAGGGACCCTTTTAGGGTTTAGATCATATCCTTCATCCTTCATCGTTGTAAAATCTTAAATCTTTTGTATTGTTATTTCATTCAACATTATATCAAGTGTTATACTTTAATCAATTATAAAATATACATTTTTGCAACTTCTCAAATGGCAATGTTTTGTTACTATTATGGAAAAATATGTATTTTTGAGTCAATGTTCAGCTGTCTTCTCTGGAAGTGTGTGTCCCTGAGCTTGAAATACCTGCACAGAGTTGATGCTGCCCCTGCACCAGGCCAGCAACTCCTTTGACACAAGCCTATTTAAAACAAAGCATTGGCCACAATAATTAATCATACAATGTTTCCTCTCGTTTTCTCATAAAGTTGTCTGTATACTAAAGTACAGCTCTATGGTAGCCCACCAACCGTGTTCAGAGAGCGTCCTGCTTGTTCTTGAGCACCGGTGCACACAGAAGTGTCTGACAGGTGATATTAATGAGGAGCTCGCTAAAGAAGCCATAACACAAACTGAACAGCTCCCAGAGTGTTACTCCATGACTCCAACGGACTCAGGAGGATTCCTACAGACAGAAAAGCGCTGTCAACATATTTTCTCCAAATAAAGCCAGAAAAATATGTAACTAATGACTAGCTGCATACCCAAAATAATGCTTGTTGTCGTCCTTTGACCTCCTTGTGACGCGGACGGGAGTAACCTTAATGTACATATAGAGTAGCTAACTTTATTTACACAAAACCGCACGGACGTTTTCTACGAAGTCACGTTTTCCCTATATTAATTGAATAAGAACTAACTGTGCGATACATTTACAGTGTTTGGCTAACAAAATATGACTTTAGTGGGAAGAAAATCTTAGCTAACGTTTGCTAGTTTAAGAAACGCCTCCTTCATTTCCCGTCATCCTTTGCGCCCAGCAGAAGACCCACAACACGACTGGCTAGTAAACGTTAGCCGAAGATTCAGCAAAACCCATCAGTTCAGATTTTAATAAATACTGTACAGTCTTGTTTCCACAATGAGAGATGTTACCGGGTACCTCAAACAACAGCAGAGCAACAGCTCCACACCGGAGATGGCGACGGAGTGGCACACATTGGAGGATTTTCACAACAAAAGGTAAAAGGAGTAATACTGCAGCTAGTCCTGCTAACGCTAGGCTAGCTAACGTTAGCTCCCTCATTCATTGCAAGTGCCCGCTGAGTCATGCACAGAGCTAGCATTAGCTTAGGTCTTGCTTGCTAGCTAAAAGTTTCTTCAGTAATATCAAAGCTGAAACTTGGTTTTTAATGTTTCATTTTTTAACAAGTCATTCAGTGACAAATATACAACTTAATTGTTTTAAGCTTTTGACCCAAACTATTGATTTAGACCAGTACAAGATTAAAGATGATCACATGTTTTTCTTAGCTGTTTGCTAGCGGGGATACTATGGATGAGTCCTTAGTCACTGCTCCATCAGAATATCATAACTTTAATGTAATGCTGTTGGATCATACGCTTCACCGGGAAGGTTTGACTGAAAATCTCCACGTTTAAAGGAATCGTCGAAAGATGACTGTTTTTTGTAAAATGTACATTTAAAAAAAACAGTCCAGAACCCTGGAAGCTGGATACATAGATAATATAAACCTTTCACTATAGGCAGTGTTTGAAGGAGTATCCAAATCATGTTATGAATTTGAACCAGATTGTATTTGTGTATTACGTTTTTAAAAGTGATTCTAAATCAGTTACCTGAACTTTTCTGACAGATTGTGGCATCAGTTGACTCTCAGGCTGACAGACTTTGTTAAAGATCCTTGCTTTGATACCGGAGATGGCCTCATACAGGTAACTAACTGCATACTCACATCTTATGAAATACTACCACGACATATAAGTTGGTGTGCAATGTACATTCAGTATTCATTCACTTGTAGTATGCCAAATTGTCATCGCATGTATTGTCTGTAATATTCATACATTGCCTGTAACGTTTTCATGGGGTAAATGTGAAATACAAAAAAATCAGTTTAATGATAGATTACCATGTGGCCATATAACGACATGGCAACAAAAAAGTTATTTTTCAAGCATAATTATTTTTAAATTGAAATATTTCTGATGGTTTTATATAGAAATGTTATGCTCATAAATATCCCTTTAGCAGCCCTTTTTTGTCTGAGACGCAAGAGATACATTCACAACAGAAATAACTTGAAGCCATGCCACTGATTTATAATTAGTAAATAAAAAAGTGTAACAAGTCTGTAAAGTATTGGACACTTGTATTACACATGTTCCCTCTTGATGACAAACTGTAATGTAAAATATAAATGTTATTTGTTGCCTCTGTAACAAGATGAATATTTTCTGTGATCTGATCGTTACTTTTTTCTTTTTAAAGCTCTATGACAACTTCATTAGCGACTTTGAACACAGGTAAGAAAAACACTTATTCTAGCCAATATTTTCCTGCATTTGCCTGTTTCGATGCTAATCTGTGTTTTTATTTCCTTTCTCATTAGAATCAATCCATTGTCCCTCATGGAGATTATACTGTATGTTGCCAGACAGATGAAAGGTAAGAACAACATGAGGCAAAAGGAAATATTTTAAAGCACACAACACTTTTTTTTTGTGTCTCTTAGTACTAACAAAAAATGTTTTGTTTCCAGATCCTAAGGATGCCATCACTTTTCTGGAAAAGACCAAGGAAAAGGTGAGTTGATAACAACTTCACACATTTAGAAAAAATACTGTTAATGGTGGAATTTAACAAAAAACTAAGATCTTAAACAAATCTTTCTGTTTCAGGTGAAGAGCAGTGATGAAGCCGCCATTCTCTGCAGGACTTCTATCGGCAGACTTAAACTGGAGATCAATGATCTTCCTGCCACAAAGGTAAAAGCTCCCAAGCTCTGTTCTCTCCCTTTTTTTTTCACATGAAGCCGCAAAACAAACCTCACTCCTCATTCACATAAAACACGTTATTGTGGCGCATTTTTAACGCCAAACTACTGGTAAGGTGCATGTGTCATGTGTCGGTTACAGTGTTAAACAGTGCAACAGCAGTGCTTCAAAGTCACACATGCATTAGTAATTATTTTTCTTACTGAAATAACTTGTCAGAGGTGGAAAACACAGACATAAATAAAGCAGCAAAAAAAATAGTTACGGTGATCGGTGATTAAAAGCATATTATCAAATCAGTACTATGAATTAACGGAGCCCTGAGTCGAAGTAAGAAAAAGACTGATGGAAGTGTTGTTATAAAACACTTTCCTAGAAAATAGTACAAATGACATGATGGAAGATTCAAGGATTTTATTATCATGTGCACAAAAGCTACAGTGTAGTTAAGACAATAAAAACCTCCAACAATGCAACATATTATATATAGGACATAATAAAAAAAAGAGTAGTGTTTCTAAGTAGCCTAAAATATCAAAGGGAAAACCGATACATGGCTTGCCAAGCAAAAAGCATGTTATAAGCAGATATTTCCTCTTTGTCGTTGCACAACCAGAAACTCATCGAAGAGGTTGAGGAAATGTTGAACAACTTGCCCGGGGTGACGTCGGTCCATGGCCGGTTTTACGACCTCTCCAGCAAATATTACCGCATCATCGGGAACCACGCTTCCTACTACAAGGATGCTCTGCGCTACCTTGGATGTGTGGACATTAAAGACCTGCCAGGTGAGCACCATCAAACACCTAGACTTGGTTTCAGGCTGATGAAGTACAGAAAGTCTTTCATATGGCTGGCTGAGTGATTTAATGTTGCTGTTGCTTGCTCCACAGAGACGGAGAAGCAGGAGCGGGCGTTCACACTGGGGCTGGCTGGACTCTTAGGAGAAGGAGTTTACAACTTTGGAGAGCTTGTGGGTTTAAGCACAGCAACGTCTTGTCTTTTATTAGTGCTGTTCAGCTCTTGAAGCTGGTTGACGATTGCCGTTGTGTGTTTGCAGTTGATGCATCCTGTACTGGAAACCCTGAGGAACACAGACAAACAGTGGCTTATCGATACACTGTATGCCTTCAACGGAGGAAATGTGGAGAAGTTCCAGAGCTTCAAGTCTGCCTGGGGCCAACAGGTGATTAACATTTATAATAACAGCTCAACAGATTCATTAAGGATCATCAACTGAAAAAGTTGACAATCTAGCATCAAAATAAGCCTCTGTTTGACTCGGGGTGCATGCCGTTTGAAGGTGCAGATGGGTGATGCTTAAAAGCAGAACTCCCCTAGTAGTACAGCTTGAGTTACCTTTTATATAAAGATTCTCCAAATCTCTAGAGGGATGTTATTTTCTGTAAAATATACCTGCTTCTTTTCACTCCAAAAGTACAGTTGGTTGGACATCTGTTGACTGTCAAGCATATTGTATTTTATTCTTGAGCCTGCTTTAGCTCCATAACTGTATATGAATTGGGCCAGTAGCAGCTCAGATCAAAACACCTTTAAACCTTCTTCCACAATAGATCACTTTCCTGAATAGTTAAGAAAAATAAAAATAAAATGTATTTTAAACTTACCTTCTGTTTATGTTCCCATGTAATTGCTATAGATTTTGTCATTCAAAATGTACTCTCTTGTTCTCAGCCTGACCTAGCAGCACATGAAGCTAAACTGATGCAGAAGATCCAGCTGCTCTGCGTGATGGAGGTGAGACTGAAAACCATTTAGAGTTAAAGCTATTTATTTTAATGGATAATTGCATTACCTTTCAGAGATGAATTAAACGCATGCAAAGGATTCATCTTGGAAATGCAAATGTGTGCCATTGATCAATTACAAACCGTACTGAACGTGTTGAAGTTTGAAAACAGGAAGAACCAACATTTACAAATAGATCCACATGAGATTGCAATGAGTCAGTGAGAGGGCAATTGACTGAAATTAACTGTGTACTCTTTTAAGTGACCTTTATTTGATTATCGCCGCGCCACTTCCTGGTCTGTCTACGGAATAACCGCTTTCTCAGATAATCTGATGGTCACACATAATCTATACTGACTAACCAAATCTGTAGTTTGTTCAGAGAGTCGTGATGTTTTCCTACATGTCTCATGTGACAGAAGTGATGTCACAGTGAAGGTTGAAAAACAGGAACATTAAATCACTTAAAACGTCTCCTTTCTTTTACAGATGACTTTCACACGTCCTGCAAACCACAGACAGCTCACCTTCACCGAGATCGCTGAGAGTGCCAAAATCCCTGTCAATGAGGTGGGTCGGATGACGAGTACACTTTGTCAGGCCATCGATAGATGTCAATAATGCCACGATCCAACTTATTTAATACATTTTGTCAATTTCAACTTGCTTTTTCAACCTCGGGGACCCAAGAAGTTTTCACATTTGTTTTTTATTGATATGAAAATGTATTTATTTGTGAGGATTGAAGTAAAGTGAACTGATGGTGCTTCTCCTGCAGGTGGAGCTGCTGGTGATGAAGGCTCTGTCAGTGGGCCTGATCAAAGGGAACATTGATGAGGTGGACCAGAAGGTGCAGATGACCTGGGTGCAGCCCCGGGTGCTGGACCTGCAGCAGGTTAGTCCTTGTTCTCTTTTATTTATATGTTGCACTAGATATGCAATTTTAAGACAACATATTATCAAAAATTGTGAAACAGCAGCAGACCATTTTTACCCTTGCAGCTGCAGGAAATTGATAATAGAATTTAAAGCAGCTTTCAGACTTTTAATTTTTTCAAGTAAGGAGTGAGACTGATGCTGTGGCTTAGTTGTGCCACCTAACGTTGAGTGGAAGGAAGTACAACTGTCAGAAGTTGGAAATAATAAACCAACAGGATTTGATATTAAGGGGTATCTGTAGAAATAAGTCAAATAAAGCGCTATTGGATCAGAAGGGGAAGTTAAGACTTCTGTGTTTTGTGTTTAGATCAAAGGAATGAAGGAGCGTCTGGACTTCTGGTGCGGAGACGTGAAGAACATGGCCATGCTGGTGGAGCAACAAGCCCACGACATCCTCACCTAGACCCCCTTCTCCCCTTCAATCCACGGAGGAAACCTCATCACAAAGATTTCTGTTTTGTATTGTTTGTCTTTCTATCAGATGTTGATTCTTCACGCTTTATACCAACCTGTAAAAATACACAGTGGTATTTTACAAATAAACAACTGGTTGCAACATTATTATCCTCACCATATGGTCTCTAAAAACATTGTCTAAAATATGAATAAAAATGACCAGGAAAAATCATATTTGTGTATTATTTATTTATATGCATCTTTGTAAATCTTATATGCATGTAGTATACGTTTATATATACCTATGCATTAATGCACTTAAGTAAATGTACTTTGAAACATAATGCATTAGAGGGTTTTTAATGCAAAACCAACATTGAGTTTGTATGTTATTACAGTTATATCGGAAGACTATTTGCAGATTACAGTCCGGAAACACTGACATTAATCCAAGAAGAAAAAAAAAATGGGACAACATGGAAAACTAATTTGCATCAAGTGATAAGAGTTCCATATTAAAACTACACTTTAAGGGTAGAGTTGAAATAAACTCCACAGTTTATAATGTTGGATCAACAAAACAAACATTGTGAAGTTGTCAGTATGATGATGTATTTCATTGTTTTAATCCATAATGACAACATTAGTTAATAATTGACCAACAATGTACAACAATAAAATACTGCTTTTTCATTAAGAAACTGATAATTATTAGTTTAATATCCTCTAAATCATAGAGCAAATAGTGCACATAAATTATATAAGGGTACCACACAACTATTTTTATTACTGATATATCTAAATATACTATATATCTTAACTTTGAGATCCAGCAGATACTCACATTTTAAAGCAGTAGACTCAGTAAGATTAATTTTCTGTCGTTCAATCGATTAATTGACGGACCGTTACAGCTTTAACTCTATATTTTTAGAAAGAGCATTTTAAACCCATGAAGAAGACATTGATAGTTTGAAAATCAATATCATGACAGACGCTCTGGTCACCACCTCATCCTTAATGAGCTTCTGGGATGGATTTTCCCGGTATGTTTAATGGTCACTGGTGCTGAATAATGGCTGTAGAAAGAAGCTGCTTCCCTTTGTTTCTGATGATCTAACACCAAGGTATAATGATGTTGGTTTTTTTTAGTGGCAGATTTTGAGAAATGTACAGATGTTGAATGAGTATGGAGGATTAATATGTGAAATTTCTGCACTAAAAACCACTAGAGCATGGTTTTGTATTTCATTGAGTTGTGTACTTACTTTATCCTAAATGTTTCCAAACTATTTTCAAAACCAGAAAATGAATCATGGCATCAGTCCTTTTCTTTTGGTCTCCTTTGAATGGTGTCGTCCCTCTTTGCGCATACCTCAGCATTGTGGTTGTCTGCCAGAAGCTGTCACGAATGTACTTTTATACAGTATTAAGAAACATTTTGACAATGACGTTTTTAAATCCTGGTTGTTTTCAACTATATGTTTTACAAGATAAAGGATTGTAGTCATCGTTAGCCTTTAGCTCGTAGCCGCTCCATTGGTGCTCACCCAGAAAACACAGATCTTAAAAGTAAAACCGCCTGTAGATAAATCTGCCCCTAGAAAGTAATCCTTATCAGAAATTATCATTGCTTGGTTTCTCCCAATATATCACAATAGACGCTTTGGTGACAGGAATGAGTCCCTGAAATGAGTTAGCATTGTACCACTTCTGGTTCCCTTTTCTCAAAGTCTAACATTTTTTGAGTGAGTTTTTAGGGTTCAAAACCTGAAATAAGATGTGTGGCTAACATAAACTTAAGAGTTTTACGTTTTGTATTTCAATAATCAAAATATGTAAGTAAAAAATAGTGAATATCTGAAACCTCTGTGTAAGGTGTTTGCTAACAAGTGACTAAATGGGAATACAAAACGTCATCCTATAGAAATAAGCTTAGTTGTGTTGACATTAAGCCATGCAGCTGTGATGTATAGCCTGACCTCAGCTTTTTACTTTTGGCAATTTCATTTACCCTTAAAAAATCCTAAAAGGGGTGTTTATGCGTGGAGGTTAACCTGCTAAACATAAACATGGTTTCAAAAGATCTTATTCTTCAACATTTCAAAATCCAATGTAGTGACCCCATTGCTTCTGGTAGAGTAGCCCTTGTAGTGCTAACTTCCTAACTTTCTTGAATACATTTCTATGGGTGATTATCTAATATGTACATCACAAATCTTAATTCGGTGCAGTTTTGGTTATTGGACAATTCACCACCAAGATCAGCTGGGGAGACTGGAGGAAGTGGTGGACTCAAAACAGTATCTAAGTTATCTAGCAACAGTTTGTCAGTGTATGCAATCTAGCAAACATAAGCCAGCTAAAACCTAACACCAAAATGTATTTATATAAGGTCATACAAAGTATCACTGCTACAGTATCTTTGAAACTAGCAATACGGGGCACTGAATTTGATACATTTCTAGTTTATCAGACCACAAATAAGACAAGAGGTAGCTAGCGGCTTGCGGCTAGGAGAAGAGACTCAAGCACAAAGGAGCACTCAGTATGTCCCATCTCTTGGATTTGCACTCAAAAAATAGTGGTTACATTGAAATCAGTTCACAGACTGTGGTAGACAAACGAGAAGGTCTCATTTTTTAAAGCTACGTTACATTTCATTCACCTATTGGCAATAAAAAAAAGATTATTACCAATCTAACATTTAAGTATCAGATCGGAATACTTCTTCCATTACTGTGAAAATGTCACTTTGTTAGCCTGCAAGTAAAAGAAAAGCAGGGGGAGAAGGAACAAAGATGGTGACAAATACAGTGCAGAGAGCAGCTTTCACTGTTATCACCTAAACTCTGATTCACTGCTAGGTGCAACATGACTTTGATGAAGTTTTCACATGTACAGAGGTGCAATAAATACTATGATCTCCAATGGTGGAGTATAAGTATATTTACTCAAGAACTATACTTAATTACAATTTTGATATAATTGTACTTGTCTTTGGTTTTATCCATTTTATGTACAGTAACTGTAGACTTTTAGATGAGTACTCTTTGATGACAGCTTTAGTAACTTTGCAGATCCAGAGGAATAATGCAGAATATAAATAAGTGATTAATGTCGATATATAATAAAAGATGAAGTCTTGTTTTTACAATACATTTAAAAATTAAATATGAACACTTCAATAAATAAATAATAGTTAAAAAACGACAAATATATTTCAAAATATATTGATTCATATTGAATTCAATTAAGGTTTTTTAATTTTTATAATTAAAATATGATATGTATGGCCATCTTAAGCTCAGTGGGTAGAGTTGGCGGCCATATACTGGGATCTGATCCCCATGTGGTGGACCCAGGTCGAATCCAGCCTGGGACTCTTTGCCCCACGTCATCCCCTCTGTCTCCCCATTTCTCATCTGTCTCTATAATAAAGGCAGTGGTTGCCCAAAAAACAAAAACAAAAAAGATATGATATGATATGTATATATATACATACTATTATATGGAACATTATTAAACTGCTATATATAGATATAGATATTTATTATTATTTTATAAACAAAATGATGTATATACATAAGTTTAAATAAATGTAATTTGCTTGTAATGTGATCCATACTTGATTTGTTGTAATTACCTGACTATTTAAAAAGGTTGGATCTTCCGCATTGCAACAAAAATAAAGATAAAGCAGATGAGAACTTTAAAAAGATAATTTTACCAGTTTAACCAGTTTACACTGACACAGTCGTGTCAATCCGGTGTGACATCAATTTCTGGTAACCATCAATCCAGCAGTCGGTGTGTTCGATGACAGATAGATTTTCAATACCATTATTCCCACATTTATTGATTAGAAAATGTTTACCATGTGACCCCTCTGTCAGTAAAGACCACTGTTGTCAGATGGTGGTGATGCTACCATATTAATTATACTGGCAGGCAGATAAATTATATGTTTGAATGTCAGTCTGATTCAAATAAAGCTTACTTAAGTGACAACTAGGGTCCATTGGTTTACTTACAAGATAATGGTGAAAAAGGCCAACAATAATTAGCTTTGGGAGAGCGTGGAACGGGATCAATGAGCTCACAAACCTCCAGTTATTAGGGAAACAGATTGCTGACTGACCAGATTCCAGTCTGAGAGGAGGAGAAAGTGAAATGAGGCTGGATAATTAGGAAAAGCAGGCTGTATCCCCAAAGGGGAAGAGCAGCGAGCTCTGTGCATGCAGCTATTCGCACTATCCCGCCCGTCTCTATCTCTTTAAGAGCCGAGAGAAGGAGTGTGTGTTCAGTGTGTGTGTGTGTGTGTGTGTGTGTGTGTGTGGGGGAGGGGTATTGGCTGGGGTGGAACAGTCCTGTAATGAGCAGATTTTAGAGAGAGAGAGCGAGAGAGAGAGAGAGAGAGAGGCCGAAAAAACAGGAGGACAGATGACTTGGTGGAATTGGGATACAACAACAATCCAGGTTATGGGCGATCGCTGAAATGGAGAGGACAAAGGGAAAGGGAAAGGAATAATTTATATTTTTCTGCTGCACATCCTCATCTCCAGGGGAGGCTCATCTTGAGATCACAGCAGAGCAGAGGGGAGGAAGAGGAGATATTCACTCTCCGTTATGTCTGTGTGTGTGCGAGGATGAGGCTGTGTGTGGTTATGTATGTGTGTCTCTGAGCCTTGTTTCCAGGCCATGCTATAAAGCTCCTACTTCTCTGATTATTTTTTTTAATGGCGTACCAGTGCAGCAGCATCCCTGTCCTGTCTCCCTCTCTGTGAGCTGGTGCAGCAGGGCTCATGTGGATGCTGTAATGTCTGATTGAGCTGAGCTCGGTCGCTGCTGCTGCTGCCACCACCACCGCTCTGTGGGCCTCTGGGTCTGCTGGAAAAGCCTAGGCCTCGTTGTCTGGAGCACCCCGCTGCACCGGCTGAGACGACGGGACGGCGAGCTTCACAGCTGCGAGGCTGTGTGTAGCAAGAAGGTGGAGGAGGAAGTGGAGGAGGAGGATGAGAAGCACTCTGAGCCTGCATGCCCATGGGAAGCAGCATGCACAGCAGCTGCGTTCGTCACTCCAGACCCGTCGCTGAGGCTAAGACTGCTTCTCCTTTGTAAGGCGATGCTCTTTGGGGCAACGTCCTGCTTCTTTTAAAGCAACGGGCTGGTGTTTTACCACCTAAACTTACAGGAGAGGGAGAGCCGAGGCCCTCCATGCTACCAGATTCAAGCGAGGCCTCCTCCCTCTTTGCTCCTTCTGAGTGAACCAGGCCCTTGTTTTTTCTTTTTCTTGACGTTCTAAGGATTTGCCTAAACCTGTTTCATGCATGTCCACTGGAGGCAGGTTTGACTTTGATGACGGGGGGTCGTACTGCGGGGGGTGGGAGCAGGGTAAGGCCCATGGACGAGGGGTCTGCACGGGGCCCCAGGGTCAGGGAGAGTATGCAGGCGCCTGGAGCCATGGCTTTGAGGTCCTGGGCGTGTACACTTGGCCCAGCGGGAACAACTACCAGGGCACCTGGGCGCAGGGCAAGCGGCATGGCATCGGAGTGGAGAGCAAAGGCCGCTGGGAGTATAGAGGGGAGTGGACGCAGGGGTTCAAGGGTCGCTACGGGCAGCTGGAGAGCACGGCGAGTGGGGCCCGGTACGAGGGGACGTGGAGCAACGGGCTACAGGATGGATACGGCACGGAAACATACTCTGATGGAGGTAAGGCTGTTAAAACTCATTTCCTGCTCACATGTTAAAAAACATGGTTCAGAGCTCATATTTAGACCTGTGACTTTTCTGGATAAAACACCTGTACTCTTGGACTGATTTCCAGGCTGGAAGTGGAGCGACTAGCTTAGCCTACCGCTAATATCCACTGTAACACATCTCCAATGTAGGCTACATAAATAACATGTAGGTCACATCCACATGCATGCATGGATTACTGAGCAGGCCTACAGAGCTCAGGCTCGAGGGTTCAGTGGACCCATATAATGCATGGTGTGCTGTAGTAGGTAATTTAAAATAAGTGTGACAGTGTGGATCTGCTTTGGCAGGAAGCTTTAAACAGGAGTGAGACAGACTCCTGATCAGCATAGACGAAATATTCAGTTTTACATGATATGTATGCAGTTCTTTCAAACAGAAGTACCTGAAAGTTAATCTACATCTCCAGAATGAAAGAAATTACTACATTGATATTCAAAATGACTATGAAGAGATAGAAAAACCCTACAAAGATATTTCAAAGGACCACAAAGATATGTAAATTGACTAGAAAGATACACAAGATGATTAAAAAGGGGCATGAAATGGCTAAAAAGACATACTACACGAAGACACAAAACAACTACAAGGACACAAACTTCAAGTACATAAAATACGACCCTAATTAAGTAGATAAAACAGGACAACAATAAAGCAAAATGTCTTAGAATATTCATTTTGTATAACTAAAAATAGATAAAAACAACTACTCAGAGATACCAAAGCACTTAAACAAGACATGATGACTACAAAGAGACACAGGAGATGCATACATGAAAACTTAAACCCAACCACGTTTCTTTTACTCTGGGTGCTGCACCCTAGTTTACGAGGGTTGGGGGGCCGTCTACATTGGCCTGTAGCCTAGTTATCTGGTCATGACCAAATGAAAACATAAGGAGCTTTGTTGGACTGACTAGCCACCATAATCATTTGATTTGAAAGAGGACAATTTCTAATATTAGAAATCTCAGCATTTGCTGTGTTTAGTGTTAAGAGACGCACAGATGCTTAAACACACCTTCACCCCTCTGCATCACACCCTGTCGCCATGGTAACTCGGAGACAGCAGGTCAGCCTGTCACTAGAGACCAGCTCGAGGCTCCTCTGCTCTCTGATTGGCTCTCAGCCCCCGTCAGTCTACTTAGTAAAACTAGGCCGCATGGCCCGCCTCCGAGATCCGCTAAAGGACCCGGATAATGGCAGCTAGGTCAGTAAGTGATGCAGGTGGAATAAAAACACGGTGTGTGTGTGTGTGTGTGTGTGTGTGTGTGTGTGTGTGTGTGTGTGTGTGTGTGTGTGTGTGTGTGTGTGTGTGTTTGTGTGTGTGTGCGCGCGCGCACTGCACTGAAGGTGTGTCATTTGCCGAGAGGCGGAGGATAAAAGCAAGTGCACTGAGGCTAACATGCTAATACCTACAGTGTTACTACGATATTAATATATGAAACAAAGATACTTGGAGAGGAAACAGGAAAAAAAGAAGAGTGCGTCACGCGACATCTCTTCTCCCCTCTTCCGCTCACGTGGAAGACCGCCGACAGATGAATGTAGCACGCACCAGCTGACACACTTTCCACAACCCAATAATTGTGCAAGTCGCTGTTTCCACACGCACAATCACTTTAAGTCATCTTTAGTCAGCGAGCCCTTATTAAAAAATGATAACGAAACCATAAAATAGAACACATGCAGCCAGAGACAGTCCGGGGCTGATTTCAGCACCGCGGACAGCTCCTGGTCGAAACAGACTTAAAAATACTTTCTACAAGTTAAAAAGGAATGTCGTTGAATGAGAAAATCCACAAAGCAAATGAAGAAACGAATTATTCAGCAAAAAATAAAGCAAATTACTCAAATTAGCGTGTACAAGTAGCTATTCACAGCATTCACCTTTAAACGGTACATATTCCCTATGTGTCTAATTACTGTTTCTACAGTTGACGTACAAAGTTGACTTACTGTTTCTGCGGTTGTTCAAATGTTTAGCATACTGTACTTTCCATTTTATACTTGTACTAAACTGCATTTCAGAGGGAAATATTACAGTTTTTACTAAACATTTGATAACTTTAGTTACTTTGCTAATTCAAACACATAAATAACTAAAGAAAAAATAATAACCATGCAGTATATCAAGTAATTAAAAGGAGAATTTTATTAGCGGCAACATTGTGATGATAACAGTAATGCTTGTTATGATGTTAGACCAATATCCGAAGTTTAATTTAATAATTTGCAGCTGAGCTGCTCCTTTTTTTCCTTTTTTGCATTGTATTGTGGGAGATTATAGTTTAACAAGAGCACATACAAAAAATAAGCGTTTTATTTATTCTGCATACTGACTGTTTGGACTTTACTTAAATTAAATAAAACAAATGTTTAGAATCAAGTTAGGACACAGCTACAGGATGTGACCCAATTCCTGACTACAATATAAACGCAAGGTTTATGTAATAATAAAATGAATGCATCAATGAATGAACATTTTAAACTACTTTATAGCCTTTATCTCTTAGTTGATATTGTTTCTATATGTTCAAATTCCAACAAACAAAATTATTAACACAATCAGCTTGGAGCTTTAGCATTGCACACTGTAAAAATTACAACGTTAACTTCAATCAAAAACGGATGGATGTTTTTTTGTGTGCTATGATGGAAACTATTTCCCCAGATTCCCACATTGCACAAGGAAAGACATGTGTATGGCGTTAAAACATAGTTTAAGAAAGCTTTAACTTGTCAAGTTTAATAATACCAACTGCAATATGTTTTCTAAATACTTACAATACAGGTGTTTATTATACCCGTTCAAAAACTGTGACATTCCCCGACTGATTTATTTAATTATTTTTTAAATACAGAGAACAGAATAGTTCATTGTAAACTTCTCTTTATTTATTTCAGCACCATGAACAGCTCCAGTCCCCACCACATAAAGTAAAAAGAGAAAGTAAAACATTTGTTCTTTTTTCAAAATCATAGTTTAAGTTGAGCTGAAACAAGTGGTCAAGTAAATGATGATAGTATTAACTAGTAGTATATTAACTATGATAATCATTTAATCGTTTGAGTTACTTTTCAAACAAAAACAATCAAGCTGCAGTGTTTTCAAGTTAGGAATCTTAAGGCAAGTCAAGTTTCTTTATATAGCACCTTTCAACTTATATCTCTGTACACTGAATATGTTTGAATATATGACTGTGAGTCTGTATTTTCTGACATTTTAGAAACCAAGTATTTAATTGATTCATTGAGAAAATAATCATCAGACACAGCCCTAGATTCAGTCTATTCATGATTTCCTGAGGCTCAGCACAGGTTTGATACAGACAGTGTAGACATCTGTTAAAATACCTTTCATGGCATAAAACTCTCTTAGCTTTCTCAGCAGGAGCTGCTGCTGTCGAGCGCTTCTGTAAATGAAACTGACGTGTTGAATAGGAGGCAGCTGAATGGCCCAGAAATATGAAACTGTGAATCCTCTTAACCTCTGACCCCCTCAGGGACCTGAGGAGAGGGTGGTGTAATTTTGTTCTCTCCCCACAGCAGACCTGATCTTTGTTTGAGTTTATCTGGCTAGCTCTCCTTCTTCCAGGGAATCAGAGTATCGATGGCAGTTTATTCAATGTTTATAATTTTGTTTGTGTATATTTGTGAGGAGAATGCAGAAGGGTAAGACATTATTAATAAACGCGTTCAGATCAAAGGGTTTTATTGTATATTTTGGTCATTTTCAGAACTTTGGAAGAAATTCACAAGGAGGATTTAATCACAACTCTCTCTGCTTGTGTTTCATAAATAGCAGAATTCTCCCACCATTCACACATCACACACACAGTAATCCTTTCTTCCTGTTGTAGTGTGTTGGTTTGTCTCTATATCTGCCAAATCTGAAGAAGCTCAGCCACAATCATTTCCGATTCACTGTGTAAAAACTGGCGCTTTACTGTTTTTTCGAAAGTGCCTACGTGCTTTCCTGCAGTCTAGGAAATGCTATATATCTGGGGTTATGGTACTTTTTTAGCTGCCTAAATGTTGTGTATAAGTGTTACAAACATTTTATCCCAGGTGTGGTTACCAACAACATAAACCAAAAAAAAATGGTAGCATGTCAAAATGCATTTTTTATTTAAAAAAAAAAAATTATAAACTGGAAAACTATTATACTATAACAGGTTGGACAGTCCACATCAGGGGATATTGTTGGTCTGTCTGTCGGTCCTCAACTTTGGTTCAGACTGAAAAATCTCTACAACTTCCAAATGTAATTCAATGAATCACAGTAAAAACAATAGCCAGAGAAAGAATGGTGCTGACATTACTGTTGCTGCTCTTAGTAAAATGTCTTTACAACAGTAAGATGGATTGTCATTACATTTTGTATATACATTCAAGACCAATGGATGTTTTGCAGGTATTTAATCTTAAACCAAATATTGAACAAATGTATGGTTTTACCTATTAATAAGCACAAGATGTAGAGTCAGAATTTCTGATTATATTTATTCCAAGGGGAACATGAATGTCTGACCCAATTTTCCATCCATACAATAGTTGTTCACATGTTTCACCTGAAATTAAATTTCAACTTCATTGTGGTGAGAAATCACCGAAGTAAGTAGGATTAATCCTCTGGTGACCATGAATATCCAAACAAGTTTCATGGCCGTCCATGAAATAGCTGTCAAATTAAAGAGTTTTGTGCTAATATTTGATGGATTTCAGGTATTTATGGAACTACTCAAATAGTTACTCTGTTTCAAACTTTGGCTTGTCATTACCTCAACTCCTTCTGATTTTCATTTGTTGTCAATCATTAGAGACAAACGTATGCTCCAGAATCTATTTACTTTTTAAATCAACATTCATGCAAGGTTTAATGATTTGGATTGCCTGGGTTGAGGGCTGTGTTTATTGGCTCAAATGCTTTTTAACGGAAAAACTTGTTTATGTCAACGAAACAGTCAACTCAATGGTGTTGCATTCAAAGGCAACCCTTCTGGGAACCAAGAATTTGAGCTTCTTGGCAATAGTTTCAGTTTGGACCAAAGTGTAGGTCAAAACTGACTCTCACCGTGTCTGCTTTTATTTCAGGAACCTACCAAGGCCAGTGGCTGGCCGGGATGCGTCATGGCTATGGTGTGCGGCAGAGTGTACCGTACGGCATGGCGGCTGTCATCCTTTTCCCTCTGCGAACATCCATAAATTCCCTCCGCTCCGAGCACAACCACGGCCCTCCGGCTGTGCTTGAGGACAGCAACGCCACCACACCAACAGATGGGGTGGTGGCCGGCCTGGCAGGGAGCCCCGTGGGCAGAGGAGGGTTTGCTCTGATGGCTCCGAGTGAAGCTGAGCGCCAGCGGAAGAGGAAAGGACGCTTCCGTCAGTCCATCCTGAGTGGACTAAAGCTGCGACGCTCAGAGTCCAAAAGCTCGCTGGCAAGTCAGCTCAGCAAACAGAGCTCCTTCTGCAGCGAGGCTGGCATGAGTACTGTCAGCTCTGCTGCATCGGACATCCACTCCAATGCCAGTGAGAGTGAACAAGGAGCCCCTGTGGACGCCACTGTCACTGAAATGTATGCTGGCGAGTGGCGGAGCGACCAGAGGGCTGGCTGGGGTGTGAGCCGTCGCTCGGACGGCCTGCATTATGAGGGTGAATGGGTGGGAAACAAGAGGCACGGATATGGATGCACCACCTTCCCGGATGGCACCAAAGAGGAAGGGAAGTATAAGCAGAACACGTTGGTGAGCGGAAAACGCAAGAACCTGATCCCACTGAGGGCCAGTAAGATCAGAGAGAAGGTGGACCGGGCTGTGGAGGCTGCTGAAAAGGCTGCAGACATCTCAAAGCAGAAAGCTGAGATCGCCATGTCAAGGTAACATGCTCACTTTTTGGCAGTGGTGGAAGAAGTATTCCGATGCTTTGCTAAAGAGAAAGTAACACTGTGAAAAGCCCTGTAATCAAGATAAAATATGTAAAATGTCCATAAATCATGACATGGTTACTCAAGATTATCCACAGACCTTGTGAGCAGTTTAATGTAGAAATATTTACTTGTTTGCATATCAACGGAAGTCCATTCATAGAATAGAGGTTCGTAATAGCACAAACTGTGAAAATTAATGGCTGAACTGTGACTTCTAGCAACGAAGATCTCAAGTAGATGCACCCTTCCTTCTGCACATTGTTACAGTTGGCAAGTGTAGTTTGGTAGATCGAAAATAGTTCAAACATAAAACCTCTAACAACAAGGTGTTAGTATTATCTTGAGTAACCAGTTCAGGACTTCTGGAGAGAGACATTGCTGTTAAATAAACAAATTAAAACACAATATGTAAAAAACGATTAAGAGGATGTGACTTAAAAAATAGCCAGGTGCTATAATAAGCAGTGTGGATAATTAGCATTAGCTTCAGCCTGTTTGACAGCAGTGTTTATACCTGTGTGTTAAGGATGAGCCACGCTCGTGGGAAGGCGGAGGCGGCTGAAGGAGTGGCGCAGAAGGCCATGGAAGAGTGTCGACTAGCCCGAATCGCTGCCAAAGAGCTCTCTCCCTCTTTTCACATCTATGGGAATGGTGAGTGGATGACACAGAAGAGTGTCCAAATTTAAGCCAATGTGCACTTTCACTCATGCTGTTTTATTTCATTTAGGTGTTTGAAGTTCAGAATTACATGTAACATTTAAGCGTTATCACAACAATTTATATGCTTTATATATATCTACCAATAGTTGTTATGCAAGTAAAATAATAATAATACAATTATGTTTATTCTGTGCATCTTAGATTTTTAAAAGCATTGTAGCCATAAGGTACAGTATTTGTTTTTCTTTGAGATTTTCTCTCATTCTTTGCCAAATTCCTGCCCACTTTCATGTAGTTTAATTTCCCCCCCAGAGACCAGGGTTTTAACAATTAGTCATAAATCGTGACTAAATAAAATAAAAAAGCAGCACATTATGAAACTAATAGAATAAGGCTCATTACTCTAATTTAAAACCTAGATAACAGTGTGTATAAGTATTGCCTGATTTATTTAAAAATAAAAAAAATCTCATATGTGGATTTACACTATAGGCTCAGTGTTTACATACATAGGTTGATCTTATAATAGACTACAGAGGATTAAAGCATTTTAGAATTCAACTAAATTAAGTGTTTTCACTTAGTTAATCCTCTGTAAGCCAACAATGACTGCCAGCACCAGATCCAATTTGTATGCAGCTTTTCTCTCTTTTTGCTACCCTGCATGCTGATAACTTCACAAACACCAGCACAACACACTCACACCATACACACTCTAGGTCTGATGGACTTGGCGTGGATTGGTGCCAAATCACTTCACTGGTGTTATTCTCCAACTGTTTTTGCAGGGCTCGAATGTCAGAGGCCCAAGCACCAGGACGCCAAGGACAAAGACCATGAAGTGATCTCCACGGGAACAGACAGTCCGGAGCTGTGCACGCCGGACACCACGCCGCCTGTAATAACACCTGATCTTAGCCCCGTGCTGAGCGTGCCCACCTCGCCCCCCCATACCCCACGCAAACACGCTCATCGCCCCAGAAATGCTTGCTTCATGCGCCAGAGCGCTGTGGACGATCAGGGCGGGGCCGAGATCCAGGTGCTGGTGGAGGGGCGGGGCATGGATCTGCCCAGGGGCGGGGCTAACAATTGGACTGATGACATGTATCCAGAGCGCGGAGGCAGCAGCCGCTCCACCACACCCTCCCTTCTTGAGGAACAGGAGGGCCAAATCAACGGCCACGAGCAAGCCCCAATGTCCAACCACAAACCGCGGGAGAAATCCAATCACAAGTCCCGGGAGCACGCCTCCTCCTACAGAGCATGGGAGCACTCCAACCAAAAGCCCTCCAAGCAAGCCTCTTCCAATCACAAGTCGAGGGAGTACTCGTCGTCCAATCACAAAACATGGGATCATTCTTCCACCAATCACAAGGCCTGCGAGCATGCCTCTTCCAACTACAAGCCGCAGGTGCACATTTTATCCAATCACAAGGCCTTGGAACATAACATTTCCAATCACAATACTTCTGAGCATGCTTCTTCCAATCACAAGTCCCAAGATTATATCTCCTCAAATCACAATGCAAAGGACCACGTCTCTTCTAGTTACAACCCTCGAGAGCATGTCTACTCCAACCACCATCCAAAGCAGCACAACCCTTCCAACCACAAGCTTAGCGAGCATGCTGTAATCGACCAAAGGCTAGACGGCGTCACCGGGGGCTGGACTGCTGAAAGCACCCTTAGGTGGAGTCCGGCTCACTCGCGCCTCACAGAGCAAGACGAGGAGAGGATCAATGACTATACGGTTGATATGAGACTCCAGTGTCCGGACTCGCAGAAATCTCGGGGCCTGGGATCGGAGTCCCCGGCCTCAAAACACAACAGGCTGCGGTCAAGAGGCCTTCGGCCAGTCAGAGAGGGATCAATGGACTCTGTACAGATGCTGGACAACCTGAATGTGGGGGCAGAGCTGGAGGAGTGGCCGCTGCACAGGGACCTCACCCTCTCCCCACCCCTCAAGTCTCAGCCCATCACTCTGGAGCAGGAAGGAGAGCACCTCACCCTCAAATCAAACTCAGTGAGTTATCACACTCAAAGTGTGTCTGTTTAGTGTTTAATTCATATCAATAAATAAAATGAGTAACTTCACAAATACGCGTATTTGCTTTCAAGCGGATGGAAGCAAATAATTATATATTTTCATAAATGCAGAACTTTTGCTTTAAGTCTATTGTCGAGTCATGTGAGAGTGTGTACTTGATAACATCCAGGCAAACCAAAATAGTAATGCCATTTTTACAGAGAATAGACAATATAAATTGCGAAATAAATGTTTCCTTATTCGGTATATATGATGCTTAAAGCCACAATGTGTAGGAGTTGAAAATGTTGATTTCAGAATCAATTTTGTTGAACTCATCTAATTTGACGTCATATTTTGTTCCACAACAAACCTGTTGAGATTATTAGAAGCCCCAATGAAGTTTGGCGGCGTGTAAACGCATTTTTCGTATTGGCTAAACAGTGGTAGGCTACTACTGTGACATCATTTGGGCCCAAAAATACGTTTTCCCATTGACTTGCATCGGAAAACAAATGTATGTAAATCAACTTCCCGGTAAGAGCACTTTTAAAGCCCTTGTTTAATTCATTAGGGTCTAAATTGCGCTAAAAACAGAATCCAGATTTATTTTCTCTCTCCATTAATCCGCGCGAGCTGGAGGCGGGGCTTAAGGAAAACTCAAGTGCACCCGCTCTATGGGCCCAGATACGGGTACTTATGGCGGGCCATTTCGGCTTCATGTGCCACTGAGCAACTTTCAGAGGAATGAAAGTGTTCCGTCTCCAACGCTGTATCCAGTTCTCTTTATCAACCCATGGTTTTTCCACAGCTAAAAGAATAGTCAACATGTGGTATATTTCTTCAGTAAAAATGTAATGAAGAAAACAGCTAAAAACAATACTTGTTGCACTTTTAATTGCCATATGTTCTAATATTTGATTCAATTGCAACTGTGTCATTTTCAGTCATTTTCTGTCTGAATGTATGCAACTAAACACTTTCTTTTTCTCCCCTCTCTTGTCTTTTAGGGCTCCAGCTCTATTCTGGTGGTTATGGTCATTTTACTCAATATTGGAGTAGCCATTCTTTTCATTCACTTCTTTATTTAAGCTTATACAGGTATGATCTACTAAGACTTATTGATAACTACGGTATATTATATTATTACTTGCTGAGATGGACATTCTGCCTATTCGACTGGAGCCCGCAGCCCGAGTGACGGACACAGCAGAGCCTTTCTATTGTTGCTTCCGGTCTTTTCACCTCTGTTGAAGCCCATTTCAGTTCCTCTGAAAGCACTGTTTCTTTTTTGAATGCTTATTTTGAGCTTGCAACTATAGAAAAAGAAAGCAAGAGAGTTTATTTAGAAAAAAAGGAAGAGTGCAGCTTTAAACGAGCGTGGTGTTTCGGGAAACACATGCATGGATGTCCATCAGCTCCTGCTAAATGGACTGGAGATGGCACAGGCAGTTTTGCCCATTTTTCCATGACTCTAGACAAGAATATAGCAACCCTTGTTTCCTAGGTTATCATGAGAAACATGCTAACCAAGAGCATGACACACACATCATCCTAAACCCCACAGACAATTACCCTTTTTGCCTTTTAACCCTTTCCCCTTTTGGCCCCCATCCACCAGTCTCTACCCCTTATTCGCACTATGCGCTACATACAGAACTATGCTGCAAGAGTAGATCCATTTTAAAGGGCTCCGTCATTCTTCTTTTCCTTTTTCCACTACGAACTGCACACACAACCATTGCATGAGGCTGTGTGGGGTTTTAAAAGTGCATTTTCTATCCCTTTAACATCACTGTTCCGTCCTCATTTGTATGCACTCCATCTTGGTTATTACGCGTGGCGGCAGATTTGGAAAGTCAGCCGCCAACGCCACCTTGCGTCCAATCAAAATTACAGAATCTGACCGAGCTAGATTCATCAGCGACCAACACACTCCAAGACCCAAGAGTCTCAACTTCGATGAACTTCCTGAATTTATTGTTAAGTGAAACATATTCGCACGTAAAAGAATAACACAACACATACACATTAAACTGCTGACATACTGAGGAGGGCTCAGCCTTGACCCTTTGTACAGCCTTGAGACTGTTATGTTATAACCACTAATTCTACTATATATGTGTATGTGTCATTATTATTCAAGTTTGTTACTTTTTTTGCAGTTTGCAAGACAGAGAGAATGCTGAGTGCCTCGTATTTATTCATTTCCGTCTCAAATTTATTTAAAAAGAAAAACCCCGTCCCGAGATAATTAAACACCCAGACTAAGAGGAGACGAAGAACCTTCGACATTAAGAAAAGGTGACCCCCACCCAACCCTCTTCCTGCCCAACACACACTCACACACAAACACAAAACTTCCCTTTCACCCTGAAATGGCATGCACTGTTTTGTCTCTCTCCCAGTCCCCCTTTTCGGATCAGTCAAAAAGGGAAAAATGGGGTTTCTACGGTGTCATTTCCAGACACTTTTTGGGCCGGATGAGATTTTTTCAGCATGTTTGTTCAGCCTGCTCAATCTGGTGTCGGTTTGTGAGTTTCCCCTCTCGTCTCTTTTAATCCAGCAACACAAGGCTACATGAGACATGGAGAGCAGTGTAAAATAAACGCTAGCTTTTAAACTCTCAGTGGATTACCGAAACGTCCCGAGTTTATGAATGATATAAAAAGAAACTCTCTGCTACTGTATGTTTTATACTTCGCACCCAGTGGCATCATCATGTTGTGACATCATTGCATGCCCGAGCATGCTCTTTCTTACTCTTTGGTTTATGAGGTTGTTTCGAAGTTAATGTGGAGAAAATAATGAAATGTTTGAAATTAACGAGTTTGGTGTGGTTTATTCTTGCTCTCTCCACTACTCAACCAATTGCTTCAGTTATATATAGGTGGGAAAGCTCATTACAAATTAAACGGACATTCTGGTTGTGGTTATTTATATATGAACTGTATTTCAATAGATTTCCCAGAAAACCAATATATGTCATAATATAGCAATATCAGTATAAAATATCACATGCACTGTGGGAGAGGATTTTATCCTTGATCACAAATTACATTTCTGAAGGCAAAATGCAGAATATTTAGTAATGAACACCACTTTTATTTAAGGTTACTGCGGGTAAGGGAAGCACATATTTTACGTTTGTAGTATGTAATTTTAAAGGAATAGTTCAACATTTATTTTATGCTGCTGCTTATACTAAAGTGGGACCTTACTCACTAGTTAGGTATATTAAACAAAGAATCTGGACAGCTAGTTTTCTGCAGTAAGATAAACATAATGTAGGGTTGATAACATTAAATGCCAAAGAAAATACTATGGGCTTAGACAAACGCTCTATTTTTCACATGGATCATCTGCTACTGAAATATGTCCAAAGGCTGCAAAGCACTGTACCTGGGATGAGTCCACTGAACTAATATAAATCTGTTCACATTCATATTCATACATTAATGTATGTATTATAATAATATATATATTGTAATAAAAGGTGTATTTTTAGAGCATCAACACTAAACGTTTTTGAAAGATACAGTCACATCAATCACTGGCCCAGAGAGATTGTTTGCAATGCTTAGCCAGTCATAACTTATTTTTTCTTATGATTATTGGACAGTATAGACACCAAGACTTATATACATACAATACATCAAGTCAAAATGAGCTTAAACCTGTATTTGTATCTATAACCAGGGAATTTAACTTGAGCCATGAAATCTCTGATGAAACAAGCATTACTTATCGTAACTTTTCCCATTCACATATATTCTGTATTAACACAAACGGGTTTTTTTATATATCTCCTTTGATTACATTTTTAAATGCCTTATATGGAAATACAACCATTACTGATTTGATGGTTACATATAAAAAACACAGTATATGATCAGCTAAATGTTCTTAAAGTATGGAATTTTACTATTGCAGCAATTCTAAATATTTTATTTGGTGATTCAATTTAACTCAAATGTTTCTAATTATATACCATGTTCTCATTTTATTTATTTTTTTAATCTGATGCAAAGGTATGGGTTATTAAAGCTGAAAAAAAGTGAATAATCAACCTCTCAAAAGAAGTGGAGTAAAACAATAAACTACTCAAGTAAGATACAAGTTTCTTCACAATGTCAGGCAACATTGTTTGATTTTCATCAAACTGAAGTGAAATGGCCCACTTTCATTTGTAAATTAAGTTGAAACCTAAAATGCAATTCATTCAGAATTGGTAACCAACAGCGTATGTGAAGACTTTCATCGTTAAAATAAACAACTGAATACACTAAGGGCATTAGCTTTTGTAACTCCAATAAGAGATGGGTGAAAAGTTTCTTTTTAATAAAAAGCAGCCTTAAAGTAAACCAAATGTTTAAAATGATGTTAAGTGTCAGCTGAAAGTTTGAAAATTAAAAAAACAAACACATTATGGCCTGTGAACGATATTATTTTATATCATTATATAAAGCTATTATCATTGATTCATTCATGTGTACGCAGGAGAAAGTTTAATGCTGTAGCTGATGGAAGTATTTTACTTTAGTGTTGTGTAGTTTCATTGATTTAATAGAATACATAAAAAAAATTGGCAGTGTGGCTCAATAAATATGAGGTTTGTGAGTGTTGTTCTGTACTCAGATAACTGAATCAACTTAAAATAATACAACAAAAAGGCTTTTGTTTAATTGTTACTTACTAGTACACACTAGAAAATGTTCACAGTAGGATCACATCAACTTTGGCTGTGGGTTTGATTCATCCCACTTATACAGTGTTAAAAGAATAATGCTGGTATATTTTGGTGAGTGAAATATCAGATATTTAAATGCCACTTTACACTCTATCATAATTAAAATTATTATCACTAATGCGTTTATGAGTAAGCTGAATTGTGATGCTGTAACTGGTGAAAGTATTTTTTAATAGGCCTACTGTTGGGGTAAAACAAATTCTAATTGTTTCTCATTACATGTGAAGACCAGCACAGCAAAACAACAGATTTAAGAAGAATAGCTCGTGATGTGTCTTTTGGGCTGAAATGATGCATTCAAGATACATAAGGCGTTACTTACTATTCTAAACTAGTTGTTTAAGTGATTTTTTATGGTAATAGTATGAAAATCGGTGAAGATGACAGTTGCGAGTTTACAGTGTTTACGTTGCTTGAAGAAGAGAAACACTCCCCCCTACAGTCAGATTGTAGAATTAAATTAGCTAAATTCTTTTTCGGATCGTATTGTGTTTGTTTGGATGCCCTTGAAACTAACTAAAAAAGCAGTAAATCTCCACCTCGGGCTGTTTTGGAGACTCCGGAGTGTACCTCCAGCATGGAGCGGCTGTAGCAGCAGCAGCTCCGCGGCGACAGCTCACTGCGTGGCGGTTTCCGGTGTCCGTCCGTCTGCAGGAGGATGGCGTCCGGCTTCAACCGCATCCCCTCCACCGCCGGTCCTCCGAGTCCTAAATATACCGAAGGTTGTCGACCTCAGGCTAAAGACGGCAGTGAAAAGCATCGATCAGCGGGTCCAGTAAGGTGTTGTGTTTTTTTTAGATTACAAATGTTATTATTTGCTGATATGCGAGGCTCCGCTAGAGGAGGTGAATTTCCCCCCGCAGCTCCGTGGAGGCCTAGTCTGATTTGGGGTCCGTTTACAGCGGAGCCTCGTATCGACCGGTTATTGTGGCCTTTCAGAAAGCGGCAAGGGAAGCGATGGTAGATCACAAGCTGCTTCGCGTCTGTTGCTTTTTCCTTCGCGTGTCTTGTTATTGTGTGATGATGATATGGGGACAAAACTACAGATTCATATTTGTCAATGTGGGAAATAGCGGATAATAATCTCGGAGGAAGCCAGGTTAGCTGGAGCTAGCGGTTAGCTGTTAGCGTCGCTGCCGAAGCTGACAGGCTAACGTCGGGGAGCTACGTCCTGGAAAAGACACAAAACCATAAAATAAACCTGCAGGGAAAAAAGCATTTATCCCAAGAAAATACATTTAGACGTGAGTAGGACATTGCATTGCGTAGAAAATGTTTTAAATAAACATTGAACTGAAAGAGGTGACTGTTAAATGCCTGAATCGTATTTCAGGAAATAGACCGAGCCCAGTTCTGGTTAAACGTTATTCTCTATTATTTCCGTTTAAGGAAAGTGCGTCAGCTCTGTACATGACAGCATACTGTCTGCATTATTGATACAAATATGTACGTATTGTTTAACGATATATTTCCTGAATAACTGGAGGATAAGTTGCAGGCCCCTCAAGCTAGCTTAGGTGGTTTGTTTCAATGTTATTCTACAAGACTTGATCAGCCACACACAATGTTGTGAAACTGGCTAGAGGACCTCCTCTTGGTGAAATGTGAACACACGTTATAAATAAGTGTTGTTTTGGTCATACATTGCTATTTATAATGTGTCATTTTAATGTAAACTGGCAGCGTATCAGCCCTGCACTTTCATACTAAGACACAGAACATTTTGTATACTCATTGCAAGAATATGTAATGGTATTTCAATTTAGTAATTTGTTTGTATGTTTTTTTCCCCCTTAGGTTTTAACACCTTAAAGGACTTGTGCAAGGGCAGGTATAGAACCCAGCCTCTCTGTGTGCTGGTTACCATTTATTAAAACACATCCACCCTCTTCAGTTCAGCACTGAACCCCCCTTCATTTCCTGAGAGCTGTAAATTTGAAGGATGACGGAGGCGTGGCAGCAGCAGCAGCAACATGCAGTGGCTCCACCTTCGGTTGTGCACACACTCCCCCAGGGAACTGACAACTCTCTGGGCTGTACAGTGTATGGAGTGGTCCTGCAGCAAGATGCCTCCATGCAACAGCCCCAGCACGGCCAGCAGCTGACTGTTCAAGCCCAGCAGCCCTCCTTGCAGGTAGGGGGCGAGAGAGGGCACAAGTGTGGAGCCTGTGGCCATGACATCTCTCACCTGGCCAACCCTCATGAGCACCAGTGCATGGTTAACCAAGACCGATCCTTCCAGTGTACCCAGTGTATGAAGATCTTTAGCCAGGCCACAGACTTGCTGGAGCATCAGTGTGTGCAGGTGGAGCAGAAACCTTTTGTGTGCGGTGTGTGCAAGATGGGTTTCTCTCTGCTCACCTCGCTGGCCCAACATCACAACTCGCACGGCAATGGAAACAACCCAATGAAGTGCTCCATCTGTGAGAAAACATACCGGCCAGGTTCCGGAAATGTCACACCAACCTCGTCAGCTGCCAACCCCCAGCAGCCCTCCACTGGCGAGACGTCCAGTGACGGTGCAGCAATCAGTGCCTCGTCTCCTCCTTCCTTTGAGGCCTCTGCACCAGACCGACCATACAAATGCTCAGTTTGCCATAAGTCCTTCAGGCATTTGTCGGAGCTAACCCGCCACGAGAGAGTGCACACCGGTGAAAAGCCATACAAATGTGATACTTGTGATAAAAGCTTCAGCCAGTCTTCACATCTGGCGCATCACCAGCGGACACACAGCTCCGAGCGACCGTACAAATGTGCCGTGTGCGAGAAGAGCTTTAAGCACCGCTCTCATCTTGTGCGGCACATGTACGCTCATTCAGGCGAGCACCTTTTCAAGTGCAATTTGTGTGAAATGCACTTTAAGGAGTCATCGGAGCTCCTGCACCATCAGTGCCAGCCAGAAGGGGAGAGACCTTTCCGCTGTGGTTCTTGTGGAAAGAGCTTCAAACGCCCATCTGATCTGCGGCAGCATGAACGCACGCACTCAGAGGAGCGACCTTTCCAGTGTGAGGAGTGCCAGATGAGCTTCAAACAGCAGTACGCTCTAGTACGCCACCGACGCACACACAAAAATCCAGCTGATCGCCCCTTCAAGTGTAACCTCTGTGACAAAGGGTTCCTCCAGCCGTCCCACCTGCTTTACCACCAGCAGGTTCACGGCATGGAAAGTCTGTTCAAGTGTGCGTCCTGCCAGAAGTCTTTCAGCCAATCAGGAGAACTGCTAAGGCACAAATGTGGCGGTGAGGTGGAAAAGCCCTACAAGTGCGAGGTGTGTGGCAAAGGCTACAAAAAGAATTCAACGCTGCAGCGCCACCAGAACTCTCACTGCACAGAGAAGCCGCTGAAATGCTCCCTGTGTGACAAACGCTTTGTGTCTTCCTCCGAGTTTGTTCAGCACCGCTGCGACCCGACCCGCGAGAAGCCACTGAAATGTCCCGACTGTGAAAAGCGCTTCAGGTACTCATCCGAGCTGCAGCGCCACCGCCGAGTTCACACGGGGGAGAAGCCTTTCAAATGTGCCAGCTGTGACAAGAGCTTCAAGCAACGCGAGCACCTGGCCAAGCACCAGAGCGTGCACTCGCGGGAGACACAGTTTAAGTGTGTGTGGTGCGGGGAGCGTTTTGTTGACCTCACAGCTCTGCAGGAGCACACAGTCCAGCACACTGCTGAGGGGGAGAGTTTCCCTGAAGCACAATGCATCCCATGAACTGAACTGCTCTTCACTCCTGGGGAGCAAACATGACATTCACCCTCGAAGCAACTTATGCCAGCCTCCGCTCCCCCATTTGTAGTTTATAACAAACAACCATTAATATTGTTTAATGTTTTTGTTGGGTCATGACTGAATTCATCCTCATTCTTTGTTGTTTTATTACTGTCAATAACCGTCTTATTTTGGAACACATGAAAAAACCAGAATGAAAAAGGTGTAACAATATGGGAAGATCTGGGTTTTGTTTGGTGCGGGACATTATGTGGTTGCTTGTGATCGTCTGTTTTGTAACTGTTGATTCTGTTGTCGGGAATGATGGAAAGAACTTGAAACTTGTGTGTGTGTGTGTGTGTGTGTGTGTGTGTGTGTGTGTGTGTGTGTGTGTGTGTGTGTGTGTGTGTGTGTGTGTGTGTGTGTGTGTGTGTGTGTGTGTGTGTGTGTGTGTGTGTGTGTGTGTGTGTGTGTGTGTGTGTGTGTGTGTGTGTGTGTGTGTGTGTGTGTGTGTGTGTGTGCGTGCGTGCCCTGTGCCTTTTTGTACCGATTCATTCTGTGTTTTTTTTTTTGCGTAACGTCACGTACAGTTTAGCCGTTAATTCCCTCCCATCCGTATACAGCGGCTGGCTTGTGCAGCAGTATCTTTTCACATATTAGAACTTAGGTAGTATCATCTGTTTGTGCATGAATATTTATCACACTTTAATATCACTGTTGTATTATAGGTTTGGTTTATTTAGGAAGACATCCTAAGAAGAAAAAAAAAGTGGATTTGTGAAAATGTATAGCCCGTGTCCTATGTGTTGTTGCATCTTTGTATTAAAACAAACGACATCTAGGTAACTAACCCGTACCTTTAATGTCATACAAACACTTGACATGTGCAATAGAATATGCACAATGTAATATTTATGACTACTGATTCATGGCATAGTCTACTCTGTTATATTATAGATTGTGTGTATAAGCTTATGTAAACATTGAAAACTGTATAGTGCTTATGTTACCTGCTTTTGTATTCACTATGAATGAGCTTGCAGTATCTTGCAAGACATTTTAGTTTCAATTCCAAATGGATTATCGGACAATTTAACCCGACAAGACTTTAAAGCATTATATAACTCACTTGCCACAAACTAGCTGCATTAGTTACCATGCAATAGATATAATAAAATTAATATTATTTTTGACGTTTTTTAAGCATTGGCCTTGGAACATCCTCACAGGATCCTAGCCTCAGACGTTCAGCAGATTAATACGAGTAGCCTCAAAGTTGCAATTCATGTGTTGGTCTATGTCGGGCCTTAGGTAAAACATTTGTGTACTTTGATTTACTGTGTGGATTTCTATATTCACAAGCTTTGCAGTATATTTAATAGAAGATTTTTGAGGTTTACAAATCATGGGGAAAAGGAAATACAGCGGGAGGGGTGGGATGGGACTGTGTGGTTGTGCCATGGTTGAAGTCCTGGTGGGTCTGCTTCAAAACCTCCTGTTTGGAGGTGAATGAGTTTAATGAAGCGTTGGATTTACACATATGGATATCAATATAGACTCCTGTTCATACTGTATACAGACAATTAAAAATAAACCACCCTTATTAAAAACGTGTGTACATTTTTTTCCATTACAGCAAATTCTACAAAATGTATTTGCCTACTTTCATCATACATTATAAATCATTTTCACTATATATGCAATATTATTTTCTCATAAAATCCTTATTTGCTGACAAAATGTCTGAATGTAGTAAAATAATTTCCTTCAATTTTCCTTCAAATTTATCCAACACTCAAAAATATACAGATAACAATCATAAATCAGGAAAAACTCATTTATAAGTTGTGGAACTTAAAAAAAAACAAAACATTGACTTTACTCAACCATTTAGATTGCCACTGCCTTAGTGAATAAATAAATGTAGGCTCATTGCAGATATCAGAATAAAATATAATGAATAGGTATTGGTGGGTACAGACAGTAGCTCAGATCCTGATCACTTGGAAGTATTTGCAGTATTTGAGTTGATGACAGACAGATAAGAGTCATCACTACGACAAAGAGTCTTTGATTTCATAATCAGCGAAAACAGTTTATGGACACCTTTTATTTCTAAGAAAAAAACGTTTATATATATATTAATTGAATTCCTTTAAATTAATTTAAAAGATCAGATAATTACTTAGCATTTGCGTACAGTTTTACCAATCATATTATGAATAGCAACATCTAATGTAGGATGTAACATATATGTTTTTTAGTGTGTGTCCAGCTCTTAAAGTATTTTTAACGTTTTGTTTGCTCTATATATTTTTTCAAAAGGGAATGGAGTATCTACATCTTTATATATACAGTCTATGATACAAATACATTCATCCAAAAATAGTTTTAGCTTTTTTTGTTCACATATTATTTCCTATGTTTGTATCATTTGTTTTACTTTGAGGACTGTTTTTGTTGTATTTTCGGGTCATTGAGCTTTTCATTTACATCCGGGTGATGTTTACCGCAAGAGGGAAGAGCATCCTGGTTCTGCTAAGGAACCGCTGCTAAATGTACCTCCACCACCCATTCGAGGAAATTAATATATCACCAAAACTGCTGATATACACACACATTATCACTGTCGTCAAACCTGGAGCTGCTGCACATGCTGCACAGAGAGCAACACACGGCTAACGAGGTGCTAACGAGCTAACGTTCATGTCGGGCGGACTTCCTGTGAGCTCGGATATTTCTACGACGAGGTTAGCCGGCTAACTTTAGCCCCCGTTATTGATCTCACTTTTTTTTTTAAATCAAATTCGACACTAATAAGTAGTTTGTAGCCTATACATGTTTATTGTTCCTTTGAAAACTGTTAAAATGTGTATGAGATTGTATTTCTGCATTCAACGTTTTCATTTTTTGATTTTATGTTTTGCTAAGTAAGCTAGCTTAGGTCACCGTAACTAGCTATTTAGCGTAGGATAAAATATTGCAAACGATGTAAGTCCTCACAGATATGTGTACATTTTAGGATAACTCAGCGGTAACCAACATTATTTTTGTTAAGTAATCTAATTTATTTGCGAATTTCACCTGTTTTGCCCGTGAAAAAGGCCCCGCAGAGCCCGTGTCGTGACGGGCTCCACACAGTTTAATGTAACAGTAACTAACGTTAGTTACATTAAACTGTTTGCTGGGTTAAGGGCTAACTAGCCAAGACATGGGCTTACCATAACACCTTATACCAAAGGGTCTCCAAGCTGATCTAGTTGGTTTCACAAGTTCAAATACCATGTTCTCAATAAAGCTAGGCCTGGTCTAAAGTGATCCAAACGAGAAATGTATGTGAAATCACACTGTCTGATTTTCATAGAGGTATTCAAAGCGTTGACAAACACAAAACTAGGTTTTAAACTTTAGTACATTTATGTAGTCTGTTGCAGTAATAATTTGTCCAAACTTGAGTTGTTGTTATGAGGATAAAGAAAATGCATTGACGTTATATGAAAAGGAGATTTAGACACTTTCATTAACTACAATTGTTAACCATATCAAGGTTTGATGAGAGCAAACTAAACCCTTTTCTCTTTTAAAAAATAGGATAAATTACAAATCTAACGTTTTAATATATCCAGGTTTAGCAATTCCGAATACGAATGATCTGGAAAGCAAACAAATGTTTCACCTACGATTTTTAAAAATTGTAACTGTTAACATTGTATGACCAATTCAAAATAAATCTGCTGAGACCGAGGTCAATTCAAAGCGATTTGAGTTGGGGATTGCCCTTTTTCTTTATTCTTAAATAAAACATTAGAAATCTTTTTTTAATTTAGATCTAAAGTTAAGATGGTATTGATTGTGAAAAAGCAGTCACATTGCCATCTGTTTTTGTTATTTAATAAGACGACTATGATAAAATAGTATGTGGGCATGGGGAAGATGTGTTCTCGGAGGGTCAAAAACTGGTGTTTGTTCTGTGTACAATTTCTCCTTGTTAAGGTTTGACAAGTTTAAGTGCAGTAGTTTTTCAGGTTGACCTTGTCTGATTTTGGCCTGATGGAGAAAAAGCAGCAAGATCCACAGTTCCACAAATATTGATCTGGGTTTGCAGCAGTCTGTAGAGCCTCCTTGTAATCTAGACCAGGTTTAACAAGTCTAAGGAGTTACAATAGTTTGTGTCTACACTCACTGTACTGTGGTCTTCGTTGAGAAAATGTAGTGAAATCTTCTTTTTAACAATTTGAAAAAATCTCAAACTTTCCATTTTATATTATTAATGTTATTTTCTAATGCTAATTTTTGCAGCTCAGAATATTGGGAGAATTACCCAAGTAGAGCCGAAATGATGAGTAAAATGATTTGTCTATAATCAATAATCAAATTGAATCAGCAATTATATTGAAGTGCTTATTTGTTTAATTTTAAATCTTTGGTTTTTGTGACAGATGATCAGGATCAGAAATCCTTTATTCATCACACAGCAGGTAATTTACATTGCAACAGCAGAGGGAAGAAAATAAAAGAGTATACTAACATATTCAATAAAGAGGCAAGTCAAATAAGTAGATATCCAAGGTAGAAAATGTAAAAAATAACAATTAATAAATAGAAAAAAGTTGCAGCCCTACATGCAATAACTATTATTTGCTTTTATTTTCAAATCAGAAGGCAACTATAACCTATTGTTATTCATGCATCAGCCTCTTCTCCCTGATTTTCCTGCAGCTGGCGGCTCTTCATCCCATCCTGCCTAACATCTTGCTCAGGGGCTTCACACACTCGGTCATCGTAGCTCTGTCGGTCTGCACCACCGCTGCGTCACACCGTCCTGACGCCTTTCCTCAAAGGGCGCAAGCAGCCAAAGCCGATGGTAAGCAAAGCCCAGAGATCTTCTTAGAGCCACACATTCTGGAGAGTCGCTGCGCTGCCTTCCAGTATCGAGCCGCGAAGCATTCAGACGGAGGTGAAGGTCCTCGACACGGAGCCGCGAAGCTAGCTATGCCCGGATCCACGCCGGCCAGCAGCAAGGCTCGGGTGTACACCGATGTCAACACACAGAAGAACAGAGAGTATTGGGACTATGATGCGCATGTGCCAAACTGGAGGTACAGTTACAGTGTTTTACTGTTCATTGGCTCTTTTCCACTGCTGCATTTCAAAACATAGTTTAAAACACCGGGTGGCTTCTTGTGTAAAAAAAGCTAGTCCATCGAAACCCTGTCTAATGTGTTGTGTGCAGAATACAGTATATCTTCTGTATAAATATCCTGTTTCAGCACATCCTTTTACTGGGAATACATTTCTGACTTACACTGTGTTTCATACATTTTGAAAAGTTAGCGAGCTGTCCAAGACAAACTGTTGTCCTTAAAGTGGACATTGTTTTACTTCATTCCCTTATACAAACGACAATGAGATATTTACACAAAAATCAGTATATAAGGTACAAATACATGATGTTTGAATATACTTTATTACTGTAATTAGTAATAAATCAGTCTTTCATACGAGGCAAAGTGATTATTGGGATTTTACTTAACTGCATGAGTTTCTGCTCTGTCAGTTTTTATTTGAGAACTCAACATCAGATTTTGAACAACACTTGTAGGGTCACTCAGGTAAAATATGTAAAGTTACAGTTAAGCTGTAATTTTATTGAATATATTTAATAATTTATATGTAAACTTTCGATTTTCTTAGTAAGAAAATATTGTAAAAATGCCTGGTTTCATTTCCCAAAGACCCAGGTGACATCTACACATGTCTTTATGTCCAACCAAGAGTCCAAACCTAAGGATTTTCAGTAACAAACATTTCAAACAGACGACAGCATTACAGGGAAATCAGAGAGTATTTAGAGAGTACTTATTGTTTTTGGCTTCATGTCTTATCTAGTAATGACATTTTAAATAGTAACTAATCTATTGTTTTTGTATTACGCTTCTGAAAAAGGAGATAGTTGTTTGTGCTCATGAAGATTTCTTTTTGTTTAAATTCTGCTTTAATTTCATCTCTTGCTCAGCAATCAAGACAACTATCAGTTGGTGCGTAAACTGGGTCGAGGGAAGTACAGTGAAGTGTTCGAGGCCATAAATGTGACCAACAATGAAAAAGTTGTGGTGAAAATCCTCAAGGTGAGTCTTATTTTTCCTTTATGGTGTGACATTTTCCTACCCTTTGTCCCCAACTGCTCAGTCGTGACTATTCATTTATTTTTCAACGCTTTCTGAATTGGATATACTAACCAAGTGTATATTTTTGCTTATTATTAGGATTCACACCTAAATTATCTCAGCAGGTGGTGATCCCACTCACAGCAGATGGCTTTTGTTTTCCTTCATAAAAATCCTGTCAAATGTGATTGTTTTCAGAACTTTTCTCCAGTATAAATGTCCTTGTTTTCAACACTTCAAGGACAATCAGTGGCATGTTTCAGGGCACACTGAGCATCTTGATAAGATGGCGCTGAGGAAACTTGTGTTATTCTTTAACTAGATCATATTTTCCTATGAGTTTGTGTGCAAGTGACTTGTTCCAGTATAAGGCAACGGCGCTGTAGCAGGCATCTACAAGACCAGCGTTCAACGTGTCCTCTAGACCGTTCTGCAATGTCCTTGTATCTTCCTCAAAGTGCAGTTTTTTGTCAGTGAAAGTCAGATTATTATTTTAATAAACATTTATAATGGAAAGTACAGAGAAATACAACATTTCTTTTACGTTTGCTTGATCTGGTCTGGTGGGTCATGCTGATTTACCAATTTGCACTAAATGAAAAATCTCAAAGCCTCCTGTAGCGACCCCTGCTGGTCAAATGTTGGGAAATTCCAAGTGAGAATAAAATAACACCTACGAATATGATTTATTTCACACAGTTCTGGGGGAAATTTAGAAACGTACATTTACATTTTTTTATTTAATCATCACATTGTTGTATTTTGAACCACTTGTTTTCTTCCGCAGCCCGTCAAGAAGAAGAAGATCAAACGGGAAATCAAAATTCTTGAAAACTTGCGTGGAGGAACCAACATCATCCGCCTGGTGGACACGGTCAAAGACCCGGTGGTGAGTTACAACCCCGCCACCGCTTTGATGCATGTGGGCCCACCAGCGGTGATAATCCAGCCATGCGAGTAACCGCGTGTGTGTGAGTGTGTCTGTGATAATGATCTCCACCTACCTGCTGCTGTCCTCAGTTAAGCCTTGTGTTGTCCTCTCTTTGCAGTCCAGAACACCAGCGCTTGTCTTTGAGTGCATCAATAACACAGATTTTAAGGTACTTAAGTTTGGCCCTCATCATACGTGCAGAACTACCATTGGTATCTTTATTAATAACATGCATAATAACCCTCTAGTAAGAGTGTATTGTGTATGGATACCAGTTGAGCGGCTCACAGTTTTTTATTCATGATTTCTCCAAACGTTGTCCGCAGGAGCTTTACCAGAAGCTGACTGACTATGATATCCGTTTCTACATGTATGAGCTGCTCAAGGTAAAAACACATTTTGTCTACCATCCCATTATTCTTACGTATAATGACTTATTTATGGAATACTCATGGTTGTTGACCACTTTTAAACTAAAAACTGTGAGTGTGAAAGTTAATTTGTAGGGTAATCTTCAGTGATTGACAGGAACCAGAGTAATGCCAGGAAAATTGTAAAAAGACAAGATTTGGAAGTTTGTTTAAACTGCATAAACAATCAATGCACAGAAATGAATTCAGAATCATAAAGTAAATCAATTATCAAGCAACAATGTTTGCTGTTTACAGCTGTTGTCATCTTTTTATATTAAATATCAATGACTTAGACTATATGAAAATATGTCATTCATACCTGTAATCTTGGGCATTGTGCTATGTTCTGACATAAGTAATTATTCAAGTAAAAAAAGACAGTCAAGGTAGCAGTCAATAATAAAAAACAACGTGAGCTTGTTTTCTTTTTGGTTTTATGAGTCCTGACTTTGTTTAGACATTGAGAGAGATGTGGAGCAGTAATACACACTAGGATAAACGGATGGATACAGACTGGGTGCAGTGTTGATTGTGTGTCTGTCTCTTTATTTAAGGCTCTGGACTACTGCCACAGTATGGGGATCATGCACCGGGACGTGAAGCCCCACAATGTGATGATCGACCACCAGATGAGAAAGGTACTGGTGATGGCATTTTGATAGCGCGTTTCCATTCTTTACAACCCCTCAGAACTCTTGACATGTACAAGGGAGCATTCACACACATTCATACGGAGGCCTGCCATGCAAGTAATCTCACCATTCACAAGACTAAGGATATAATGACATTTTCCCCCAAAAGTCAGATCTAACAAAAAGTCAGAATACTTTTTATTATCCCAGGGGGAATTGGGTGTTGTGACATCTGCTTCATGTGAGAATGAATTAAATAAATTATTAAAAATAGAATAATCAAACTGTTGGTAGTAAAATTTGCAGTAGTTCAAAACAGAGTGGCCCTGAAGTGTTACCCGGCATTGTAAAACGTTTTAATAAGTATTTTCCCTCCCTGTCTCTCAGCTGCGTCTTATAGATTGGGGTTTGGCAGAATTTTACCATCCCGCTCAGGAATACAATGTCAGGGTGGCCTCGCGCTATTTCAAAGGCCCTGAGCTGCTAGTGGACTATCAGGTAAATGCTTTCATAGATATTAACTCATCAAATGAGGACAAAACATACAAGGACAAGTCTATGTTGTTTTCTAAATCGTTTCTTGGTTTCTGATTTTGTATTATTTTTCCCCTCCAGATGTATGACTATAGTTTGGACATGTGGAGTCTAGGCTGCATGTTGGCCAGCATGATCTTTCTGAAGGAACCTTTTTTCCACGGCCAGGACAACTACGACCAGGTGACGACTCTATCATTTGAACACTCAAATGTCAAAACTAGTTGAAATTCAGAAGTAAAAATTGGGAACCATATTGATTTGTACCTGATAATGTATCCAACATATGTCATTAAGGGACCCAATTTGTTTGTTTTTTTCCTAGCTGGTCCGCATTGCTAAAGTTCTGGGCACCGACGAGCTCTTTGGTTACCTGCACAAATATCACATAGAACTGGACACTCGCTTCAAAGACCTGCTGGGACAGTGAGTATCCTGATCTTTCAACAGAAACACATTCAAATATATTCAAAACACATGCTGCTGGCAGCTCCGACAGAACAGCACATTCTGTTAAGAGGCAGCGCCAACAGAGCCTGGGGGGAAACGAAATTCCTCTCACGATGTTCAATATTTGACATATTCTAAAATGCTTTTGAATGGTGAAAATATTTGTTGTTAAAGGTCTCCTATTATGCTCTTTTATGGCATGTATTATAGGTCTCAAATATATATAAAAAACATGCCTCTGATGTGTTTTGCTCAAAATACCAAACAGATCATTGATTTTAGCATGTCCACTATCCCTCTGTTTCAGCCCCATTTTCGAAAGTGCTGATTCTGTGACTTTTGCTTTAAATTTGAGCTGAGCCGATCGTAGAACTCAGTTATATTTAATAGTGAAAGTAAGAGCATTTCCACACGCACAATGCGAAGGGAACTCAAGGGATTGGGATTAAACAGCTGTGTAGCCGTAAGAACACCACTTGTCAGTGAGGCTAATTGGAAAAAACGGCTTCAATTTGCTAGGGAGCGTAAAGATTGGACTCTGGAGCAATGGAAGAAGGTCATGTGGTTTGATGAGTCCAGATTTACCCTGTTCCAGAGTGATGGGCGCATCAGGGTAAGAAGAGAGGCGGCTGAAGTGATGCACCCATCATGCCTAGTGCCTACTGTACAAGCCTGTGGGGGCAGTGCTATGATCTGGGGTTGCTGCAGTTGGTCTGGTCTAGGTTCAGCAGCGTTATGTGCCCAAAGAATGAGGTCAGCTGACTCCCTGAATGTACAGAATGACCAGGTTATTCCATCAATGGATGTTTTCTTCCCTGATGGCACGGGCATGTTCCAAGAGAGTCCAGTCCTGAACCCGATTGAGAATCTTTGGGATGTGCTGGAGAAGACTTTGCGTAGTGGTCCGAATTTCCCGTCATCAGTACAAACTCTTGGCAAAAAATTAATGCAAGACAGAAATAAATATGCAAATCCATAACATCGTTTTAGCTGCTTGTTTTTGTGTCAGTACTGAAAATGTTGATATAAACATGTTTTGACATCTGCTCTGTTTAAAGACAAACATACTTTTGTATAATGAAAAAAAACATTTGTAAGTCATGTTAAATGTTTGTGTGCAGACAAACGAGGAAGCGTTGGGAGCAGTTCATCCAGTCGGAGAACCAGCACCTGGTGAGTCCGGAGGCTCTGGACCTGCTGGACAAGCTGCTGCGCTACGACCACCAGCAGAGGCTGACCGCTGCAGAGGCCATGCAGCACCCATACTTCTGTTAGTACTCACAGCAACACATACATATTGATTCAATGTTTTCTAAATACTGCAACCAGTTTATTACAGTTTTCTAATCTCTCCTCGGAGCGTACTTAAAAACGCTGTGTGTGGATTTTTGTTTTCATTTTAAAATCAGCGTGTGCTTAGCCTTCACATCTGCAATCAGATCAAATCCAGCCACAAGGATACTCCCTTTCTATCCACATTAGCAAAATAAATCTTGAAGAAAGAACATGAAACATGAATGAAAACTTGAACTGAATTCAAGTTTTCACCAAACTTGAGAAGTGCTTAATCGCCTCATAAACTGTTCTTTGTCCTTTTATGGACTTTGCTGCTTGAATGTAAAACTGGTCAGGCACCAGGACAAAGTCTGTATTTGCTTCATTAACCTAAGGTCTGGTTAAGCAAATCAGATAAAGTAAATGATAATACAAAATCAAATGTTTTCATTCCCCTCAGATCCTGTGGTTAAGGAACAGGCAAATGCCAACACAGACGGCACAAAGGCCATAAGCAGCTCCAATGCGACATGATAACCAGAGAGCAGGTAATCATGCATGTATATTTAGACTTGTATAATTGATATATATATTTTGCTGACGGTTTTAATATGTTTTTAATGTGTTTGAGGTGTTCATTTTGATTATTGTGTCAATCATAGTAAACTAAATGAGAACCAGCTCTCTGTAAAATGCATGGCTCTTCCTGTATTTCTCCTCATTGTAAATCTATCGATGATCATTGTCTTCCGTCCAATCAGGAAGAATCTTCGTTACCTCAACTTGTGACCTTTTCGTGGCAGAAACCTCTGCCTCCACATCAACAGCCATACTGGAGCAAGATGTCAATTTTGCAGCATACACAAAACACGCACGGATTAAACTTTCTCCTAACAAAGCCCGGGGAGGGGGGGGGGGGGTCTGAGCTGCTTGGTCCGAGTCACAGATAAATCAGGCCTGAAATCAGATCTGAACCCCCCCCCCTCCCCAACCCTCCTCCTACTCCTCTCCTTCTCCTGCCTCCCAACACCCCCAACCCGTTTTTAAAATGAGCAAAGTGACTGTTGTTGGATCAGTATCAAGCCAGTGTTGTGCCGTAAAGACGTTTGTCCGTCATTACGATGCTGTGGTGACCTGAGATCCAGTTTTAGCACTGAGTGGCATGGAGGCTCTTTTCTGCTACGGATAGAACAAAAGCTATATTGAAAGAGAATAAACCATTTTTATTTAAATACGCGTGTGTTGGACTTTCATTGACTCAGAGGAAGTGCAATTCCACCTTTTTTCAGTTTTTTTTCAAATGGCCAACTCTACAATCCAGATAGCAGTGGTGGAAAATAACCAAGTACATTTACCCCAGAGTATTGTCTTGTCATGCCACGTTCTGCTCCTACTCCTATTGCAATTCAGAGGGAAATATTTGTACTTTTTACTCGACTACATTTGTCTGACAGCTTTAGTCACTTAAAAGATTACGTTTTTTGTATATAGAACATATGAAAAGTTTATTAAAAGCAATGTGATGTTTAGTTCTAAATAAAACTACCCAACAGTTAATTCAAGTGTAGCTGCAACAATCAATAAGTGAGTGAGAGAAAATGACTACTACATTGATCATATTAGTAATATTTTATGTAAGAACATTTGATGGTTCTAGAATCTAGACTGCTTTTTCTCGTAATTGTAATGCATATGTATTAATGTTGAGGTCTGAACAAGACAAACTTGATGGCATTTCTCACTATTTCCACTACTTTTACAAAACCAAAACATGAGTAGAAATGACCTCCACCAACCAGAGAGTAAAATCCTGCTATTACATTAATGTTTGAGTTATACTCTGATGTAATAGTTTAACAGGATTTTTTCTTTCTGACTGCAGACTGACAAGATTTTCCCAGTGGTGAAAAAGATTCTGATATTGAAGTAAAAGTGGCAATATTACTCATTATGCATAATGGTCACATTTAGAGTATTCAATTGTGGGGCTAACAAGGTCCAGTCTTATACACACAAGAAACATAGGTGAATTTGTCAGCAGTGTTTGTTTTGATGCTTTATGAAAAAGACCAGAGAGCTCATTAAATGTGTGTACTTTTTAATAAATAAACTGGAACTTCAAGATGTTTTCCAGAACATAAAACACTTGTGCAACATTCGTGCGTTACAAATAGGTGCATTCATTTCGGCAAATCCAGGGCAAATGTTTGAGGTCAGCAGAGGACCACCTGCTCAAATTTTAAAACGTACACCTGCTTACCCAATGGCTGAATTTGTAAACACAGCAGAATCAATTGTTCAATTACACAATGGTCTTCGGATCCAAAGTATTTAAAATGCACCACATGAGTAGAATTCACATTTTGTCAAGTGGTATTTTTAAGTTAAAAACTGGAACTACTAATGCTGTTTAGCACACATCCCGGCTTAAGTTCAGCTCAAAGACGGCCTGGCCCAAACTGAATGCCCTGACTGACATCTGAAGTTCAAGTGTCAAACACATAATAAAAAGCAGCCTACAAACACACGGTTAGCTACGGCTGATGAGCTCTACACCCATCGAAGGCACACCCACAACACCCCTGCTTTCCCCTCAGCAAGTGATAAATGGCTGCTTTTCTAAAAGCCTGACAGTGAATTTTTATTGCCGCTTGGCACTTTTTTTACATGAAAAAATTCACTCATTGGCTTAGTTTGCAGAGAGCTAGAGGAGAACATTGATACCACTCAACAGGGCAGGTGTTAAATATGAAGCAATAGCAACAGCTATGGAGGGAACAGCTAGCTTAGCTCTGTCACGAAAATGTCCTTTTTGTACGCAGTGTTATTTGCAGTCATAATTTTAGTGGAAAATTGACTGGGCTAAGCCATGATGATTTTGTACAAAAGTGAAGAAAAAACAGCTCCTCATTGCTTTTGTTTAGAAAACATGTATGTTCAGACTGCTCTGTCGTTCTAACACAGCTCTGAACTTACAAACATGTCATGTTCTTATCTTCACAAGAAAAACATTTCTCCAAACTCAGGAGTGGGACGGAGCCGCTAACATTAGCATAAACACTGTGATGAAGTACTGCACAGCAGATGTTTTGGTCATGAGTGTGGTCCTTTAACTACATAAACATAAATTATTAGTTAATGATATGCGTCTTGGCTTTGGACATTGGATAATTAGCCAGACATGCTAACGTTTGAGCAAAAGCAACTCACCATCCTTTCTCCTGGTTCTTCTATTTTTGGTTTGAGAAAGACAAGCTTTGCAAACAACATATATATCTCTTGGATCTAGACTCAACGGATTAAGTTAGAGTATCTAAGCTGTGATTGTTGTCAATCGTTATTTTTATGTTTCCGACAGAGCCAGGCTAGCTGTTACATGAGACTGACATCAATCTTCTCATCTACATTTCTGTAAGAAAAAAATATCCTTCAAATTAGCATAAGAAAGTTTGGCTTCTGCAGAGAGGGAGCTTGGGGACGGGGTCACATCACAGTAGCTTATTGATATGAAAAGAGCACCAAGGACACGGCTTAGACAGCTTAGACTTTACTTCCTAATAACACTGAAATTTTTAAAAAGCACCCTGGGACAGGATAAATACTTAACCAAGTCTACTGGCACTTGATATCTTAAAGATTCCTGGTGTCAGTAAATACATCCCCAGGGTATTCATAATATGTCTGTCCTTGGTGTCTTTTAAACAATGCAAAATATCTAAGGCATAAAAGCAATGATGTCTAAAATAAAAAAGGTATAAAGCTAAGACCAGAGACATTCGGTGTGTTCTCTTGAAAGTAAAAAAACTTAAATAATTGCATAAATAAGCATGTGATTATGTTTAAATCTGTACATGACATGTTATTGGTGTCTTGTACAGGCGCTGAGTGCAGTGATTATGTATGAGTCTACATATATAATGTTGGTTACATCGTAGAGTTGCAGTATTGAGGTAACTTTATAATAGGAGTAAAGGCGAGGAGAGGACATGCATTGGACAAAATGTAGATAGAGGTGTTAGTTTGTTTGTCCCTTTTTGTTTGTAACATTCAAGTTTTTACAAAAAAAAATTGCTCAAATAAAGCATAATACTGATTTGTTTTAGTGATATCGAACGCACCACATGTTCTAGTCTCTGTACCTCCACGTCTTCTTCTTCCTTGATTCGGGTGGGGCTGGGAGGGTTTCAGGGTAGCAGGTGTTGCAGCGCTGAATCGTCCAGTTCGTTGACGGAGACAATGTGATCCAGGTGTTGCAGGTAACGCTCCTGGTCCCGCATGAAGTGAGGGATTCTGGTCCGTGGGAGGACGGCCAGGTGGCGCAGCCTCTCCACGTCTTGGAAAGACACCTGAAGAGAGTAAGGTGCATTAGTGGAGGGGAACACATTCAGGATAGTGGTAGATTTCCTCAAATTCTGTAATTCAACTTTGGACTTCTGCACCAAAAAAAACAAACCAGGAAAAAAACCTAACAGGACAACAACGCTACAAACATTCAGTATGAGGATGTGACAGAAAATAACTAATTGATACCCAGCAGTTTATAGCATTACATTTTCTATACCAAAAACGTCCTGCAGGGGACAGAAACTGCACATAATTCCAACGAGTTCAAAGTCCTTGTTATATGTACAGGAGTCTGCATTTTCAGAATCAATCCAAACAACCAGATATGTGCATATTGTATTTATTCATATTTTTTTATATTTTTACAACTTGGTTTAAAGTTGTTTATCTAATTATTCCCAAAAGTAGAGTTTTTTTTTAGGCGGTTAACATAAGGGTCCCTTACTTACCTGCCACACAGTAAGCAATGTATCAGGAACAAAGGCTCTTATTTGAGGCTGACAACACTGACCTTTCCTAAAGAAGTCAACATCTTGAAGTCAATGTTCCTTCGGTGCCTAAGGATACGAAGGATCCCATCCAGGTAAACCTGATCTTTACTGAAGCAACCTGAGAAAGAAAAACACAACATGCAGGAAGTAAAAAATGTAATCAAATTAAAAGTATCATCTTTCAGGAGGGCTCCGTTATAATACAAATGAACTGATGGAGAGGTAAAATCTGAAGAATCCATCTACATTTAAGAGAAAAGCGGAAATAAAATGTTCAGAATCTTAAGGGTTTTGTCTCTCACTCTACCTTAATGCTACAGCCTTTTCTCTTCAATTTGTATCTTGTAATAATAGGCTGTATAAGATTTGGACATAGACTCTGTGACATGGCCCATATGTTTCTGAAGAGTAGTTATGAAGCTCAAAGTGGGCATCTGTGTGTGTGTTTGTGTGCTGACCAGGCTCAGAGGTGTCCGTCTGTCCCCTCTTGGCCCTCAGGCAGTACTCCCAGCGGACGCCTGGGTCCTGTACGAAGCGGGCGATGTGGCTGAAGAGGCGGCTGAAGCTCATGCTGGCAGCGTGGTACACGGTGTAGTACAGCAGGGCGGCGCGCCACAGGTAGGGCTGTTTCCGTAGCAATACGCTGTGCAAGCTGGCCAGGCCTTCCTCTGTGGGATTGGCCGGTTTGAGGCCGAACTGCTTCCTGCCTTCAGTGGTGCACCACGGCTGCAGGTTGTTGTTCACCCCGCGCAGGTAATGTGTACCTGAGGAGAGCATAAAGTCAATCAACATGGCAGCTTTTGTTATTTTATTTCCCTTTTTCCCCACTTTCTATTGTATCTGACAAATACTTATATTTTTTTATCCACTCTTTTACTGTTTGCCATTTTTCTTGGCTTGTTTAACGTTTTCATTTTATTCATCTATTTCTACTATGGTTTTTTTCATACATAGTGTTTTTCTATATTGTTTTCAAATAACATTTGCAATAAACTAATTGTCTGAGGGGGGACCTGTAGTGCATATCACTCTTTTACACTGGTGCCATGTATCACAGTCTTACAAAATGGAATGTTAAAGAAGGAAATGTTCAATAACAATTTCTATTTAGCCATCCTTGCTTTTGATGCGGTGAGTTCATTTTGTTGAATTGTGCTGAAGTGTTTTTGGATCTTTTTTCATGTATCCATGAATGTAGGAATTAAATGTTTTCATTCCAAGATGTTATCCTTTTGATTTTGTATTTCAAATTCCATAAATCAAAACGCATTGTTGGCATATTAAATGTTGCGAGCCATTTTTTTAGGAAGGATGGTTAGTTTGTAAAATTAAGAATTGAGTATGTACAACACATGGCTTTTATATTTAAACCTGGTTGTTGGTCTTAGTTTGTTTCCATTTTGTGTTCATGAATCTAAAGGCTTTGATTGTATTAATGATTTGGGGAAGTAATAAAAGAAGGCAAACAGTAAAAATAAAGACAAACAGTTTTCAAAGAGTTATATATGACAAACGTCTAAGTTCACTATTGTTATTAAACATATCTAATTTAGGTTGACAGATATGAAGAAACTGAAGTTGAGCTTGTTTGTTTTATATATGGAGTACTTACATATGTGGGTCATCACTATGATGATGATTGTATATATACTGACACAACTTCCCCTTCACACATCAGACGAACTGAGGAAAAGGGAAATCCCGTCTCAGAGGATGACCTATTTTCATGGCACTGCACAGCTGGATCGCATGTCAGTGTTATTGAAACCAAACTGTAGTATTATCGGACTCCATTTTGTCGACTCTTCGTCTGAAGAGACAGATGGATGTCTTGCTCCAACAATGAGGTGCTAAATTACCACTTAAAAGGAGTAAAGGAGTAACTTCATCTTGTTGTGTAATAAGAGAAAAGACTAAAAACTGTTGAACTGTATTAAAAAAGCTACAAGACCTAACTGACTAAACACTGAATGTCAACTCTTATGCAAATACACTCAGTGAGATAACCACTGTTGTGTTTCATTATTAATTAAGTATACTTTGTAAATGACATGTTAGTCTGTGTTTGAGCGGCAGCATACCGATCTCATGTCGCAGCATCCCCTCCAGCCAGTACTGCCGAGCTCCGGCCAGGTTAATGGTTAGGGTGGGGCGGCAGCTCTCCACCACCATCACCGCCTGAGACAGCAGCTCGTCGGAGAGACGTACCACTACCTGCACACACACACACACACACACACACACACACTAATTGAAATAAATGTACAAACTTTTTCCACCTTAGGAAAATAGAAACGTTGTAGCTGCTCAAAGCAGAACTTATCTGTTGGTGGCCCTATTGTGCTTTTTGGGGTATTGCCCTTTCCTGTAGTGTGTTATAAGAGAACGTTTTTCAAATCTTAATCTCAGAAGTATTAAATTATGTGAGGAATAATTAGATGTAGTGGAGTATGTTAACATCTTAGCTGAAAGGACCACTTCACTTCACATATTAGCATTGTTTTTGTTGGGCATTGTTAAGACTGAAATCAAAGATATTGAAAAACTGTTATCCTATATAAAACTACACTCTGCATCACACATTTTGACATATGACAACATGAAAACCACAGGTGTGAATAACAAAAATTCCATTAAGAAGAAACATTATGGTCACAGATTTAAGTCCCTGCCCCGATAAAAAAAATATATAGTTTGGACAGGTAGCTTGCCTCCTTTGGTCTCTGAAGTGTCCATGAGCCCCTTAAGGCAGCTCTGACTTAATGTGTATTTTTGCGCATTCAAGTATTTTGGGCCTAAATATGGGTCATTCAAATAAAACCAAAACCTGTGCTTTTTCCTGCAATGAGTTAAAATACCTGCTGTGTTTAAGTCTCTGTGCTGCATGTCACTCACCTCTCCCACACAGCCTTCTTTCTGCAGATATTTACGTACAGCAGCCCAGACTTGACTTTTAGGGAGGATGCTGCCACCTGTTACCACCTCGAAGTTCTCATAGGAGCCAAACTTCCTCAGAACACACTCCATGATACCAACCGCCTGCAGTGGAACAGAAAAAAACCATTATCACCATCATTTGAACTCACAGGTAATGTGTGGATGTTCAGTACTGTACCTGTTCCAGGAAGAGGCCGGAGCCCTCTCGGTACTTGTCCAACACGCTCCTCGGCTCCGGCTGAGCGTACTCAAACTGAGGCTCGTACTTGTAGTCGGACTGGAAGAAAGTCTGCTTCTCCTGCTCCAGGTTGAGAGGCCTGAGGGCCACCAGAAGGCAGGGCCTGGACGATGTGGGTAGTGTCCTCCCTGCCACCCCCTTAGGTATGTGTGGCAGGGAGGTGGCAGGCCGCATTTGCCCCCTGCTGGCGCGTAGCCCGAGGGAATAGTTGACGGAGCAGGTGCTCTCGCTGCGCCGCATCCATCCGCCTGCGCCCAGGCTGGGGCTGGTCAGGCTGCGTGTCGGGGGCGAGGGGGCGGCCGAACCACTGCGCCAAGGGGGCTGCAGAATCCGCCTGTCTGCCATCTGCTCCTGAGACCCTCGCAGCCGCTGGGGTGTCATCTCCAGGCTGAGGGGGCGGCGGAGCGGCGGTCTTGGCATGGCCCCGCCTTTTGATGATGATGATGATGATGGCCTCCTCTGTGCCTGGCTGCTGTTCGTCTGGGCCGGAAGTCCGTTTTGGGACACTTTCTCCTTATTGGTAACATTGCTCTTTTTGGCGGGAGGTGTGGGCGTCCCTGTGGTTTCGGGTGGATCTGCTTGGACGTCTGGCTCCATCAGGTCCCTGCTGCTCCCAACACTTTCACCCTCAACCTGATCCATGAAGACTTCAACTGAGTCTAACACCATCACCACGCCTGCTACGCCTCAATCTCAACCTTCCTCCAGCCCCAACGCTGTTGACAGGACACACAGATTCATGCATACAGCTTAATTTTTGTAGTGAGGGTGTTTGTGTGACAGCTGAGGAAAATAGGTTGATGTCTTTCACAAAAGGTGGTTACAGTCCTGCAATCACACCTGTACTTAAATTATAAAAAGTAAAAGCAGTCACTGTGAAGCAATATGTGCCCTGTCAAAGTTGTGTATGATGTTTTTGGATTACCAAACGGCTGCCGTTTTTCTTTAAGGTTGTTCTAATTGTAACTCCTTTATATATTCAATACACAGAAATTATATAACATCATCTTTAAAACGTAAACTAATTATGAGTTAGGGTACCAGACCCTTTTTCAGCTTTGTTAAGATACAATTTCCAGCTGATTGAGGGGGAGGCTGAGGCAAAAAAAAAGCTTTTTAAATATTTAATTAAAAAAGATAGGAGAATTTTATCACAGTTCATCCCTGTCATCCATAAAAGATACAATGTTTCCCTCCCAGATGTAGTGATGTAGAAGTATAACGATAAGATTGAAAAACATTTCTAACATTTCTACGTAAGTACAGACCTTGAGTAAATGTACTTAATCCATCACTGATGCTGCTTATTGTTGCTGCTGGTGTGAAAGAGAAGGAAATGAGGTTGATGTCAGTCACTGCTGATGCTTTAATAAGATTATATATGAGAAGCATGTCAGTGAATGTGTCAGTATTTATGGACACAGATCAACAAACAGGAAGCAGACAGCCCATGTTGTCTGGACAGGAACAAAGCACCCAACATAAGTCAGCTATCATTAAGTATCCAGCTGTTCACTAGTAACATACTAAGCTAACATTTACTTATATTACATGAAAGACAAGAATACAGTTTAATGTTGAGTCTCCATGGAGACACTAAACCAAATAACAGACACAGGGACTCATTCTGAAGACAAAACAACTCAGTAAGGAGCCCTTTAACTCTCAAACTTAAATAAACAAGCTTACTTACCGAGGAACAGCGAGTCCCAGGACTACTTTAAAGATACCTGCCGTTTCGTTCACTCATTTCGGCTGCAGCTCCACAAACCGGGCGGAGGAGGCTGTGTGTTTGCCGGTGAACGGTGATAATTAGCGGATAGCGGTTCAGTAGGGAGCGGGGCCTGAGGCGCCTGCCTGGGCCGGCCAGGAAGCGGTGGTTGTGTTGGAAGATATGACGCGTTACGCCGGGTACGTCTGTACGTCATGACGCTATCCCTTGCGTTGTTAAAAAAACAAAAAAGAAGAAAAATTGAAGAAATGTTTGACGTGTTTTAGTTGTCAAGTCTATAGATATACAAACATATTTGCAAACGTTCTTTAATACTGATATATCCCCGCTGCAGAATACATTTTAACATCCTATTTTATATTATCATATCTTATAATACAATACAATATTATAAACATTGTCTAAATGACTTATCATAATTAAAATAAAGAGGGCCTTTCAAAATTATATATAGAAACATTTAATAAAACAGTAATTTCTAAATTACTATAGATAAAACCAACAATAAAAAGAAACAAAGAAACTTGCACAAAAAAGAACTACTTGCACTACTGTCAAACTGTGTTGTTTGTGTCTAATATATGTATATACTGTATTACTTAGTTTTTTTTTGTATACTCCTTTTTACCCCCCCCCTTTCTTTTTTTTTTCTACGCTCTTATCTTTTTATATTATATGTTATTGTTTATATTTGGACTGTGGGGCTGCCAGAAACGGTATTTCAATGTTCTGTATGTATAACACATGTGGAAACTTTGACAATAAAGTGGACTTTGACTTTGAGAGTGAGCGTAAACACAGGGGCGTGGGTATGGAAGGCTAATCTTCGATAGCTACTATTGTGCTCACAGATGTTCCGTAAAGTCTCACCCTACTGCTACGATATATGTTCAGCAACTCCAAATATCAAGCTGTAGCACAAAGCTACGGATAGATAAAGTACATACACTATATAGCCTATGTATATTTGCACAAGATTAGTGTCTCTGCATTAGCATCGTTTTAGCAATAGAGCACATGCTCCAGCCCCCTATAGCTCCTTTGCTTTACGTCATTGTGGGTCAAGTACAAAATAAAACGTTGCCAAAGGAACACAGACTATGAAATAGTGGTTATTTATACAATATTTTATATACAAATACATAAACATTCATATATTAATCACTACGCAAATATAAAAAGAATAAACACAGCAACAAAAAAACAAAGAAGGGCAAGGACCCCAAAAAACGAGTGCAATTAATCTGAAAATAAATCCAACAAAGAAGGGCTCACTATTTTCAACCTTAAAATGAATTTCAATTATACTTTCCCAAAAGAATGATTATACAAATATTTCAAAATTTCATGACTTTAGATTATCCAAATAACATACATTTGCAAAATGTCAGAGGGGAATGCCATTTTCCTTGATAACCAAGATAACTAAGACTCTCTTCGATACAGGGCATGAGATAAGAGTAATGTTTCATCAATCACAATACAATAGACACAAAAGGGTCCACTTCAAATTTGAACATTTCTTTCTGGTTATTCTACAACTTCAATTCCATTAAATCCATTATAAATTATTTTTGATTCAGTTTTGTTGACGTTTGCTTAAATCCATACATTCTTTGGAATATTAGTGTGTTCCACACTGTAGAAGCTTCATGTTTTCTTCAGCTGAGCTTTAAAAATAATTGTGTTTTTGGCATTAGAAAGGAATATCTTATGAGCCCCCTGAAAAGACAACCAGATGGCCACCAATGATTCCTGTTTGACCGATACTGGTTGTAAAAAACAAATAGATGATCCATTACCACAAACACTGTTTTAGCTTGTCTTTAGTGTCTTGAACTTGAACACTCTTCATTGTTACTCACAGAAAAAAATGTTTACACACTACTGGGCTCCACCCTTCACTGTTTATCAGTGGAAACTTAAATATGTTTAAACAAATAATATATGTTTAAACAAATAATAACTGCCATGATGTGTTTGTTTAGAATCTGAAATAAATATGGTCAGATTTAGTTTCGGTCAATTGATACTCATATGTTGTAATGTGAGATGCAGTTGGTAATATATCATAAGGAGAGAGAGGGTTTTCTTTAAAAAGAAACAAGACACGCATTTTATTTTTAGTCTTCAACTAAAACAGTATTTTACAGAAACACAAACTGCTTATTTCACTACATGCCTTGTGCTGCCCTTTCACCACAAAGGGGGAAAAATGCCACACCTCCCCTCTCTTCCCAGTCAAATTTATAGCCCGCCTTCCCAATTCACTCTGACCAATCAGGTAAGTAAATTCATTATTTTATCTAAAATAATATTTTACATTCAAACAAACAAGATCTGCACAAAACTGTTTTTAAGTTCATTGACATACATGACGTCGCAGAGTTATCAGATCTATGGGGTCAGATCAGTCTCATAATACACAAATGCACACAGAAGGATGCATTGAAAATACAAGTGTGAATGCTTTTGTGGATCATGAAATACAAGTGGCATTTCAAGATCCACAAGAGCATTCACACTTGTATTTTCAATGCACACACAAACGTGTTCCGCTTCACATACTCTACATGTAAATGCAATCCAAATACAGAAAAAAGTTTTATATATGTATTTTTGAACCACACCTATCTGTTTCCGTGTAGTGTGTGGGTTTTTTGAGACTCCCCTGACGGTCACCCGATTCGTACTTGTAATGTTTTCCATTCTAAGCCAATCATATGAGCGCACCCCCACGAGGGTAAGATTTCTTGCATTCATGACGTAGCGCTTCATATACGCATTTTGCGCTGTCCGGAGCTGACAGGTCAACTTCAACATTGCGTCTAGCACAAGTGTAAGTGAAGTGTCTCTGTGTCAGGCCTGGCGCCAGGATAAAATGACTGAGGGGGCTATTATTTTTCTTCAGATGATAAAGTGGGTTAACGTACCCATGCAAAAAGGCTGAACAATTAGAAGATACGGTTTCAACATTCAAAACATTTATTAACCAAATCACAAAAAAATAAATCACAGAAACCTAGAACCGCCCAGTGCTAAATACAGTATTGAACAATCAATGTCAATGTAAATGTGTCAAAGCGGCAGAAGGCAGAATTCCTACTGCTCCTTTCACCACGCAGACACAGGTCGGTCAAAACGTTTGACCTCTGTCATTGCCAACAAAGGGTATATAACAAAGTATCGAGATTAACTTTTGTTATTGACCAAATACTTATTTTCCACAACAATTTGAAAATAAATTCTTTAAAAATCCTACAATGTGATTTTCTGGATTTATTTTCTCATTCTGTCTCTCATAGTTGAGGTATACCTATGATAAAAATTACAGGCCTCTCTCATCTTTTTAAATGGGAGAACTTGCACAATTGGTGGCTGACTAAATACTTTTTTGCCCCACTGTATATTCATTTGCCTATGAAAATGTATGTTATAAACTTTAAATTAAGACAATTATTTAGAAATATGCCTACCTTTCTTTAAATCAAATAGTTTAGCCAAATGTTTATGAGTGTGTGTGCTTCCTCACACTCTCTTCAGTCTTGTTGGATTCAACATTAAAAGAATCCTTGGAAATGAGTGACTTCAGATTTGCACAGTGGTTGATAGTAACAAAGTTCACTTACTCAAGTAAGCGTATTACTTCCCACTTTGTCCTGCAACTGTTGCACAGCAATTTCCCTCGGGATAAATAAAGCTTCTTTAATCTTGTACTATACTCAAGGACATTTTGAAACCACAACCTTCATTTTGGTATAACCAACTTTGACTAAATCTCAAAGGTTAATATTATCCTTTCAAAATCCTTTAAAATAAAATGTGTTCAGTTCATCTGCATCTCTCCCAGATGAACTGAACACATTTTATGCACGCTTTGAGAGGCCCCCGGCTGTGGAGGCACAGAAGGCCCAGGATCCCTGCTCACTGGTTTTAACCATTGCAGATGTGTGAAGATCTCTGAAAAGGATCAACACACACAGGGCTCCTGGACCTGATGGCATCCCTGGCCGTGCTCTCAAAGTGTGTGCAGTTCAGCTGGCAGATGTGTTCACAGACATTTTCAATAGGTCACTGCTCCAGTCTGTAGTCCCCACATGTTTTAAAGAGTCCATCATTGTCCATGTCCCAAAAAAGACAAAACCCATCTGCCTCAATGACTACCGCCCAGTTGCACTCACCTCCATCATCATGAAGTGCTTTGAGTGGTTAGTCAAAACTTTTATCACCTCCTCCCTCCCTGACTCACTGGACCCCCTGCAGTTTGCCTACAGAGCAAACAGGTCCACTGATGATGCCATCTCCCTCACCCTCCACACTGCCCTCTCCCACCTGGACCAGAGGAACACTTATGTGAGAATGCTGTTCATTGACTACAGTTCAGCATTCAACACCATTGTGCCCTCCAAGCTCATCATTAAGCTCAGGGACCTTGGGCTCAACAGCGCCCTCTGTGACTGGATCATGAGCTTCCTAACGGGCAGATCCCAGGCAGTGCGGATGGGGAACATCACATCCTCCACCTTGACCCTCAACACCGGAGCCCCTCAGGGTTGTGTGCTCAGCCCTCTCCTCTACTCCCTGTTCACGCACGACTTCGTGGCCACACACAGCTCCAACACCATCATCAAGTTTGCTGACGACACGACCGTCATTGGCCTGATCACAGACGGCGACGAGATGGCGTACAGAGAGGAGGTCAGAGCCCTGACATCTTGGTGCCAGGACAACAACCTCCATCTCAACGTCAGCAAAACAAAGGAGCTCATTGTGGACTACAGGAAGAGGCAGAGAGAGGCACACACACCCATCACCATCGACGGGACTCCTGTGGAGAGATTCAGGTTCCTCGGGGTAAACATCAGTGAGGACCTGACATGGACACATCACACCAGGGTCATATCCAAGACGGCTCGACAGCGGCTCTTCTTCCGCTGCGGAAGTTCAACATGGACTCCAGGATACTCTGCAACTTCTATAGGTGCACCATCGAGAGTATCCTGACTGGCTGCATCACCGCCTGGTATGGCAGTTGCACCGCCCTCAACCGTAAGACTCTACAGAGGGTGGTGAAAACTGCTCAGTACATCACCAGGACGGAGCTGCCATCCATGGAGGACCTCTACACCCAGCGGTGTAGGAAGAAGGCCGGTAGGATATTAAAGGACCCCCATCACCCCAGCAACAATCTGTTCTGTCTGCTGCCGTCTGGCAGACGGTACTGCAGCATCCGGACCAAGACCACCAGACTCAGAGACAGTTTTATACCACAGGCTATAAGACTGCTGAACTCCTGAGCTGTGTGAATGTACTCACACTTGTTTATAGTACACACATACATAATAAATATAAAGCATGTTGGTAACCTGGTTCTGGTCGGTCTTGCAGTAGGCTGGGTCCTGGGAAGCCGACACACCCCGTCCTGGCCTTGCCGTCCTGGAAGTGCCGGGGAGCTGTCTTTTGTGAGCGCGTTTCTTACGAAATAAACGGTATTATTTTTGCCCAACCCAGAACCCTTCCGTCTCTTGCCTTCAACCTGAGCGATCCTGATCACACTATGTATTATACATATCTGCCATATACATCTGTTATACGTAATATATGCATCTGTCCATACCTCCTCATTCAACAGTGTAAAGAATTTAAATACTCTCAGTGTATTCCACATATGTATATATTTCACATCCTCAAATCTTTATTGTTGTTATTGTAAATATTCTTCTCTCTTTTTGCACTATTTTATTTATCTTATTTTTGCATCATGTATGTTGAGTTGTTGGAGGAGCAGGGGACATACGATTTTCATTGCCAACATATACGTTGTATGCTGTGCATATGACCAATAAAACCTTGAAACCTTGAAATATTCTGAGAAGACAGAGTGGGAGCAGTAAATGCAATCTATATGCCTGGTAAGGCACCTGTTGTCCTTTGCTCTTTCCATAGGCTGTGTCCTTGGACTCTGTTGCGGTTTATGATATAGGTAGGCAGTGTAATTGATAACATGTACAGTTTAACCTTAGACCACATACTGCTTTCTTTAACATTTTCTTATAAAGACAAACAACTTAAAAACTCCAAAAAAATAACTAAAGTTTTAATAAAGGCAGGTTATCCACATCCACACACACACACACACACACACACACACACACACACACACACACACACACACACACACACACACACAACCCTGGTTTCTGCTGAGAGGAGGTGTTCTTAAAGCCTCTTGTGGATTGCAAGCATTACAAGCTTTGAGAGAAAACAACACTAGTCAAGCCAGAGGGTGGAGCAAACAAAGGTGTGGCTTTACCTGCAGGTAAAGGAGGTCACAGTGTCATGGATACATGATAGCCCGAGGCACTGACTAGACAACTGGAGTAGCTCCCTCAGTAACAGAGATGGCAGGATCTGGGTTTAATGTTTGGAGATCCGATTATTATGATTTTTACTGCTCCTGACGTAACAGGGATGACTAACACTTACCTGTTAGTACTTACTTGTAACTGAATGCCTCGAAAAGTCAAGCCATGAATTTTTCAGTGTGATGTTTCTTCTTCTACTTATCTAAAAAAGGACGGCGGAGACACGTATCATGACAGTTGGACAAAGGTATGTTAGCTTTTCAAACAGGTTTTGCTTAGTTCACGAAATGTTTCTACCCAGAAGAGTTGGCAGAAAAGAGGAAGGAACGGCAGTGTTTATAGAAGTAAAATGTTTTCATGAAATATATATAAAAGTAGAGCGGTTAATATGTAAACAATATGTAAAATGAGAGAACTGCTTTAGGGGAACAGGGGAACCTGTCTTTTAGCTGCTTTACAATGAACATTTTTATGACTAGCATTTTCTCAATTTAAAACATTGATAATAGATTTACTTCCAGTACCGAGAGATTTGACTTAAGTAATTGTGGTTATACCTAAGTGAAGAGATATTTTTAGTAACTTAAAGTCCTGAATTCAAAATTTAAGTGAAAGAACAAGCATTAGCAATAAAGGGGACATATAATGCACAACTTTTTACAGTATTTGTGTAGTTGTATTGTATAGTTTTTACTATCCATTGTTAACATGCCTTAATGCTCAAAAACCCACCAGTAACAATGATTCTTAAAGGATTATGAACTTGTTTTATAAAATAGCAGGTTACTATAGCACATTATATGACGTAAGTTTACATATAACACAACATGTTAAATGAAGTTAATAATACCAACAACCTACAAACAAAATACATTTAACTTTTAAAAGTATTATAATGATGACTTAAAATTAATATAAACTTTAGTTGGTGCTGTCTGTATCTTTTACCTCCAACACAATCAATATCAATTTATCAAATATCAATAACCAATACCATTTCCTACTAATGAGATTGCATGTTTGTAAGAGTGTTAATATATTATAATTGATCAATTGATTTATGCTATATTTTAATGAAGTAAATGCTAACTGTCCTTGAGTAAAATTAATTAATCTGCTTGCTGCATGTCTCTTGTCTGCTCTCAGCCAGGTGATGATGGATGATGGGAAAGTGCCTGAAAGCAGGAGATGGTGTTTTTCAAGGCGCCACTGCCTCTTCTTCCTCCTGGTGCTGACAGCAGTTTTGTTTTTCTACTTCACAGACATAAATCAAATGGCAACTGACTGGAACCCAGTAAAGTTGTGGATTCCATTTAAAGATCATAGACAAACCTTTGGCTCTCTCAACAATGGCACACTATCTGATCTGAGTAAATTCATAACTCACCCTAGCATGACTGTCTTCCTTCAAACTGAAAACATCACAGCAACAAACATGGCAAACAGGACTGCCATGACTACAATAGCTTCAGTGGTGACTCAGCAGTTGGTACAAACTATACCACCATCACCCGTTCCTTATAAATCTCCGGGCCTGTACTTAGTGGAATACCCGTATCCGTACAGCTTCGTCATAAACGAGCCAATGACCTGTGAGCAGCAGAAGCCCTTCCTGGTTCTGATGGTTCCTGTGGCGCCCCACAACAGGGCGCATCGGCACATCATTCGCAACACTTGGGGAGGTGAAAGTCTGGTACTGGGCAAAGTGGTGAAGCTGTTCTTCCTGCTGGGCCTGCAAACTGGAGAGGGAGTTCAGCAGCTCCAGGAGCAGCTGCTGCAGGAGAGCAAAGAGCACCACGACCTGCTGCAGAGCGATTTCCTGGACTGCTACAAGAACCTGACCATCAAGACCATGGTGATGCTGGAGTGGCTGGACTCCCACTGCTCCATCGCATCGTACGCCATGAAGATTGATTCTGACACGTTCCTGAATGTGCCAAAACTAGTTGGAATGTTGTCAAGTGCTCCAAAGACAAACTACATGACGGGACTAGTGGCAGTTAATGCAGCAGTTCTAAGAGATCCACAATCCAAGTGGTTTGTTCCTGTGGACATTTACTCTCCGCAAATGTACCCACATTACGCTTTGGGTCTGGGCTATGTTTTGTCTCTTGACCTCGCTAAAAAGCTTGTTTTGGCATCCAAACATGTTAAAGCTATTTACATTGAAGACGTGTATTTGGGGTTGTGTATGCAGCACTTGGGCATCCCTCCAGTGGTACCCCCAAACTGGGAATATTTCCAAGTGTTTCCTGTGAAGTACAGTCGCTGTGCTTACTCCAGGCTGATAGCCACCACCACAGATAAATACACTGATCGTGTAAAGGATTGGAAAGACTTTAAAAATCCAGGTCCATACTGCTGATATGTAAGAAGACAAGACGTGCAGCAAACACACAATGCTGAGAATAAAATACAGAAGTTGCTGGGTAATGATTGCCATTCTATATCCAGTATAAAAAAATATTGGAGGAAAAACATCTAAATGGGTTAAACAACATGTTTATATTAACATTTTTTAAATAAATTTTGTGACTTAGGAAAGATTAAGAGAAAGTGGCACTAAGTCATGCAGGACAGCATACCTCTCCGCCCTGAATCGCAGGGCTGGTAAATGTACATGAAGGAAAAAAGACATATGTTTACTTAAAGCATAGTAATCTGATATGTGAGTAGTTTGCTTGAAGAAATGAAGTATGTTAGGTGTTTGGTTGTCACCAAAAACATGTTACACCCTTAAATAAATACTGTAACATCGGTAGAGCCACAACAAGGCTCTTTGCCATTCATCTATCCAGCTGTTTTATTTTATAAACCTCAAAAATGGTCCAAAGCACACGACATGTTGACCACATTTAGGAATATCCTGCATTGTTGCTTAGCAGTGAAAGAAATGCAAGCGGAAAAATATTCCTGTAAGGTTACTTGGCAGTTGCCTTATTTGTTTGCATAATGTCAAGCTTTGGACTTTGGAGCGATTATCTTTGGGTGCAGCAGCTTCAGATTGTAGAAAGTTTCTGGAGCAGGGGCTGAGATGTTGTAGATATTCTGGGGGGCAAGGCCCACTCTAGGATATTTTTTTTAAATTTCTCTAAGTTTCTGGAAAAATATTTCGTAACTGGCTATAGAAGGTACTAGTTGAACTTCAAGTTAAAGAAGAAGTGGAGAATTTGCACAAAAGTGAAGGAACTATGAGGAACTAAAAGCTTTGAGGCTTTTGAGAAAACTATTGAAACTTGGCCTCCTGTCAAAATGTTGCTTAGGGTCCCAAGTTGGCCAGGGGCAGCCCTGCCCAGAAACCCCCCCCCCCCCCTTCTGTTTGGCCTTTGTTCTGGAATAACCCCACCTCTTTCAGGGGGGCGCATAAGAGTCAACATTTTCTCTAAAGGTCCATTTTATTGCTTTAATTTGGGACATTGTTACAGCATATTGCATAGCCACATTTATGCTCTTTAATTACTGACTAGTTTAAGTACAAGTGTAGTCTTACGTTTGTTGCTATATCTTGAAACATGGATGTGAATGCACTAGACAAACCGGGCCGTTGAGTAGAAAGAAAAGACTCCCCTCTCCTGAGGGTGAATGTTTACACATCAGGTCTGAATGGAAAGACAGGTTTAAGCCTGTCAATGGTTGATAATGTGATGAAGTTCAGAAAAAAAACAGGAATGTGTCTTTCATCATTTCTATTTTTTTTTTTCTGTCGCCCATTTCTGTAGCGCTATACAAATATTGCCCTTTACTTTACACATTATACATGTTTCCATGAGAAATACAAATACATGAGTCAGAATTTCTTCAGAAAGTCTCTGTGGTGGGTTGAAGACTTAATCTGCCTGTTGTACCTAAAGCACTTTTAAATATTGGTAATTGGGGATATATATATATATATATATATATATATATATATATAATGTGAAAAATGGTCTCTATTGGTGACCACACTGTGATAGTTTCTGCTGCAATGTGTGACCTCGGTTCCTATCAGTTCAACAACCAAGACAAATATAATGTGTATCTAATGAATGAATATGGATTTCCTTGACTCCAGCTTACTTTGTGTACAGTTTATAATGCTCAGGTGAAACGTGACATTTGTGACAGGGAAGAAACCCTCAGTGTTGTAAAAGTGTCTGTTTTACTCTCTGTTGTGGTGAGACCCCATGTGGACATGTTGGGAACTGCTACTGAATAATGACTTCAGTGTTTCTTTTTCTATTCTTCATGTGTGCGAAATAAATGGGTGAGAAAATAGTTACTTACTTAAATTTCACTTATTAATACACAATACAGAGAAAAATATTGTACGTTTACTGTGCTACATGTACTTGCTAGCTTTAGTACATCACTCAGAGAGAGAGAGAGAGAGCGAGAGGAGAGCGAGAGAGAGAGAGAGAGAGAGAGAGAGAGAGAGAGAGAGAGAGAGAGAGAGAGACTATTGTTGTTAGCATCTGGTTAGCTAGCTTCGCTATCGGGCACTAGACGCTGTTGCTAGAACAAGGTGGAGGGAGAGTCCTCTCCTGAAAAGCTCTGCCTCAGATAACTACAGCTCAGGTGAGGTAAACGACTAAGTGTTTAGCATCCAAACACTAGTTTTAAACTTAAGATAGTTACTGTTAGTCTCAGTTATCTCAGTGGCTCTCAAACGGTTTGGTCCTCATTTATGTAAACAATGTTTCCAAGGCACACCTTTATGATATTATTATAGTTGTAAAAAAGATCAGAATACATAAAAACAGTATGAAGTTATTCCAAAGTATACTATAGGACAGTAAAACTAAAATACAGTTTAAAAGGGGAGTGATTAAGATATGTATAAATACAATTAAAAAAACTAACTACGTAATTTAAGATAAAAAAACCCCGTTATAAATGGTTTACTGCTGCTTCACAGGAGGGGGAGAGAGGAGGCGGGGGAGAGGCTGACATAGATTCAGGAACCCAAATATAAATGACAAAGTTGAAATGATTTGTTATTGGTTGTGGTCACATTCTAAGTATCTTTGATTATTGAAAAGTATACAGTTCTGTTTCATGTGGGTGATGAGACATACCCATGGATCTAATCTCTTAATTTTGCCCTAAAAGTGCACCAGATTGAAGTATTTAAATCCTAAAAAAAATCTCCCGCCCCCATTTCTTTTGAATCCTTGTTTAACCGGTTAATCCACTACTTCATTCCCCCTAATACCCACATGAGCACAAACTAACTGAACATCTGTTCCCAAATGAATTATCCTATACATTAGGAGTAGTATGTAATGCAGAATATCCGACCTATAGCCTAATATAAGGCAATTGAAGGTTAAAAAACAACCATAAATGATTATAATATTATTGTTATTATTATTATTATTATTTAGAAATGTTAATATATAACTTCAATCTTAGAGAATTTGAGTTTTTGTAATAACATAAGCAGCCTAATAATAAGAAAACTATTGTAAGAATTTAAATACAAAATTAATATAATAAATATATAATATAAAATATAATGATAAATACTAAATAATAATCAATAGAGGAGTTCAGGGGAGACAATTACCCTACATTTTATGTGGTAGGGGGTGGTAAGTGACCTGGATAATGCAAAGGGGGCGCTGGCCCAAAAAAGGTTGAGAACCACTGCTCTACATAAAGATGGCCTAGGCTATAAGAAGATTGCCAACACCCTGAAACTGAGCTGCAGCACGGTGGCCAAGATCATACAGCAATTTAACAGGACAGGTTCCACTCAGAACAGGCCTCGCCATGGTCCACCAAAGAAGTTGAGTGCACGTGCTCAGCGTCATATCCAGAGGTTGTCTCTTGAAAATAGACGTATGACTGCTGCCAGCATTGCTGCAGAGGCTAAAGGGGTGGGGGGTCAGTCTGTCAGTGCTCAGACCATACGCCGCACACTGTATCAAACTGGTCTGCATGGCTGTCGTCCCAGAAAGAAGCCTCTTCTAAAGATGATGCACAAGAAAGCCCGCAAACAGTTTGCTGAAGACAAGCAGAATAAGGACACGGATTACTGGAACCATGTCCTGTGGTCTGATGAGACCAAGATAAACTTATTTGGTTCAGATGCTGAACATGCTCAAGCGTGTGTGGCGGCGACCAGGTGATGAGTACGAGACAAGTGTGTCTTGCCTACATTCAAGCATGGTAGTGGGAGTGTCATGTTTGGGGCTGCATGAGTGCTGCCGGCTGTGGGGAGCTACAGTCCATTGAGGGAACCATGAATGCCAACATGTACTGTGACATACTGAAGCAGAGCATGATCCCCTCCCTTCGGAAACTGGGTCGCGGGGCAGTATTCCAAAATGATAACCACCCCAAACATACCTCCAAGATGACCACTGCCTTGGTAAAGAAACTGAGGTTAAAGGTGATGGACTGGCCAAGCATGTCTCCAGACCTAAACCCTATTGAGCATCTGTGGGGCATCCTCAAATGGAAGGTGGAGGAGCGCAAGGTCTCTAACATCCACCAGCTCCGTCATGTCGTCATGGAGGAGTGGAAGAGGATTCCAGTGGCAACCTGTGAAGCTCTAGTGAACTCTATGCCCAAGAGAGTTAAGGCAGTTCTGGAAAATAATGGTGGCCACACAAAATATTGACACTTTGGGCACAATTTGGACATATTCACTTCGGGGTGTACTCACTTTTGTTGTCAGCGGTTTAGACATTAAAGGCTGTATGTTGAGTTATTTTGAGGACGCAGCAAATTTACACTTTGTATCCAAATGTCATATCTTCAGTGTTGTTCCATAAAAAGATATAATAAAATATTTACAAAAATGTGAGGGGTGTACTCACTTTTGTGAGATATTGTATATATACTGCAGCTTGGCCATCAATAACTACCTCATAGTTTTTCGAGACACTGACAAATGACTCAATGAAAACTTTTTATTAAATGTTTTTATTATTTAGTAAATAATATAAAATAGCTAATGAAAGTACAGACACATTATAAAAAGTATCACAGTGCAAGGCAGTCACTCAATAAATCTTATGTAGTGAATTAACTGGTCATATCTTTAACCTGGAAAGGTGCCTAACACCCTTTATCCAGAACGTTGATGCTTTAAAGACTTTTAAAAGTAATTATTCAAAGTGTGGTTAAAAAATGGAAGTAACTTGAACATGTGTCTGATACTGTCCTTTTTATACCTAAGAGACAAGTTGATTCTCTTACTAGTAGCTCAACATTAGAAGATCAATGGTTAAACTTTAAGTCACAGTTGATTATTTAAATAAACAAATTAAATATATTGCTTAATTTACTGAGCTTTAAAAGTGCTTATCGTTTAAATCCATGCACATTTCAGATTAGTTACTAAAATGTCCGCTCTAAACTTCTCACATTTTTTCATATAAATATCCCTTTTTTCCTCGAAATGGGACCATCATTTCCTATACAAACATCCTGATGCACTTAAGAAGACTTGAAACCAGTGAATGACTATACTGTAAAGTCATTCGGAAAATGTTTACTGAGGTAATAAATCAAGTGAGAAGTAGTCATTTTCTCACAGACGTCTATACAGTAAGATGGCAACCATGGGAGTCTCCCCCTTTTGGCTATTTGGAAGAATGCAGGTTTAAGTAAGGCTTCTCTTTTCACGGTGGTTGCAGCTTGAACCTGATGTGATTTGTTCCCATTAACAAAAAAAGCTATAATATGATTTAAACATCTCATGACCCTTTGGATTTATCTGGAGACTTTTTGGATTCACTGGACTCAACTAGCAAACGGATTAGTTGAAATTTGCCCCATCTCAAGCAGGTACAACAATAACATGCTGCTCTCACATTGATATATTGTTTCGGTATCTGCTACAGCATTAGATATTGGAAGGCAAATCCATCATGATTTTCAAAAGGTTAAATGACTCTAGAGCTACACTGCTAATAACCTACCATCCCTGTCTTGAATAATGTCTGGTGTAATTCATATTAGGTTTGAGGAACTGAACCCAACAGTTTTCATTTTAACTTTAAAAAAGAATCCACGTCATGTGATCATTTAGTGTAGTTGGGCACAACACAAGTGCAGGCTACAGGGACATTGATAAAACCCTGTTTGACCTTGTATCTGTCTGAGTATCCATCGCATTTAGTCTTCTCCATGACGGGCAGCTGAGCATACACAAGAACAGAGTTGTAGCTGAAGTTTTCTTGCTTGTTGATGATGCAACCTTCACAAAGGCACTTGGCAAAGCTGATCACATGAGGAAACCTATCGTCGTCTCGGTCTTCTCTGATGGGAGACAATCAGATTGATAGACATGAATAATCAGAATGAATTCTGTTTGTAAATTGTTCTCTATTTTCTACGTTATGATACGGAACCTACCCAAGAAAAAGTCTATTCATAGGACAGATTCACAATTATCCTGAAACTATAATCCCATGTCCAAATGTACAGGGAAAGCGTTTATAGTGTTTGGACAGCAAGAAGTACTCAGATGTTCTACTTCAGTAAAACTAGCAAAAAAAGTGTTTCTTTCATGAATGACACTGTGGCCCTGCATTGATTGGAGGTTATCTATTCTAGATCACATGTTGGCCCCTAATTAAGAACGGAGAGCAGCTGATTGCATTTCCCCTCTTGTCCAATCCGGTTGTGACAACACCCTTTCTTTATGGTTTAAGAGATGGCCACATACAGTAAGATATAAGAAAAGCTGGGCCACTCACTAGAGAGGAGGTTTATTGCCTCATAAGTTAAGTTATAAGTTAGCAAAATCAATGAAATGTAGGCAAATGATGCTTGTTACTTGAATATGCTTTAAGAAAAAAAACAGCCCACATCACAGCTCTCGATAGGGTTTCATTTGTTTTGTTCGCAGGTCCTTCCTTAAAACAATAGCCTCATATTATTTATCATAAGAGGAAATAGGAAGGGTGTATTTTGAGTTAGTTATAAATAAGCTATTGGCTTTTTTTCTTATCACCTTAGATTTGTTAGAAAACGTTTTCAACTTTAATTGACTGAATTTATTTGAAAAGTGGTCTTATTAACCCACGAATACTGTGTAATATATGTTTACATATATATTTAAGAAGTACAAAATAAGAAAAGCACAAGTTTAATATCTCATCATACTTTTTGAATTCGCTGAGAGCTGATTCAAAATGGCTTGCCGGCCGCATTTAGCCCCCGGGCTGTAGTTTGGACACCCCTGTGCAAAGCCTTCCTCCACTTAATGCAAACCTCATTTAAGAAGATAATGTCTTACAGAAAGTCAAGTCTTTCTGCGATTTAAATACTTTTCTGGTGTCTTAACTGTTAGATCTTAAGGATGACTTTGAGCATTCGCAACCCGGAGGCAATAATAAATAAACAGGGCAGACTTCCTTACTATTCCAGCTAGAGTTTATGCTCGCCTAAAGGTAATCTAACATCTGCAGCGCTGGGTTTAGTTAATTCATCTTTCAATCCTTTCATACACAATTGCTAACCATCAAAGAAGCATTTTCTTATAATTAGTAGAGGCAAATTTGGGGATTTGTATACAGGATACTTTTTTCCAATTTTGAACAACTTTTGAGATTTTGTTTCTCAGTCAATTTTTTTTTGCTTTTTGGAACTATAGCTCTCAAGCTTCTTTCCAATAAGCTGAAACTGTTTTATTGTTTGAAATGCTTAATCATAGTTGATTGATAGTGATTGTTGAATACGTTTATAATTAAACAATAAAGTATGATTTGGTAATGGGCGATTCTAAATACTGAATACTTTTATTGGTATAAGTATTTGGATTTTGAAATACCCTACATTACCCCTTACATTAACATTTATGTATTGCTATAAATTATATCTGAATAAAAAAAAACCTCTGTTGAGATAGTGATTCTTGCTCAGTCATGATAACGGTAAGCGTTCCCCCGCCCCCCGGCCCCCCCCGGTAGCCGTAGTCAATGTTGTCACTAATTATCCACTTACATGTACATCCACGGGGACAAGGAGCGTTGGTGCAGGGCCTCGCGCATTTCTGCAGCCGCTTCAGAACAGTTTCGCGTGGCGGTCCGCAGGATTTTAGTGAAGATCAGTTCCTCCGCAAATTTCTTCTCAAACCTTTCACCTTTCTTCTTCACATCGGCTGCAGACAAGCAGTTGTGGCTCGAATTACCATTAGCAGAGGTAGAAATGAAGGCATTGAAGACCAACAGCGAGCCGATGGAGATCTATAAACATTGAGAGGCAACATATTAAGAACAATGAGGACACCATTTTCAGTATGACAGCAAAACGTTTATCTGAGTTAAAGTGCACCTTTTCTGGTTCATTGTTACATTACCATTTGTAGACTGACAAATGTTGTCATCTTGAACCCGGAGGGGTGCGACTGTGACCGGCCGCTCCATTGCACCAAGTATATATACACACACTATCTTTATGTATGAGGGCTCCTGAGGTTTGAATGGGGAAATTCTTTTAATGAAAATATTTCCTTTAGCTGAATCACTGCCTCTTAGAAAGAGAGGAACGTGAGCATCATGACCCCGCCCCCGCCCCCCCCCCCCCCCCCCGCAACGAGTGGTGTTTCTCTGAAAAAATCTCAATTCAACCTTAATGTAAATTATGCTTTACACACAGGGTCTGCCCGTTTATCTGTTGAGCATGCTGGGCTGCATATTGGATTTTTAAATGGCTATATTATTATTATTATTATTATTATTATTATTATTATTATTATTATTATTATTATTATTATTATTATTATTATTATCATCATCATCATCATCACCATCATCATCATCATTATTATTATGCTATACATTTTATTATTACTATTTTTATTAATTGCCGTGCGCATAAAAACAATAAAAATTGAAATAATTATTGCAAGAATATCTAGGAATAGAATACGTTTTTGACTTTGATTTGAACACTTCTGTTTTCATAACCTAATACTAATAACAATAACAAAAAGATAAGGAGATTGCTTAACAGATGTATGAAAACATTTCAGATTTCATAATGAATCTCAAAACATATTCTAGCTAACAAATCTTTGCTTTAAATGACTAACTCAGATATAATATTGGACCCAGATATATATTTCATAATCAGTTGTTTTTATATTATTAACTAATACATTTACATATAATATGGTTTCTCAGGTATGGGTATTTGTATTCATATTATGTACAAACTGTAAAGTCCACTAAGACAAATATAAAATGTGGGATATTTGGCTATATATCTGCTGTGCATATGACAAATAAAACCTTGAAACTTATATAATTAAACTTTGATTGATTGATTGAATACCATCTAAACAAAAATTGAACATAATATTATAAATATGATCCTAAATTCAGTTTATTTTTTTGTGCTGTTGTTATTTTTAGTTCTTATTGTGTTACTTCTCCTGTTTATTTATAACTACCTAGTAAATATGCTGACTCTGCCAAAAGGAATTTCCCAAGTCCTTTATTTCCATAATGAATAATGGACTGGTTGCCCTGGATCCAGAGCAGATCGCATAACTTCCCCTGGACTTAGGCCTAGAACCAAAGAAAATCACAATGTGTGATGCAACGCCTTCAAACTGTCCTCCCCCTTTCAACACGATCATTATAAATACTCTGTAGCCTGTATTTAGACACCCAGAGAAAGTTTGGTCACATACTGATGTTGCTTCTTTGCTTCCTCATGTTTTGCTTCATCTTCGGAAATTCATCCAAGTTTATTTAGAAAGTAAAAAAAAAAAACACAAGAAAATAACTTGTCTGACAAGTTATGTTGTTATATATTTTAATGAAAAACTATTCTCAATTTCTCTTTACATGCTCTTGTTAAGCTAAATATTTTACATTATATCAGTAAAATATAAATGTATATATATATATATATATATATATATATATATATATATATATATATCCCACAGGAGCAATTTGGGGTGAAGTGTCATGCCCAGGGACACAACGTCATGCTGACCACATCAAAGATCAGCACACTATCCCACTGCGCCACAGCCTCCCTTACATGGTGTTTCATTAAAATGGGTTAAGGTTATGTCTGGATTAAACTGGGTAATCAACTAACAAACAGACCTACAGTTGCCAAATACAGAAACAAGCCCCTTACATGGCTATTGAGAAAAATTACCTACAGGTGAGGGCACTTCCTACTTCTTGTATTGAATTTTTGTAAATTCACATCAGGAAGGGGGATTTACCACAGTTAAAATATCATTTTTGTAAAAACTGTCCTTAGTTTTTCTGTATGTTTATTTGTTCAGAGAGCTACGTGGCCCTAAAGGCACATTTTTTTGAGCTTTTGGTTATCAATGATTTCATCCTCCCACTCACAGTCAAAGCAGTTCTGATTCAGCTTGTTGGGACATGTTACATCTTTAAATAAATTAGATTTGCACACAGTTTGCGGTACATCTGTTCTCCTTTTATTACATTTGCAGGAAAGACTCTTTGGTACAAATTGCATAATCCTGCTCTCAAAACACCTTTGAAGTCCTGCCATGTGTCAACAGTGGAAGAGACGTTTCCTTCATAGTGACCTCTACCAACCAGTCAATTCTACTTCTTTGCAGCTGTGGGACTAAGCCTATAATGCAAAGAAAGAATGTTTGATGAATCTTAAGTCCACCAAAGTGTATACAAGCTCAAGTTCTTTATTTTCATATGCACAACATCAAATAATTGTCATTAAATATGAAAAGAAAGAATATTAAGGGGCCCTATTATCAGGTTCATATTTGCATTTTGTGCATCACAATGTGTGATACAACGCCTTAAAAATGTCCTCCCCCTTTCAACCCGCTCACTATAAATACTCTGCAGCCTGTATTTACACACCCAGACAAAGCTTGGTCACATACTGGTTTTGCTTCCTTGTATCCTGATGTTGCTCTGATTGGTTAGCTGGCCAGCTCTTGTAAACAAAACATACAGTATGAGGGAGGGGGACCAAATCAGTTTATGTGAAAATGTGTGTATTCCAGTATGTTTAGGGGTGATGTCACCTGAGAGAAAACACCACAACACAACAAACATTGCCTGCGCTGTGATCGGCAGCCACGCTAGTGCACATAGTTGGCAGTAAAGATAAAATGAAAATAAATGATGTCAGTTGGGTGATGCCCCCTCCTCCTCAGTATAAATGTGTGTTGCCTGTCTTTAGACTCACAGGAGGAACTCAGTGACAAAGCTGGCACACCTTCTACTGTAGGCGACTCAACACATTGCTTAGTGACTGATGTAACTCAGGATATGCTCTTGCAAAAATACAGCTGCCTGACTGTATCAGATGAAGCAAGCACATTCATAGCAAAATTTAGTGGTGGAATGTAACCAACAGGTGGAAAGTAACCAACTACATTTACTGAAGTATGGACTCAAGTACACATTTGGGCTACTTTACTTGAGTCTTTTCATTTTATACTACTCTATACTTCTACGCTAATCCATTTTGGCAGCCAGTTTTGTACATTTATTTTATAGATTTATTTACTAGTTACTTTATGAATTCAGATTTTGACCCATAATATATGAAACACGTAAAAAATATAATTGTTTGGTTAAGCGTAATCTATCCAACATTATATTTTAGAACTTAAACAACGAGGGGGTTAACAGAAAATCAATTAGAATTGAGAAGCTTTATGTTCAAAAGTCTTTCCCAGTTCCAGCTTCTTAAATGTGGAGATTTGACCCCATCCATGTCCAGTATAAACATCTGTCTTCAGATGTGTGAGATTAAAGAGATGAAGAGCTCTTTCTAAGGTACACAAAGTTTCTCTTGGATCAGCTTAAAAATTCATCACCACAAAGCTTAAAACAGGGCTGTTTTTCTGAGAAACTCTAGAAAAGAATAGGGAATATGATGCATTTACATGAATGTAGTTGCCTTTTTTTAAGACTGTAAATTAGAAGTGTTATGGACCCCATATAGAGGTTAAGTTCTGCACCCTATTTGTCCAGAGGAAAAGGATCAGAACAAGATATTGCACCTTTAATGTGAAACACCCTTCAAATTGTGTTATGACCCAGAAACTGAACAATGGTATGGATGTAGGGCTTTTTTTGTTTTGTTTCCTTTTCCTTGTGTCCTACGTAATTGGACCAACTTGATCTGTTCCAAACAAAACACACACATATCTAATGACTTGACAAGAAGCAATCATATCTTACATCTATGGAAGCACACTGTAATTTCTGTGACACTGTTTTGTTGCTCTTTTAGAGAGGTGGAAACGAACTGATTAATGCTTTTGCTTGTGTTTGGTAAAGGAAAGTGTTTGACTACTGTTGCTAGGATTGCTGAAAGCAGGCGTCTTTGCTTTGTTTCTATCTGGGGATATATTAGCAGACCCTGCGTCATCCAGGATGTTGGTGCTCCCAGGAGAAATCTTGTCATTGTCAATGTGTAGATCATCGGTGTATATTCTAAAAACGTGTGGGGCTGAATATATTTTAAATGTAAAGTGATGAGCATAAAAGAAACATAATGTGTGTGCATGTGAGATAGTGGTCACTCAACAGCCTGACTGTCTCAGAACTCACTCACTCACTCACTCATTCACTCATTCACTCACTCTGAGCAGCACAGATAGGATAGGAGGTATGGTAGAGCGCAGGAGCAGTTATGGGGGGGGGCCAACGGGGGCCAGTGACCGCGTAATGCCAACCTAGGACCCCTTGGTGGCCCCCCTCCAAAAGAAAAGTCTTGAATAATACAATTTGTTGGCTATAGCGAAATGATAGGCGGAACTAATGTAACACAGCATTCTAGTGGGACCCCACAGAGCGGTACACCACCACTGGCCGACTGAAGCCCACACGGAAAAAAAAACACTTGTCGTCTCTGACCAGAGGCTGTTCCCTTTTTTACTTCAAGTTAGATTCAAGCCTAGAAAAAAATCACAAAAAATGCAGGATATTTTTGCTGATGTGAAAGAAGAGAAAACTCTAGCCCGTAATGCAGAGATCCGGATGTACAGTAGAGATTGAACTGTTCATTATATTCAGTGTTGCAGCAAATAATTAGTTACTAAAACAAGTACTGTAAATGAAAAAAGAAACGACTGAAAAAAGAACTATCATGTTACTGAAATAAATATCTATAATCTTTGTTTATTTACGCCATTGCTTTATACAGTCTTTGTTTTTAACCGGCTTTTATTGTGCCCCTCTCATAAAATAACTGGCCCCAGCTCTGGCCCCCCCCAGTAAAATTGGTCTAGAACCGCCCCTGTTAGAGCGTGAATATTTTTACATCACAAATCTGAATTCAAAATTCATCCAGAGCACTGACGGAAAAGGCTGGATCACCCTCGTTTTAGGTTGGTTTTGGGAACAGCCAGCAGAGCAGAGTACCTTGGTCTGCCCTCATGTGGACGGGGATCTTTTCGAAATCAAAAGTTTGTGTGGACATGATTTATTTTAAAACCCAGGGAAAATATGTCCATGAACTGTATGTCTCAACAAAAAATTCCATGGCCTTCCATCTAATCGAGTCTATCAAATCAAATAAAAGTAGGAAAGGTTAGAGGATCCCTTCAAAATCCTTTGATAAAAAACACATATTTTGGGAACTAACCCAACAATTTTGATGGATATTGAAATATATTTTTGCCGAAGGTGGTCCGGGACAGTATTAGGCTTAAAAATACTTTACCCCATTGACTAACATTGGGGGAAAAAATAATTATAAATCAGCCTATAATTATTCTAACTAAATCAATTCAGTACAAACACTTGAGTGGGAGAGTCATTTTGGCTTCATGCTTAACCTTCAGGTATAAAGGGAGATAATGTAAATGTAGACAGTCATGTTAAACGTTCAACTTTACAGAAGGAATTAAACATGTTTAAAGTCTGGTACCAAAACATTTTTGGTCTCTATAGCTAATGTGAAAACTGGGATGGCAGATTTTATATTTTGTTTCCTTTTATATTTGGCTTAAGGCTGTGCATAACTAAGGTGAGGGATCTCTGGAAGTATTTTCGACGAGGGCAAAGAGGAGCAAAGATCGTGAAGAGGGGTGAAGTTGGACCCACATGCAGGTGACTGCAGGCAACAGGAACTTTAACATCAAACAATTTCAATTTAATTGGACAGTACGTGCCAGCAAAGCAAAAACAACAGGGACTGAACATCAAACTAAAACTTCAATCCAATAAAATAATCAGATATAGAGATGGACTGCAGGTGTACAGGAAGTCAGGGGGCTGCAGGGCTACTGGTGAAAAAGTAAACCTAATAAGACATCAAAATAGGCAGGAAAACATTTTGAGTAAAATAAAACCCTAAACAATTCAAATCAAGCAAGGGTATTGGCACAAGTACAGTACAAGTACCTCAGAAATGTTCTTGAGTACAGTACTTGACTAAATGACCTCAGTTATGTTTCATAGTCCTTTTTTGTTTGTTTTTGTTAGTCACCTTAATACCTCAACACCCTGATAACAACATGAGTTAACCCTGTGATGTCATCCCTCTTTTGTGTCATTAGGGTGTGAAGTTTTCACATGGTTGAACAATGAATCATATGGGAAGTTCCAAATTAGAAAAGTGACAACCTCTGCTGATGCATGCTCATTGCAAAATGACTATTACGCAACACGGTGTCCCACTGACCGTAGGTTTAACAAAGTGACATAGTGAATCAGTGACTCATATCTTATATATATATATATAGTAACAGATATGACAAAAATAATTTAAATGAGTAAAAGGCATTTCCCTTTCACCCCAGACAAACAGCACTTCCCTTTTCAGCTCAAAAAATCTGACTGATAGAATAAGGCTGCAAATATAAATGATTACCGTATATAGAGGTTTGGTTTGAATAAATACTGTTAAATGCCTTTGTGATGTAATTTAAACAAGAGGATTCAGGGTGTATAACCTAATATAACTTACTATATTGATTAATGGTTGTCTTGGTGAATTCCTACTAGCGTCTGTGTTGATATTAAAGATATGTTTAGACAAGAAATGTCAAATTTTGAATGCAGGGCTACAGGACAGCAGACTTTTGTTTATTTGGCCAAAATAATCAATTTTTTAAGTACCTATGCACATTAACGTAAGCACTTAAGATCAATTTTGAACTGCCAAATGGCACATTTCACATTGTATGTATTTGACAAATGAAGGAATGAATGATGTCTTCTTGTGATATGGTACATGTTTGTTTTTATCATGTGACATGGTTAATACAACTGAGCAGAAACCCCCATAATCCTGAGTTTAAATAAAGAGTTCCCCCTAAATCAATAAATTGTAATCACGTACAGACTTCTAGGCCAAGAAAACATGTTTTTTTATGTACTGGTGTTTGCTCAACAAAGTATTTTTGGATTATCAGGAGAATAATTCCAAAATGCTTGTTTTAGCTATAGTTTCCTGAACAAAGTTGTGTTTGTATTTCCAGGATTAAATCGTCTGAGAAGGAATTAATACATTTTAAACCTCTTTCCTTTGAGACTAAGTTTGTCTCACTGTTTGGATCTGTTTAATTTTTTCGCAATGATATACTTTCTTTTTTCAGTCATCCACTCCATATTACGCCACTAGATAGACAACTTGTGGGACCACAGAGAGCATAGGGAGATGAGCACAACATACAACTTATATTTTTTAAAAAGGAGGGTTCCTTAATTTCCCTTCCCTTTCCAGACCCTTTGCTACCATAAACAGCAGGTGTTTTCCCATGGATTGTTAAAGTTTCAGAAAAACACAGACTGTAACGCCGGCACAGCATTCACTTTGAATAAGAGCTAATGATGTTGGAGGGAAATAATGAGATCCAGGTACACGACAGGATCAGACTTTCGGCTGTGTGCTCTCAGCGTGTTTCCCAGGTCGCTGCAAGTCTGGATTAGAGAGGCCTACAGGGCAAACTGAAAAACAAAACTGTCACAACCGAGATGCATGAACTGGAAACAGGCAGGAAGGAAGTACACATTCAGCCGCAGTCTCAGGAAACCCTTGAAAACAGTTTTATCTTCACGTAATTAATCCTCAAGGAAACTTGTGTTACCCTTGTGCAGGTTAGGCAGGAAACAATCTGGGTGTAGAATTTAAAGAATAGACTGAGGCTTAAAAACAGAGGTGGGAGATTTACTCAGATCTTGTACTTAAAAGTAAGAGCGTAGGAATACTCTGTTTCAAGTCCTGCAATCAAAATGTTATTCAAGTAGAAGTACAAAGGTAATAGCATCAAAGTATACTTAAAGTACCAAAAGTAAAAGTAATCATTGTGCAGATTGGTCCATTTCAGAATAATATATATGATATGTTTTATAATTATTGATCATTGAAAGTGTTATCAAAGCTGGTAAAATTATACGTCACCACTTTGGTCACAAAGGTTAACATAAAGCAAAAAAAAGTTGCCGAGGCATCCCGACGCAATTCATCATTGTCCTACCAACTGAAGCTTGAGGATGGAACAAGTATTAAAGTGTGCAAGGCACTTTTTTCCTCTACATTTGGTCTCCCTGAAAGAACCATTACAAAATGGCTGAACGACTCCATCGACCCTGAAAAACAAGCAGCAGCACCGTCTAAATCTGGACCTAAGAGTGGCAAGCAGACAAAGGTTGAACCTGATGTCAAAGATTTCATTAAGAACTGGTTGAGGGACCTGCCCAGTGTTAATTCACACTACTGCAGAAGCACAGCTACCTACCAAGACAAGAAGTTCCTTTAACCAGGCACAACCATCTCCCAACTACATCATGAATATCAACAGGCAGCTGCAACTGCTGGAGTGAGGGCTGTTGGAGTCCAATATTTCACAGCTGTGTTCCATGAGGAGAAATATTCCGTATTTATTCCAAGAAAAGATCAGTGTGATGTTTGTGTTTCATTCAAACATGGGAATATCAGTAAGGCTGAATATGACGCACATGTCACCAAGAAGGATGAAGCGAGGCAAGAGAAATCCTGCGACAAGGATTGTGCTAATGAAGAGAAGTCCGTTTGGACAATGGACTTGCAAGCTGTGCTACTGTGTCCAAAAACCCAAGCCAGCAGCCTGTATTACAGAACAAAACTGCAGGTCCATAACTTTACCCTTTCAACTTGAGATCAAAGGAAGGCTACTGCTATGTTTGGGACGAATCAGAAGGTGACCTGTGTCTTCAGTATCATCATTTTGAAGGTGTGATCAAAGGCCATCCAGAACAAGGAGATCATAGTGTGGAGCGACGGTTGTGGTTATCAGAATCGCAATGCATGTGTGGCGAATACATACTCTGAGCTTGCAAGGAAATATGGGGTACTAATAACACAGAAATACCTTGTTGCAGGTCATACACAAATGGGGTGTGACAGCATGCATAGTACTATTGAACGCAAAATAGTTGCAGATATCTTCACCCCAAGAGACTATGTCATTATATTCCAGACTGCAAGAATCAGGCCATCACCTTACCATGTGAAAGTGCTCAAGCACGATGAGTTCCTGAAACTGAATGGATCCTACTTCTGTAGCATCAGACCAGGCAAAAAAGCTGGAGACCCGACTGTGCACGCGGGCTCTTCAGTTTAGCAGTGAAGGCAAGGTCCATTTCAAACTGTCCTTCTCAGAAGCCTCTGTGTGGGAAGAACTGCCGCAAAGGGTACAGGTGCCAAATGGGCCAATAGTATGGATACGATTGTTTCCATGTGCTCTGCCAATCAAGGAGAGAAAATTCCAGGACCTCCAGTCAATGAAACCCATCATGCCTGTCGAGTGTCATCACTTCTTTGACAATTTGCCACACTAATAGGCATCAGTCAAGAACCCAGCAAAGAAGAGCTGGAAGGAGAAGTGAAGAAATGCACATGCCTCCTCAGCATTATGTTTAGTTAGTTTGTCAGTTATGCTTTATTCCTGACAGAGTAGAAGGTTTAAAATTGCCTAAGTCACAAAGGCATGTTCAAAAATTTGCCTAAGTCATTTAATTCTGTCATGTTCCATGTTTGACTGACCTTGTTGTTTGTATGTGAATAGACATCTGTTATAACTGTTTTGATTAAAATTGTTGGTAAATATCATATATTCAACAAATGGTTCAGTTTTTTGTGTTTCCTGAACAATCTGAAAAAATGACTTAGGCGATTATTTTAAGAAGGTGACGATATGTCATTTAAAATATATATATAAGCAGAGGACACATTTAACTGCAGAATGATTATTCTTTCGGTATGTTTTGCTTAAAAAAAAAGTGTTTATGGAGGATTTGGAGTGTTTTTACCTGATAGTCTAGGGATGTAAAGTACATGTTCTAAGTACACATTTGACATGTTTAAATACCTAACTTGAGTATTTCCATTTGATGCAACGTTCTACTTCTAATTCACTACAATTCAGAGCGAAACCCTTGACGTATTTTCCTGCACAATGAGCAGAGGTGGGAAGTACATTTACTCAAATTCTGTACTTAAGTACAATTTTGAGATACTTGTACTTTACTTAAGGATTTCTATTTTATGCTACTTTGTACTTTTACTCCACTACAATTCAGAAGTAAATCTTGTACTTTTACTCCACTACATGTATTTAATACCTTTAGTTACTTTACAGATTTGGATTAATGATGGTAAATATAATCAACCCTTAAATCAGACTTTAGTCCACCTGGAGTAAATTCAGCAGCTACCCTGCAGTATACAAAGCCATTAAAACTAGCTTTGAGAATACTTTAATGACCAATAATTATAAAACATATCAGAGATATTATTCTGAAATGGACCAAACAAACAATGAGTACTTTTATTTTTGGTACTTTAAGTTTATTTTGATGCTAATACTTTTGAATGCAGGACTATTACTTGTAACTGAGTGTTCCTAGACTCTTGTACTTTTACTTAAGTACAAGATCTGAGTACTTCCCCCACCTCTGAAAATGAGTACTTGAACTTTTAGTGCTTACGGAATTTTTTGCCTTTAATACGTACCTTTATCAAAGTCGGTTATTTGAATAGAGATCTGTGAAATGTTTAAATGAAGTGGCTTTACTTGGCCTACTTTCTTACTGAATCTGTTGGTACAAAAAGTAACATAATGTCCTCTTACCTGCAGACAGGTAACATTCCTGTCACATTCCAACCTGGTGTGTTTGAAACGCATCGAGCTTAAGGCATGTCTGATCCACTGCAGGATAACTCACTGAGATCAAAATCAGCTGTGGTTCGGACGCTGGGTTATTGGGTCTTAGTGGAAGAAAGTAAACATAGGACTTTTTTTTTATCAATAAAACACTTACATGTAACATGTTGAGAAACTTCTTGTTTTAAACTATCTCAGTAAGATTCATTTGCAAGTCATTTGTCAAACAAGAAAAACGCGTCAAACCGCTCAGCTGTGTTTTCTGCAGTAGGAAATGAACCGATTGTCACCATGGCAACACTGGTCGAATGTTGTACATATGACAACACTGGTTGTCAGATGTCCCAAATTGTTACCATTTATCTCACCAAAATATCTATGATTATTATATATTAGAAGCTGCTCTTACAGCCTGCACCTGTAGCACTTAATCTTTCTTAGCAGATGCATTTTGCTAATGTTGTGGAAAACTTCTCCGCCTCCATGTTGGCTTAAAGAATACAATTTAAAAAACGTAATATTTATGACATTTGCAATTATCTGAGAGTCTGCTGAGGATGATTATGTGACACAATAATCAAAAATGGCATGGCGAAATGGTCTTATTGTGTAAGTAATGTCAGAAAATCTACAGTATTTAACTCATTTTACTTTCTCTTTGATATTTAAATATGTGTAGGTAAAATGGAAGCCTCATTGCAGCATCATATTATAACCTAAGTGTGTCAAAGGTCTTCTCACCAACTCTGCCAGCTTTTGTCCCCCAGTCATTCATAGCTGCCTGATTGTAGAGGGACTGGTGACAGGTGACATTAAACACAGGGACTTGACCGAGCAGCTCAGGCTTTACTAAACTGACGCCTTCATACACTTTTCTGCTAACGAGGTGAAATTAAGTCGGATTAAAGAGTTTATTAAGCCCCATGACCCCGAAAGATAATCCCTTAAAAGTGACCCAAACATTCTTTTCCAGGCCAAATGAAACCAATCTTATCACCAGCGAGTCCATGCACGCACGCACACACACTCCCTCCCTCCCTCCCCCCGTTTACTAAACCGGTCCTACAGCCTGACAACAGACATTTTTTACCGTCTTCCTCTCCAGTGTGTAGTTGTGACTTTGAGGCACATTTATCCATCTGATATCCGACCATGTTTCTCACGCAAGGAACACCACAGGGCCTATATGAACCGCCAGGGACCAGTTCTTGGGGGCAGACAGATCCAGCAGACATACAGCATGGGTAAGGCTCTATTCTTTTTACTTTTTTCACTTCCTGAAACTAGGCTGCAGCTTGTAGTGCTGTAATGATTCTTAATTCTCATATCAGACCTACAAACCAAACTCTGTGCACATTCTGCACCACTTTTAATCTATAATTGTGTAAAAATAATTACAATATAAAGCAAGTAGCCTAATGATACTAAAAATTCTGTCTGAACAAATCAAACTCTTGGCAACTTTTGGCATTAATTTTATAGCCTTATTTTTTTTCACATTGTTGGTTTAAAAATTGCGCTGCATTAGAGTTAATCACCTTTTTATGTGATTCTGTCACACAGTTTTATGTGTGACAGAATTATTATCACTGAAGTATACTAAAGGTATCAAAAGAAAAAATACTCATTATGCATTTCAGTTGTTTTTATCACCACAATGAATAGATGTAGCAGCTTTTCTATGGCAATATATCAATATACCAGACAGTAGTGTTGATAATGAACTTTAATTTGCATTATTCTTCCGATTAATGTGAATACAATGTCAGAGAAACAACAAGTATCTGCTGCTAATGCCACACAAGTCTTCATGTCAGACACATGTCTTTAAAAGTCCTCATTCGGTGTGCAGCACGTTCAGAAGCTACAAAGATACTTTTTATCCTGCTGCCTTATCATTTGGCTTTATTACAATTGCATGGTAAAAGATCACTGCATTGATTGTTGACGGCGGATGTAAGAAAGGTTATTAGAGACACCAGAGCTTGTATTCTCATTTAAAAGTTTCCGATTGTTACAATTTATTTGTGTAGGGAATTATTTTACAGGACAGAAGAACATTTCCGGTTATTTTTCTCTTTCAATATAACTGCTAAAAAGGCTCCCTTTTAGAGTTTGAAACAAATGTCTTTATGGGTAGTTTAATTACCAATAAATTATTTACGGATGCTTTCAGTTCCACCCTTAACCTTTTATGCCACTCCATGGCCGGTCATGTCAAATCAACTGCGTTTAAATAGCTGGTGTCACAAGTCACGTATGCCTTAACAATCTGTTCAGCATACAGCAGCCTCCATTCCTCTGAGAAGGGAAACACTCCCCTTTTAGTGGGGTAAATAAAAGAAGAAACCTGAGGGAAAGGATGAAGAGGAATTCTTCTGGACAGACAGACATGGCGTATGTTGCATGTATCAGAATTACCCCACCAATTCATTTGCATTAAAGACTGTCCAATTGACAAACATAGAATGTTAACATATATGCCAAAATTGAAATGTGAGGATATAAAGCAGCTGGTGGACATCTTATCTGCAGCTAAAACAATCAATTAACATTTACAGCTGCTAAAATGGTGTTTTGTTGTAAAAATAGTCCACCAGTGACCTGTTAAGGCATTTTTTACATTTAATATATTTTTACCTCCTGTATAACAGAACAAGTTGCGAAAACCAAAACCTTTTAACACTTTTTATACAAACTTTGACCAGTGAAAAACTGAAAGCTTTTTTTAATCTTTTAAATATTTTTAAAATACTGAATTATTCTGTTATTTCACTTAGTTTTATGGAGGTTAAATACTTTTATTTCAATTTTAATTTAGGAAAAGGTTAGTAGACTCTTAATAATATAGGCTAAATGTGTAAAATGCACCCATCCATGTTTTGCAATCCAGTGATTTACCCATAAATTAACCTGAAACTTAAACCCTCAGAAAGCCTGAGCAACACCCAGAATTTTCAAAAGAAAATGAAGGTCCTTTCATATACAAGTTAAATCATCTGCAATCATATAGAGACCCTTGATTAACAATGAATACGTATAGCCGTTACATTTTGAAACCCTTTTCCAAAAGAACATTTTTACATCAAAGGTTTGTGTGTGTGTGTTTGTTTGTGTGTGTGACAGCTCAGAAAACAGCCCTAATTGTGTACGCCCACCAGAGTCCGGGTTCGTTCAACGCGGCGGTGCGTGATGTGGCGATGCAGGAGCTGGAGACACAGGGCTACAAGGTGCTTGTGTCTGACCTCTACGCCATGAACTTCAGAGCTAATGCCACTCAGGACGACATCATCGGTGACCTCTCTATAGCTGTTTCTTTTGGCTTAAAGGTCCCATATTATGGTCCCATATGTATGGGTTTCTAGAGTTGTCTAATTAAAGAATAACGTTAGTGTTATTGAATCATTTTTTATTGTTGACAAATCCAATGGAAAGACAAATGATGTGTTCTGACACAATGTGTTGTGTTCAGGTGACCAGAAGAATCCAGAGCTTTTCCAGTATGGAGATGAGACCATGCATGCCTGGATGGAGGGCCGTCTAAGTGACGACATCATGGCAGAACAGGGCAAATTGCAGGAGGCCGACCTTGTCATCTTCCAGGTCAGAGGTCACCACATTGCTACTTTCTATTCAATAGTCCCAATTTCTATACAGCATTTGACTAACTGTGGCTCTGCTCTTTAGAAAACTATTCATGTATTCATTGGTTTGTTGTTTTTACATATAGTAAAACTATAGGTATATTACTTAAAGCGCCCTTATACATATTTGCTAAAAGAACACTGACTGACGATTCAATTTAAAATCAGTGTGACATGCTGTGTCTCTTTTTGCAGTTTCCTTTGTACTGGTTCAGTGTGCCAGCCATCATGAAGGGCTGGATTGACCGAGTGCTGACACAAGGATTTGCTTTCTCCCTGCAAAACATGTACAATAACGGTATATTCAAGGTCAGTCACCCTCAGCTGGATAACATATCTCTTCAACTAACACAGGATCATGATTAAATAAAACATGATTCAAACATCTGGTTGATTTATCCTGATTTTAACCTATTCACAACAGAAATTATATTGATAAACATGAACTATCAAAATGTACAAATTATGACTTGAGTTTGGCATTTTGGCAGATGCCATCTGTTTTTTTAACCAATGGGGACACAAGAAGGAGCCGACATCATGTTAAAGGCACTTCGGCATTGACTATTCCATTGACTAACTCAATCCAATCACACATCTACATCATAAAGGGTTATAAAGTGCGTCTGTGTTTCCTGTCTTCATGCTTTGTATTTACTTGAAGGATAAAAAAGCAATGCTGTCTTTCACTACTGGAGCAACACAGACCATGTTTCGGCCTGACGGTATCAATGGAGACATCAACATCACTCTGTGGCCTCTACAGGTGAGCCAGACCCTTATACTCAAAAATACATTATAAGGAGGTCATTACTGCCTGTTGTTCTAATACATTATTAAAAACAACACAGCAAACACTAAGCTATACCTAATAATTTATTCATGGGGAAATTTTCAAAAAAGACACAAACTGCTTTGCATGTTTAAGAAGAAGAAACAATCCAACAGAAGATTAACTGCATCAAAACAGCTGCATTATTTTCAAAAAGACAAGTTATAGCGTACAACACAATAAAATAATAAAGCTAAATTCAGAGGTTATCTGTCTTACTTGTCCTTCTCTTGAGTATTTGCCTCTTGTGTCTTTCAGAATGGCACTCTGCACTTCTGTGGATTTCAGGTTCTCGCTCCTCAGATATTCTGGAGCCCGGCTCACTGTCCCGCCGCCGTGCGAACAGCAATGCTAGACGGGTGGCGAGCCCGGCTTAAAGGACTGTTGACAGAAAAGCCTTTGAGCTTCGCCCCCTGTGAGCTCTTTGACCTCAGCTTTCAGGGGGGGTTTATGATGTGGCCCAAAATGAGGGAGGAGCAAGAATCGCAGCCGTACGGCCTCACCACAGGACACCATCTAGGGAAACCGCTGCCGCCTGACAACCAGATCACTGCCCAGCCCGCTGATGAAAATAGTGCCAAACCAGCCTGCAAGAAGTAGAAGCTCTCTGTTTCTATACAAGATCACTTTAATAACAATGTTTGGGATTTTGGATTTTTGAAGTGCTTTATATCTACACAAGCTGAAATAAAACAATTATAAAAGAAATGATTGAAATTATTTCTATTTAGGTAGAAAAAACTAAAATAGTTTTCATTTGCATACACGCCAACTAAAGCTGAAGACTCAGGCATATTGTATATAGTGCCAGTTGTGTAGCTGTGCGCATTAAGGCCAACTTACAAGTTTTTTAGCTACTTGTATGTCTTTCCTCAAGTTCAGTAAATGTAGCTGGTACACCTTGATCTGTACAATAAAAGTACTGGGATCACAACATTTAAGTCTATTATTCGTTATCTTAAATCCCAGTCAACACATTTTTAATCAAGCAAGAATATAGCAATCCTTTAATGGCACTTTCATCATTCAATCTAATTCAGTCCTATTCCTTTAAGTACTTTATTGTCTATTTTGTGCATATGACATGCATAACCTTCTTTCCCTTTTTTCCCTATTTGATCATTATTTTGGTGGGGAGTTCTTCTGTATCAAAACCAAGGTAAAAGGATAGATACTTGTGTGTGGTAGCGATTTAATAGCTCTCCAAAGGCACATTTGTGATTTGCGATTTTGTACTAAATAAATGTAATTAACCTGATTAGTCAGTTGAAAAATAAGTCAAAATCAGCACAGCAACAGCCGCTGGTTTCAGCTTATCCAATGTGAGGATTTTATGCTTCTCTGTCTTAATTGCTGCTGGACCCTGTTACATAAAATATCTGTTGGCTTTACCTAATGTATATTGAGGAATACAAAGTCATTTACTTTAGTAGACTTTTTAAATACAATTTCCATTTTATTCTGCTTTATATACTTCTATTGAACTACCATTTGGAGGCTAATATGGTTATTTTAACTCCACCACATTAAAGTTGTTCTTTTAGTCACAAGACACTTAGCACAATACATCAAGTCTTTACCTAGCTGTTAGAGGAAGTGAAATCAGCTCCATCTTTACCAGTTGCAATGTCAAAGAGTTGTACACATTAATGCAGCAATAACTATAATATGACCATATAAAATACATTATTCTGAAATGACCATCGTGATGAGTAGTTTCACTTGTGTTACTTTAGGTTTCATTTGTTTTATTGTAATTTCACTTGAGTGAGATTTACACATTTAATGATGTTGTTGTATTTTTTTGTCTCTCGAAGTTGTACCTATTACGATTAGAAAAGATACAATATGCTTTTATTCATGGGATATTCATTGGGAAATTATTTTGTCACAGCCGCATGTAGACAAGCATTGCACATGAATGAAAAGTTAAATAAAATACAAAATAGACATAACCACCTCATATATATATATATATATATATATATATATATATATATATAGTGAACAATGTATACCTAGAGTATCAGAATCCAAAATCCTTTATTAGTCTCACAGCAGGGAAATGTATATTTGTTACAGCAAAAGTGGCATAGTAGGTCAAAAAATAAAAAGGCATGCACTAACACAGAATAAGCTACCATAATAGTATAAAGAAGAAAATCACACATTAGCTAAACTAGAATAAAACAAATAAAAAATAAATAAATACCTACTTGTTTTTTTTTTTTCCGGTTTCAGCTGTCACTGACTGTGACCTAGCCTCCAACCCAGAGGCTGGGGGGCTGTAAACTATCCAGCACTGTAGATTTAAATCAACAAAATGACCCAACATTCTACACCCATCGTTTAGGTTGATGAAAGAACCCAGCATTTTTTAGTGTGTACCAACACATCCATGGCAAACAATAAAAATACAAATGATGAGCAGCTACTTCAGAACTCAGTGACATGTGTAATGTAAGGTGTTGAGACATTATAACGATGATGATGATGATGATGATGATGATGATGATGATGATGATGATGATGATGATGATTATTATTATTATTGCACAGTGTTTCAAGAAAAGTGTCTATTTTGCACATTGCTGTTAATGCACAAGATCTCTCAACAGTCTTGAGTCATATCGCTCATGAATACATTATTAATATACAATACAATGAAACACTTTTTGGCTGTATGTTTGTAGGAACGTTACTAAATTTGTTTAAGTGTAGTTCTTTCATAGACTGCATTACGTGTTCATTGTTGCTATGAGCCTTTAAAACGTTAACAGCATTTATTACCCCCCTGCAGCTTGCGGCAGAATAGATCAGTCCGAGAGTGACGTCACCATCGGGGCAGCCAGAGGAGCTTGTTGGTTGTTGTTTTGCTCCGAAGTGTTGCGAGCTGAGCTCTGCCCGTCTCTACGTTAAATTTAAAACTCGCTATTCAGTCGACACCTTTAAAGAAAGATATTAAGAAAGACATTATATCGTAGTTATTATCATTTTCAGCTGCATCGAGTGAAAAAGAGCCCGGAAACATGAAATGGATGTTCAAAGAGGATCACTCCTTGGGTAAGAGGAGGAGGCTGCTGTTTTTAAAAGATAACAAATACCTCTTCAATGTCAGTTACACTTTGTGAAGAGGAATCCTGTATTTAGGTGGTACAGGAAGTAATTAGACTGTATTGATCAGTAAATCCCTTCAAATACTTAGGGCATCACATAGACTGGCCTGTCCTTTAGGCTTTTGTTTATATAGGAAGCTGTGGTTTGTAAGCTAGCTCTATCGACACATAACAGCAGCTAAAATGATTGACAACTGATGTAAAAGGCATTGAACTTGTCTCTACTTGAAATACGATGTGTCGGGTCCCTGTATGTGAACAAAGCATCCTGTCTTTGTTCTTATTTCAACTCTGACGACGACCTGGTTTAAGGCAGGCGGTGGATGTTGAGACCAAGGAGACCCATTAAGCTGCTAAAGCCTCCATTATGTATTGAGTTTCAGTGAGCAGCTGGATAATAGAACTGGGTTGTGCGCAGCAATATAGCTTGTCATTTAATTTCCCTTTTCCCTTGGTATAACTGGAGGCCCAACAGGCGTCACCAGGACAGAACAACAGTTGTTTTGGTAGGCCTGAGCGCTGGTTTGCCCCTTATTCAAACAATGGCAACTAACATGAATTATGAAAACACGTAAGAGACAAGGAGAGCAGCAACACTTTGCATTTATGAATATGAATCTAAAACATATCTGGCATTTTAAGCACTCCTAATATATTCATAACATCAGTCGACTTCCTGTTGACAGGCCAGCTGTTTGTAGCTACTAGTGTTTATCAGGCTTTAAAAACAGTTTCCATGTTATTTTCTATGAGTTTTACATATTGCTGTTGAGAGAAAATGTGGTTATTGGAAGTGTAGCTGTTTCAAATGTCAAAAGTATAAAACTAATGAGAATACTGCAGTTGGCAACCACAGTGTTATTGTGGATGTCAGTGACTACATTACCCACAACCCCCTATGATTACTGAGAAAAGGAGGGTGTTTGTATCCAGTTTCACAGCTAAACAACATTACAGCGCATTTGTTTTCACTCTTGAATCATCTGTTGATCTTTTTTCTATGAATTGATTAGCAATTAAACATTTAAAATAGTGAAAAATCATAATTAATTAATTACTTGACAAACACTTTTTCACTGATGTGGCATTAGTCTTGCTACTGTATATATCTATAAAAATAATAAAATACATCATAGAAGCAAAAACTGCAAAAACGTCGAGACTAATTTTTGTAGTATTCATGATGCAAAGAGCTAAAATGTTGTTAAGCTAAGATGTTTTATTGATGATGTACATTCACATTTTAAGTGACTGTAGGATGTTGTCTACTAATCCACAGCAGCTGCTTGTGAATCTTTCTCCTTAGCGGTTAAATATAGATTTTTGTCCATCACTGCTTTGCCTCTGGTCTCTCTACAGGAGTTTGTTGTTGTCTAGAACATTCCCAAAATTAACTAAAATGTTCTTTTTTGTCCACCAGAACATCGATGCATAGAGTCAGCCAAAATCCGAAACAAGTACCCTGACCGGGTCCCGGTGAGTGAAACTTCTGCGATGTCGCAGCTGATTTAGCCTGCTTAGTGATTCAGTACTGGTCTGTAATCAATGCTTCTGTGTGCTTTGTCAGGTGATTGTGGAGAAAGTGTCTGGATCACAGATAGTGGACATCGACAAGAGGAAGTACCTGGTCCCCTCTGACATCACAGTGGCTCAGTTCATGTGGATCATCAGGAAACGCATCCAGCTGCCCTCTGAGAAGGCAATCTTCCTGTTTGTGGACAAGACTGTGCCGCAGTCCAGGTGAGGGCCAAGAAACTGGGGGGGGGGGGGGGGGGGGGGGCGTTTAATCAATTTCAAAGTTTCCCAGTTCACGGGCTGAGAAGTGTGACCATGCCTCAGAGAATTTACTTCAGGGCCACAAATAAATGACATGATTCAGGTTAACAATTATTTAATTATATTGTAATGTTTGCGGTTACAAACTTGACAGTCAGGTTGTGCCTTCTAACATCCAGAATAAGAATGAATAATTGGAATCCATTTTTGATAATTAATTGAAAAGAAATGTCTCTTTACTTGGCAAAAATGTACTTCTCAGAAGGGAAGTTTAACTTTTTTTAAACTGAATATCTTTAGATTTTGCACTTGTAGTTTTGGTCTTATATAAGGCTGTGACTCACAATTATACTACTTTCCATCTAATTTCATCGTTTAGTGTATAAGGTATCAAAAAGTAGTGAAAAACTTCCTCCCTGCCTTGGAGAGATCAAAGTTTTGTCTTCAAAGTGCTTAATTTGTCGAAAAATATGTTATAGATTACTATAATTTATGACGTAGTCAAGCTGTCCATCAGTTGTCAATACATTTGAGAAGGTTGAACCAGAAAATATTCAGAATTTCGATTGAAACAAGTAATTCATTTTCCCCAAAAAGTAGCATTGGTTTTCTTTATTAGATTAATCGACTGATCTAAAACACTTTACGGTGCCAGTTTCAAAGCAGGGCTGAGGTCATTTGTTCTGAAAGGATCTGGCGTTACAGAAATGCCTTGTTCATCAAAAGCTATTTGAGATAAAGCTAGAGTCAAATCACGTTTATGGCTTTTATCAAAAGGAACACTGTCAGAGTGGATGGAGTGACTGTCCTGTTTTAATTTCCCCTTTGGTTTCATAACTCAATCATTTCTTTCTCATGGTTGAGTGAAAATGTGTCAGGGCTTCTTTTTATATTGAAGAAATTAATCAAAGGAGTAAAAAGATGCAGGGCAGGCTGAGGGATTTTGTTGTACCTTTTTTATGAACACACACCTGTAAAATATTAACTGGAGAATGACGTTGGAAAAACATAACTTAATGCAAAACTCCACAAGTTAATTTTTGATTTGGACCGTATATTAAGGCTGATTTAACACAGAGACAATCCTAACAACATTCAGAATGAGCTTTAGTTACACCCATCAGCCCTCTGTGACCTGCCAGTCATTACTCAACACTTTTAGAGAGTATTTTTAGCCCTGTCACACAGAGATATATTCAGGGGCCACAGCAGGACTTTAAATGTTAAGTACATTCCCTCAAGTACTATACTTAAGTACAATGTTGCGGTACTTTGTACTTCAACTCTACTACAATGCAGATGTAAATGGTGTACTTTTACTCCACTACATTTATTAAATACCTTTAGTTGCTTTACAGATTTGGATTAATGATGTGAAATATAATCAACACTTAGACTTTAGTCCACCTGGAGTAAATTCAGCAGCTACCCTGCAGTATACAAAGTTATTAAAACTAGCTGCACCTTTACCAGCTCTGAGAACACTTTAATGACCAATAATTATAAAACATATCAGAGATATTATTCTGAAATGGACCAATCAAACAATGACTACTTTCACTTTTGGTATTTTAAGTATATTTTGAGGCTGATACTTCATTACTTTTACTTGAGTAATATTTTGAATGCAGGACTTTTACTGTGACAGAGTATTCCTACACTCTGGTACTTCCGTCCATCCATCACAAGATCTGAGTACTTCTCCCACCACAGGTTTTTGGAGCAAGATTTTATTTTTGCTGGTTGCAATGAGGGGTTTATTCGATAAACTTCTTGTTCAAGAGAGATTTTTTTTTTGCCCTGAGTAAAGTAATTATAACAGTAATTTAGCAAAAATGAACTGATTCACCTACTCTCAATTTGGTTTGTGAGCTGTGCGACAATTGGTTCCTACTGTAGATGTCATTTATAAACTGTCTTCTCCTTGTCTTAGCATCACGATGGGGCAGCTGTACGAGAAAGAGAAGGACGAAGACGGCTTTTTATACGTGGCTTACAGTGGGGAGAACACCTTTGGTTTTTAAAAACAAGAAGCCATCTTCTGGAAAGGCCTCACCTGCTCGACACCCCCCCCCCCACACACACACACACACACACACACAGACATCTAATCACAGCCCTCTCTGCCCCTTGAGGAATGGCGGGGACACCCCATTGAGATTCAGAGACATGAACGTATCAGAAAGACGGACGACTGCTTTACCTGACGGGATAAACATATAGGAGCGCACTGATGTGTTTGTTCTGGCCCATGTTGCACCAGTTCTTTAAAGAGTCATAGATTCAGTTGTGTATAGTGTGTTACATTTTAATTATTTGTTTTATGTTGTTGTGATTTGAGTGTTTGTAGGGAGAACTTTGATTATTTTTCACATTTTAGATAATATGCGTGAATGAGTATTGCTCTAGTTATGCTTTCCTCTTTAAAGACAATATTTAAAAATAACTTTTAATTTAAATATTTGAATATTGAATTTAAATTAGGATGACCTAAACAATAAAAAGATTAAAATTAAACTTGGTTGTTTTTGATTTTTGATTTGAAGTGTGTATAAGACAAACTGTAAACAGCTCATTTTCGTGAAGCCTAATAATATATCATTATGTGTATATACTTCTGTCGACAACAGGGCACGTTTACATAAATACGTGTTTATACACTGTAATGGCAATTTTGTTGCTCCAATGTCCTTGTGCTCACATGATTAATTGAAAAGCAAGAAAAAGGTTTTGATGAGTAATTTGTTTTGGTGTTATTGGACTTTTCTCTAATCTCTGATTTGTTGCTGGGATTGGAGTTGGTGGTCCTGTTGAAGTGTTAAACTGCCAGGTGTTTCTATTATTTTGTCTCCTACATATACTTGTGTCTAAATATCAAACACAGCTTCTACCAGTGGCGGCTGGCCAATAGAGGGCGCTAGGGCACCGCCCCACCACTCACCTCTCACCACATTTCCTTGAATAAGACATAACATTTTTTTAATAAAAATGAAATAATAAAATTAAAATATTTCGAAATATATGTATATATTTTTTTAGATGTGCAAGATAAATATTTCATAGTTAATGATGAGTAAAGTTGTTTCGTTCGTTGACATTGCCTGATTGGTGACGTATTTCTGCCCTGACTCTCGTTAAAAGTTGTACATGCGCAGTAGCTCCTCTTCAATACAAGAGATATGACGATGTTCGGGCGCACCTCTCCTGCGCCCCGAGCTGAATGCAGCTGGATTTGGCGGCGGGGCTGACGTCACAGCCTTCTGTCATAAAGTATGTGTATTGTCCATGTTATATATGATATACATTATTTAAATATATAGATCTAGAGATATATCTAGAGATAGATAGAGAGAGATAGAGATAGATAGATATTTATTATATATTGGCCATCTGTATAGTAATATAGCACATCTGTATATTTGTTCATACTACATCTGTTTATACTATTCCAATTATTCCCACCTCTTTATACTGCCCTTATCTTTACATAATCACTCTTAACTGCATATACTGTACATACTCTATATATCGCACTTGTTTCTCTTTGCACTTCTATCTATCTATCTATAATGTTGTTTTTGTTGTTTTCATTTATGTAAATACACTCGTTTGATACCTTTGTATGCATGCTTTTTTTTAATATATACATTTTGGAGTTATAGCCCCCCCTGGAGAAAACTCCACCAGCCGCCACTGGCTTCTACAACCTCCAAAACTTCCCTCCCAGGTACCAGACTGCCAAAATCTAGTAGCAGCAGATACACGCCCTGTGGCATGTTAAATACCACATATGCAGGGGTCTATGTTCTTTTGGCCATGACTCTCCACGCTAGCACGCTATCCTGAGAGCAGCGACTAGATCAGAGATTCCCAAAGTGTGGTGCGCGCACCCCCTGGGTTGCGCGAGCTGCCACCAGGGGGTGCGCGAGATGAAAAATGTGGTGGTGGTCTGGTCTAAAAAATATTACAGTGTTGTTTTTTAAGTGGGATTTTTCCATAGGCTACAATAAAAAACAGGAACAATAAACATTTCCTTTGAAATCCCTTTTATTTTGAATCAAAAAACTATAATTTATTAGTTTTTGATATAACAGTTTCACTGTAGCCTAGGATATATGCGCGCCAACTCGTTTCATTCATTCTTTCAAATATGATTAACTGGCTGAAATCAGGGAAACTGTCAAGTGGAACGTCTCATGACAAAGTTATTTATATGGTGGTAGAACAAAGCTTTGTTGAGTTTTTTTGGGGGTGCGTCAACCCGGTTGGGACGTAGAAGGGGACGTGCGCCGCAAAAAAAAGTTCGGGAACCGCTGCATAATGCTAATGGCTCAAGTATGTATCCAATGAAGAGAGATACTCTTAACTGCAATCAAAAACATCTGAAAATGTTCTAGTTATTGAAAATAAATTATGTGTAACAATGATACAAAAGCTTGTTGCTGTGGAGACATTATAAGGCGATACAAAAAATAAAGATCAGATATATAAAATTACGCAAATACAGTATGTCAAGTAATGAAGCTGCTTTCAGCAATTTACTCTAACAGGTTTGAAAAATGAAATTAAAAAAGTTCAATTAATTAAATTCTGTATATAAAATCAGTTAGTTTCATTTTCTGCCATTTCATATTTTTGATTCAATACATCTTAGATTAATATTCTGTATTTTTTACTTTACTCGTTAATCCGATAGCTTCTGTTGCTTTTTCTGAATTGTATTAATGATATGATCATCAAATTAATGAATGGTGTAATATTATAGTTCGAGATAACACTAACTCTTGAGCCTTCAAGAGGGAATTCATAAGATATAGCTCCACTTTATCAGCTGCATCATTCAATTGATGAACACTTTAATGCATCAATGAATATAGTCAAATAATGAAATATTATACGTCATGATTCTTGACCATTCTTGTTTTGGGTTTGCTGTTTCCTGTTTCATTTTGAAATGTTTTCCCCTCTTGTGTCATGTTTAGTTTCCTCTACCTATACTGTATGTACAGTGTATATCCTTGCAGTGGCATTTTACTTACTTAGTATCTCCATTTATTGCAAAATTATACTTCTAAGCTGATACATTTCAGAGGCATATAGTGTACTTTTTATTCTACTAAATGTATTTAATGTTCACAGTTACAGTTACTAGCATAACAACACATATATGCTGATATGGTGTAATGCAGCACTGTACTCCTAATCTAAATGTATCTAAATTGCTCTGACAAGCTACAATACTAAAATGCTTACATGTATACAAACGGGATAACCTTATAATCACAGTAGTATAATATTGTGAAAAGATCCATTCTGCAACAAGTAATTTTAATTTTGATACTTGAAGTACTCAAGTACATTTTATGTAATTGTGAAATGAGACATTGTGCAGACTGAGTACTTTAACGTTTTGTAACTTAAGTTTATTTTGACGCTAATACTTTTGTACTTTTACTTAAGTCAAGTTTGAAATCAGGACTTTTACTTGTAATGGAGAACTTAAAGACCATTTTATTTATTTATTTTTTTCTACTTAAGTAAAGAATCTGAGTACTTCTTCCAACACTGCATCCTTGCATACACTGTATGCACTGTACGTTTCAGTCTGTCTATCCACAGTGGCTTCAATACAAGATATAGGACTGTATGACTGGCTGCTCAAAGCTACTTATTGGGGAAGTTGAATGGCTCATTTTTAAAAACAAATTACAAATTCAATGTAATGGGAGTAATGTAACTCTAAAATGTTCTTACTCAGTCGTTTTCTACTTCTATTAATATTTTCACTTCCTTGTCTCTCCTCGGTAGTCTTTCTATAAACATGCCACATACTTGGTAATAAACAGGCAGAAATTCCCCCAATGGAATCTCAGAATGTCTAGAAAGGAAGTTTGTTCTTTTAGACACACTTCCTCCTCCTCGAGAAAAAGCCTCCTTGGAAACCATAACTCTCTGTCACTGAGGCAATGTGGGTTCATTTCCACCTGAATTTGACAGATCGTCAACTTCTGATGGCTACTACTACTTATTACCATGAATGTGGTATGAAAGGTATACTTCACCAACAAAATGGCTATTTAAATAACTCACCTTGTGTGTTGACCTTTGATTCTTAAGGAAAATCTTTGTTTTCTTTGCTCCACGATGAACGAAAAGTAAAAAATCCAAGCAAAATCTTGATGAATTGAAACACGTTTTCATTTACAAATGTAATTAGTCTTAGGTTCCTCAGGTAATCATTCTCGGTCCACTACTGGTGGTAGACTTTAGAAGGTGCAAACACTCTCCCCCCACACGTGAACATCCAGGGAGCGGACGTCGAGATTGTGGAATCGTACAAGTACCTTGGTGTTCATCTGAACAATAAACTGGACTGGTCTGATCACTCTGCTACCCTGCACAAGAAGGGACAGAGCAGACTGTAGCTATGAGGAGACTGAGGTCTTTTGAGGTGCAAGGGGGTTTTTCAGACCTTCTATGTCTCTGTTGTGGCATCAGCCATCCTTAATGGTGTGTCCCACCCCCTCCTGGACACCCTGTCCGCACTGTGCAGCTCTTTCACCGACAGGCTGCTATACCCACAGTGTCTCATGGAAAGACCTAGTAGGCCCCCCCCCCCACACACACAGCATAACAATGACGAAAACGCTCCTGTTGTGCAATACAGTTTATTTAGGCTACTGTAAAAAGCTGTGCAATATAGACTACCACATGTTATACTTTCACCCCTTTACTATATCGCTAAACTGTTATTGGTACTGGATGTGTATTTTGTATATTGTGTAATTTCTAGTTTTTTATCCTTTATATTTGTTATGTTTCTGGAGAAATATTAAGCTATCTTTGGCTCTTTGCTGTAACAACTGTGAATTTCCCCTCTGTGGGACCAATGAAGGTATTCTGATTCTGATACGCCTGTCTTGTAAAGAAATACATAATGATTCTTATCAGTGTTCTCTAGTGTTTGCCAACAAAGAAAATATATTATTTTTTCATTCACTAATTGATGCCTGTTAATGTTTTATTTTAAAATGTTACTTAAAAGTTTTCAGCTGGTGCATGAAAGGATGTCATCATATAATCAGAATGATGAAGTGAAAACAGATTTTTGTGAATGACTTCTGTGAAAATAACAGCTACACTTTGTTCTTAGAAATGCTGATCAGTTCAGTTTTCTTTTGTAAACAGATGAGGAAGAGAAAGTGAACTGAATCTCAACCCTCAATGTTACACTAATGCAGGTCTGATAATTAATATACTTCTACGTTCAACAGATTAATGTATTTATACGACTGCTGGAATAGAATCACTGTTCTAATATCATGGCTACTGTAGCACAGTGGTTGAACAAGTATTTAAATAATTGGCTTCATTATAAGTAATGATATAAAAGTATAGAGCTACTTTATTACAAGTCGTGCATTCCAATACTCATCATGTTGTTACGACAGACTCAAAAGCCACAACACAATAAGGAGCAAAACTCTTGGTTAGAGGGGAATAAACCTACGATTTTAACAAAGAAAACACAACAACTCGGGCACTCAAAGAGGGCCATGTGTCACGGTGTTGAGGGGTAAGAGGGAGAAAGGGGCTACAGCTTTCCTTAGGCCTTTATGCAGGTATTATTAGGGATTGGGATCATCTGAGGGAGAAGCTGCACCCGCAGGGAGACAATCAGGGGAAGAAGGGGAGAGACACAAACAAAAACACACAAGCAGACACACTGACACGTAACAATGTAAAAGTACAGTAGTGTTAGCAGCAAAATGTGCTTAAAGTACAAGTGCAGTGGCTACTGTCAGGGCTTTACTTTATTTTATTCCTGGATCGTTATTAGTGACGCATTAACCTGCATGTAGTACTTGAATGTTGTTGTTCACCATGCTTACCATTTATTACTGCTATGATGTAGAGCATCTATTGCTAAAACACGCTTGATTTTGTAATGTGTGCATTAATGCATAAAAACCAGATCAGAATCAGAAAAATCTAGAAAAAAACTGATTCATCTTTGGAAAGATAATTTTTATTGAATGTTCTGCAGCATTTGTATGGAGTATGGAGTCAATGTTCAGTTGCCCACTACCATTCAACATGCATTTCAGTGCAGTGTTTATATTGGTGATTTTATTACAAATTAAGAAAAAGGTGTTAAGTTTTTAAGCTGGGATACACAGACATATTTTTGCACCAATTCACAGATTTAAAATGATATTAAAGTGTGAGTGTGCAGATAAAAGTGCTTGCATAATGTTGAAAGAAAGAAATCCAAGGAGAAAGCAAGCCCTCTCCATATCCTGTGTAAAGCTTTTTAAAGAATTGTTTTACATGTGCTACCGTCATATTTTCCCTGTATTGCAGAAAACAGATGTTGAGAACTGTGGCGGAAAATAGATACTCTTTTTTTCTTCTGAGAATCAGTTGCTATCTGAAAAGATGACTCAGCAATGATGTAGAGCTATTGGAGGCAGGAGTTGTATAAATAAAGGGGGCACAGAGCAGATTTCTATCACACTTCAAACCTTGAAGATTACAGGCTTTCATCCCAACAGAAGCTCTTCCATCTCTGAACTATGCAGACTCTGGTGACTCTTGTGCTGCTGACCTGCTTCATGCTTCACTGCTCTGCCGGTCAGTACTTTAGCTTGATTTCTCTGTGAGCTATCAATGTAAACTGTGTTTGGTATTAACTGTGTGTTTGTTTGTGTTCACAGGTCCGGTTGCACCATCAGCTTCACGAGTGGGATGTTGTCTCGGCTTCAATCAAACAAAGATTCCGAGAGCTGCTGTGAAACACATGGCGATGACCTTGAGTGACTGTCCATCCAAAGCAATTGTGTAAGTTTATACATGTGTGCATGTTAATCTAATACACCCCATGTGTTCCTTAGTTTACGTAAACGCAGCAATAATACAAGGTATACATTTTACTTCACAAGTAAGAGCCTTGAGTAAGAATATAATCACATTATTAGCAGCAAAATATAATCAGCAATAATATACGAATAAATGTATGAAATAATTATGCTCTCAAAAAAGAATGGGCTTCTTTCAAAGTCTAACACTAAAATTAATTACTTTGTTTTGTGGTTATTTTATTGATTGTTCGTGTTTGTTGCAGATTACAGTAATAATTAAGGAAACCAATAATAAAAGTAAACTAACAGTACCTCATATTGTAGCAATTCCACCTGTTAAGTTTTTATTTTATAAATTAATTATGACTTGATAAGTGGTAAATGGACTACAGTTTCATACTGTTCTTCTAGTCTTAACGCTCACTGAATGCGTTTTCAACACACTGCATTATTCACACATTTAAAAACACATTTACACAGTGGTGACATTACATACAGTGCCAGCTGCTAACCAGTAAAACCAAAAATGAACAACTCCACCAGAGGGAGATGTTTAGTTAACCAGCATGTAAACTGTCTTTGTCTGGTACTTAAAATTAGAACAATTTATACTGATTTCTAACTATTTTCTGCTGCTTTATATTTACACCTTACCAGAGGTGGGACCAAGTCATTGTTTTGCAAGTCACAAGTTAGTCTCAAGTCTTTGCTTTCAAGTCAAGTCAAGACAAGCAAGTCCCCAGTCAAGTCCCAAGTCCTACCGTTTGAGTTTCAAGTCTTTTTAACAACGGATAAATAATATTTACACAAATCATGTACGCTTTTAAGATATGTATATATTTATCAAACCAAGAACATTGTTCAAACACATTTGAAATAAACAAAGGCCAATGTAATTTCCACAGAAAGTGCTGACATTGTATTTCCATTGCTTATTGCACTATAACTGTCTCAAAAGATCCTAATTTTTGCAAAACACTCTTCACCTTAAAACTTAAATCTAGCCTTGAACTAAAAAACAGGTCTTCACCCTCAAACAGGTATTTGGAGGATCACAAAAACAGTTGAATGCAACTTTTCCAAATGTGTTACCACTTTATAAAACTCGTTTCAAAACCTAAGTGTAACCTTAACCTTTTCAAACATGTCACCACTTTATACAAGATATCCTCACTCCCAAAAAAGTGTGTGTGTGTGTGTGTGTGTGTGTGTGTGTGTGTGTGTGTGTGTGTGTGTGTGTGTGTGTGTGTGTGTGTGTGTGTGTGTGTGTGTGTGTGTGTGTGTGTGTGTGTTTGTGTGTGTGTGTGTGTGTGTCTGGAAGGGGACTAGATGTGAAATGAACAGATGAACAGAGTTTTGCTTTTCTATGTCAGGGCCCTATGCTGCATTGCATTTGCAAAATGTGTGCACGATGGGGACGTAGTATGATGCCACCATGGCTGAAAACTCGCTCCACTGGAGCACTAGAGGCAGGCACTGCCGAGACTCTGGTGGCCACTCGGAAGAGTGAAGGAAGAGACTTCATGTTCAGTGCCCAGAACAAAAGGGCGTTCTGTCCTTCGGCTGTGTCTAGCTAGTGACTTAGCTGTAGTGCTGGAGTGGTCCCAACATCCTTCTTCTGCCTCTTATGGTATGCAGCAAACAGCCCTTCTCCTTGTCCAAGGTCCTCTTACTCTTCTGCATCAACCAGAGGCACAGGTTGCTCAGTCTTCGCAGCATCTTGGAGGATCAATTCTGGAAAAACATACAGCAGAAACAAAAGAGCCCTTATTACCATTGGTGTTGGTGATACAGTGTTAGACTGAAAAATGCAATTATTGATGCTGTCAATACGATCAGACTACGAGAAAAAAAGTTGCATTGAAGTCAATAATATTTACCTTCAACTTGTTGTGCCACCACTGCCTTGATGTCACGATTGAACAGCAGAGAAAAGGCTGGATCCAAGGTGGCTGCTTTGAGGTAGACTGGGTCTGAAAAGGGGGCAGTGATCCCATCTTGAGTCCCGGCCATTTTCACGTTAATGAAGATCCCAAGAAATCTTTTGTTCAGGGATGCCTGGAGACTTCCGACCAGGCCGCTCAGGAAACTAACTTGAGGCTTCAGCTTCTCAAGGTGATGATTGAGGGACAAGACGGATGGAACAACTGCACTGATTGTGACGACCTTCTCACCCTGTGTCAAATCAGTTGCTTCTCCAAACGGCTTCAAGATGTCCACCAACTCCTACAACAGATTCCACTCTCGTGGTGTGAATGACAACTCCTTATGCCCAGCCTTTTCTAGAATGGCACAGAGCTTTAGATGATCACACTGAACTGCCTTTACTTGGCTCAGTGTTGAGTTCCATCTTGTGTTGACTGCAGCAGGGAGGCCTTTCTGTTCCCCAAATTCACTATCAAACACATCTTTGAATGTTGTGCTTGTGTGCTGCAATGAGCTAAGTTTGGATAACTTGGAAAGAAAAGGACATGCCACTTTTGTTTTCTTTCAAACCGTCTCCCACCACCAGCTGAAGAGTATGCGCAAAATACTGCAGGCGCTGTTTCTTTGCCATAGCAGCATCTACCGTTTGCTGTTCTTCCAGGGTTAAGTCACACCAGAGATCAGGGTCATCAAGATGATCTCCGTCATCATCCTCTTGTTCACTGGGGAAGCACACAGTGAATGCCTTTCGCATGTTAGCAGCATTGTCACTAATAATGTAGTCCAATGTATCTTTGATGTTGTATTCATCACATATTGACTCAAATTGGTCACAGATTCGTTCAGCTGTGTGTGAGCCTTTGAAGCGATTGCAGGCCAAGAGATTTGTATTTAGCTGTATCCTCTCTTTAGCTGTCTCTTTCTCTATCCAGTGGACAGTGACACCAAGGAATCCCCTCATCTTTCGGTCAGACCAAATGTCCACAGTGACTGAAACATGCTCAGTGTTGCTCAATTGAGTTTTTAATCTTGAACGTCTCTCCCCAGCGAGGCTCTCTGTTTTTGAGGTCAACGTTCTGCGACACACTGGGCTGTACTTACTGTCAATTACTTTCAGAAAGTGCCGAAAACTCTTGTGTTCCACAATAGACAGGGGAAGGTTGCAATCAATAATCAAGTCGGACAGTATTGCGTTACTGATAGCCTTCGCACTTGCCAGTTTATCAGCTATACCAAGCTAATCCGTGTACAGTGTTCTTACCTGCTTTGCATCACGGACACTTTGTTTTCTTGTGTTTCTAACTGTTCTGTTATGAGTATGAAAAAAGCATTGAGTTTAATGTTTTAGAAAATATAATACATGTTCTTATTTCTTGTTAGCATTACAGAAATATAATGTATTCATGGATTATACATTTACCTGTGTGTATCTATTTAGGTCGTGTTCACGTTAAAGATCACATGGTTCTAAATGTCCAATCACGTACCACTGTGTCGTGTAGTTCAGTAGTTCAGAAGTAAACTCATTCACGCCAAGCGCATTTCAGCGATCTATTTTAGTTGTAAAGTTTCGCATTCCAGAACAATCTGTCGACGTCTTGTGTCTGTCATAGTATCGTTGTTTCACCTTTTCCTTGTAAACGTCAATAAACCTGTGGAAGGAATAAGTAATCCTCAGAGTCTTGATGTTGGGAAAAAGTTTAGCTGGCAGTCAGGATATTACGGTAGACATATTGGGGACAGAACACTAACCATATACATTTTTTTCTTACAGGATCACAACGGTGTGTGGCGCGAACTTCTGTATTGATCCGAACTGGAAATTTGCGAAGAAACAATTTGCACTATTCCAGAACTCCCCTTCTAGAAATGGTTTCAATAGCAAAAAATGTAGAAAATAGAAGACAGTGAGAAAGTTGATCCTTGTTGTTTAACTCCCATTGTGAGCCAGAGTCTCTTAAAATATGACAATATCAACTATTACTGCATGTACCTAAATTAATATGAAGATATGAGTTCTCATTTTTGTATGACATACCCTAAATTGATATTTAGAAAATATTGTAAATGTATTTTTGCTACACTTTGACTGACCCTTTTAGAATAAAAGCGTACTTTTGTATTTTAGTTCTGATGTTAAGCTGTCTTTATTTTGGAAGCCATTCACTGCTCACCAAAGCTGTTTTGTATTCATGCAACATATAGGAATATACTGTATATAGTTTAAAAGGAGGGGGATAACACTGTTTTAAAGTTATTAATTTATTAATTGGATTTACTTTACACCACTGTTAAGTAACACTACTACATATATGTAATACCTAAATTGATTATGTAGATTTTGATTATTGATTGAAAAAAAATCATCAAATACATTGTCATGCATTATCATATATTAAACTTCCCAGGAGTATTTAAGTACATTAACTTAAGTAAACTCCATCTTTATCAGCTGCTCATTAAAGTGATGAACACATTAACACATCCCTTGTTATAATCCAACAATATAAGGTCAGGTATCGAATGCAAGCTTTAATTAGGTAACTCCACACTGTGATATCGCCTCATTTTACTTCAGTAAAAAATCTTATCCCTTCATTTCCACTACTGGGAAACAGACTCTGTGTTTTGGTGGCCATGCAAATAAATGTGTGCAAATGTTTTGACATTTCCATAATTATGTAAATGTTGAATGTAAGTCAACGTCCGTGTTGAGCTCCAAAAGAAAACCTACTGAGGCAGAATAACAACAGTATTTAGAGTGCTGATTGATTTGTGTAATTGAAAAAACATTACTTTAAATCAAATAATAATAATAATATCCAATAGTCTTTTTCACTAAATATGTGATGTAAACTAAAAATGTGCAAACCAAGATAGATTTTAAGCTTTGAGCTAAATGCTAACATTAGCAAGCTAACAAGCTCAAAATGACAATGCAGAGGGTAAGCACAAATTAGTTTAGCATTCTAGGGTGCTACCATTTGATGATTAGCATTAAACACAAAGTGCAGCTAAGACTGGTGAGAATGACTTTCAGCAAATATTTGGTCATAGGAATATTGGAAACATTAAATACCTTGACTGATGGCAGTAAGTATGCATTAGTAATGATAAAGTTAATGCTGTTCCTTATTCATAATACATTATATATGCTGAGGACATTAGTATTTATAATCACAATCTGCAAAGTAAAGATTTTCCCTCGTAGTGAAGGACAATATTTAAGTAGCATAAAATGGAAATACTTCATATGAAGGTCACATGCAAATCAATAATGTAATTTCCATCTTATGCAGAGGTGGAACAAGTACTCTTCTTTTACTTAAGTAAAAGTAGAAATACCAGAGTGTAGGAATACTGTTACAAGTACAAGTCCTGCAATTAGAAAATGTTACTCAAGTAAAAGTACCAAAGTATTAGCCTCAAAATATACTTAAAATACCAAAAGTGAAAAGTAGTCATTGTGCAGATTGGTCCATTTCAGAATAATATCTCTGATATGTTTTATAATTATTGATCATTAAAGTGTTATCAGAGCTGGTAAAGGTGCAGCTAGTTTTAATGGCTTTGTATACTGCAGGGTAGCTGCTGAATTTACTCCAGGTGAACTAAAGTCTGATTTAAGGGTTGATTATATTTACCATCATGAATCCAAATCTGTAAAGTAACTAAAGGTCTTAAATAAAAGTAATTGAGTAAAAGTACAAGATGTACCTCTGAATTGTAATGGAGTAGAACTACAAAGTAGCATTAAATGGAAATACTGAAGTGAAGTACAAGTATCTAAATATTGTACTTAAAGTACAGAACTTGAGTAAATGTACTTACTTTCCACCTCTTGTCTTGTGTCTGAGTGTGTGTCCTCCTCCGTGAGGACAGCAGGTGGTGCAGGTTCAAGGAGAAAGAAGTGGTGGTGGCAGATAAGAACTAGTGACTGTTGGTGACTTTTCAACGTCCCCATTGTTTGTGGTTAGAGTGGACCTAATCGTGCCAGCAGCAGTGTTTGAAGAAGTTCTGTAGAGACTGAAAGAGGCTCTTCAAAAACGCTCCATCTGTCTCTCCAAACACTAACAACAGATGTCAGCGTGTGGAGGAGAGTTTGCTCGCTTTCAAATGCATCAGTGGACAAACTGTGCACACAAACTGAAGGAATGTTTTGTTTAGCATTAATTTAAATAATAATTATGTGAGAAACGAAAAAGCTAAATGTTGCATTTAATTGCCAAACCAGATGAATGCAAGTACAGAATAATAACTGGTATCAGAAAAAAAAGTGACAATACAATAATATCCCATAAGCTAAAGCTGATATTAATCGACTGCCAACAAGTGAGTTCTATCACAAGAATTGTAAAAATAAATACATTCAATTAGGTTCTGTGCCTTCTAAATTCAAGGTATTTCTACTTGAGTAATTCCTGTTCTTGCAATGTACTTAATTCCGATTAAGAGGTAAATATTGTAGATTTTGCACTACATTTCTCTGGCAGCTACCATTCTGTGATGTGAAAATTATCTATCTCCAGCTTTATTGATTGTAATGTTTGTGATAAACTGGAGTGATCTCTATGTACTGACATTATTCAACTATTTAAAAAGCCTTTTTGATCAGCTGGAAAGTGCATTAACTCAAGGTAGTTTTTAGCAGAAACCTGACTTTTTAGAGATAGATGGTTCTCACAGGACAGCAATTAAACTACCAACAAACCCTAGTAATGGATATAAATACCTCATCCACCAGTGCATTATGACAGCCCCTTTTGTATTCAAATTGTTGAAGCAGAATTTAATCTCAAAACAAACTACATTATCCTAACATGCTTGTAATACATTTTCTGGGTTCTTTTTTTGTGGAGTTGAGCTGTATTTTTATGAGTGGGTACGTGATATGATGGACATTCCTGCCAATCGTTTTCACACCATTCCACTGATCAGGTGGTGGTAAGATGCCAAGATATGCAGCAATGTGCCAGCAACCACAAAGAAGAAGTCTTCAAGCCCATAAACATGGAAGTAAACAAAGCAGATTTAAACATTCTTAGGAACATTAGCTTGACACTGAATTTAAATGTACATTTTGATTTAGAAGTCACACTATAACGAGCAGAGAATAGGAGCGGATAGACGTTGCAGAATTTTACTTTAGATGACTAATTGTTGTTTTCATTCATTAACTTCAAGATTCCCATAACACTTCCCTTTTAACCCTCTCTTTTCATCTAAAGGTGAGCACTGCTTATCCAAAGTGAATAGCTATTTTTCCACCTGTGGGGCTCCTTCAAAAGTTTGACTGGTGCTCCATTGTCAGGAGTTACAGTATGGTTTCTTTGTCAAATACAGCTTACATACATTTTAAGCAGAGTTAACACATCATTCATACTCCCAGGCAGTTAAAACCATAGCATAAGAGTTTATTGTGATTTTAAAAGTGTCTGGAAGTTAGACAAACAGCGAGGTAAGAGAAAGGAATCTCCACATGGAACGCCCAATAAATACAAGTCTTAAACATTGCTGCCCATCATTTTCCACAGGTTTTAAAATTACTTCCACATTGAAATAAACGTTGACTTTAGCTAGATGTATTATGTGAACAAATGTCACATAACTGTAATAGGTTAGTTGAGAGCAATAATATTAAGTTGAACCAATTTAAGCTTAATATTATTGATTTCAACTAACCTTCTAAAGTAATGTGTCAGGCAGCAAATTGATTTCTTTTGAAAAATCAACTCACAAAGACACATCACTTGTGCTGTGTCTATCTATCACAGTGAGGATTTTGGTCACCATTAGTGGTTTGTAATGAACTCATTGTCCCTTAATAATACAGCTTGATAGTGCCTTTAAGGACCTTCCAACACCTGAATTAGAGAGTTGGTAAAAGTATCACATTCATTACACGAGTCATCATAAAAATGTGCAAACAATGAAGTTATGAGCTGGATAAAGTCAATGTAGTGGTCTTTCATCTCTTCTTCTATTTGATTTGAAAAAAGTGTTTGACTTTTGAATGGATAATCTCAGAAAATAAACACAATTAATTAAATAAATCCAGTGTAAAAGGCTGACTTTAGGCTATACGGAATGTGCAGCAGAAGACAATTTAACATTTGCCATATTAATTGTTTACTGATAAACTCCTTACACTCTTACACTCCTGCCCGGTGCCTCAGGTCAGCTGATCAGCTGCTCCTGGAGGTACCAAGGCCTAAACGGAAGCTCAGAGGGGATAGAGCCTTTTTCCGCTGCAGGCCCTAATCTGTGGAATGACCTCCCATTGCACATTAGACAAGCCCCTTCACTGCCCATTTTAAAACTCGTCTTAAAACCCATTTCTATTCCTTGGCTTTTAACCCAGCATGAGACTATGTTTCTGTATTGGTTTCATTGGTCTTGTTGTTTTGATATTGTTATTGATTTTTTATTGTTGTTTTTATATTGTTTTTGTGTTTTGTGCTACGTGTTTTTATCCATGTGCAGCACTTTGTTTCAGCTGCGGCTGTTTTTAAAGGGCTTTATAAATAAAGTTGATTGATTGATTGATTGATTAACACATTAGGCAAAGTAATAGATTCCCTTTCATGTCAGCATATAATACCATTTAATGTGTTTCCTTATTACAGGGGATGAGAGTAACGTTAAAGGTTTTAGCCAGTTTGTTTCACAATTGTATGAACACTAAGGTTAACAGCAGCTAAATGCAATAATATCTGAATGAAGTAGAAACTTGTTACTGGTACAATTAACGGAGTTCTTGTTGTTAGTTTTATCATTCTGTTCCTTTGCCGCCACCACAATTGGACCCAGATGGGTATTGCTACCTAGAACCTCTTATTTTCTTTTTTAAAGTGACGTTAATGAAATTATCATCAAGTAGGAATTAGTGCTAAAGTTAGCACACGAGGCTAACAAGTGTCCTGAACGGGACATAAATGTAACAGTACAAAGCTCCAAAGATTTTTTAAAGGGATAACATTTTCTAAGGACTGACCGCTAAAGCTAAGTGAAAAAGCCTTGTGTCAACTTACGGTTGAACAGCATGAGTGCACAAGTGCATATATATATATTTAAATATATATTTTAAAATGTGCTCGATATTTGACGTCTATATTTGCATGTACACAGAAAGCTAGGGTAAAGTGTTTCTGTATTTGCTGCTATAAAAGACTGCTTTATAATTTAGATAGACTGTTTGAAGCGCCAATTATTAAAGCATGAATCATGAAAAGGAACAGACAAGAAGCGTCCACAATATAACAGTCCTTTAGAGTCTAAATGTGCTTATAGAGTATGTTGTGAAGTGGCACCATTTTTACCACATGATTACCGAATGAAAGAGTCTGATTGCTCTCTTCCTGGTCAATTAGAAAGCTGTTGATGGAAGTGTGGATTGGTGACTCCTACTTGATATCCCCACGTCATAATCTTCCTTCGACACAGACGTAAACTCATCTGGTACCAAATCCATTTTGGACAAACTCTCCTCTGTCTCGGCAGCTATTTCCTCGCCTCTCTCCTCTTTCCAAAGCCGCTCGTACTCCTGCTTCAGCTCCTGATATGAGCGGGAGAAGGTGTGGAAGATGGACGTGGCGGGGAACGCCATGATAAGGATGCCGCTCAGAATGCTTGTGAGTGCGACTATCTGTCCAGGGATACTGCGTGGAACCATGTCGCCATATCCCACCGTGGTCATAGAGATGATGGCCCACCAGTAGGAGGCCGGTATGCTGCTGAAGCTGTGTTGGGGGTACGTGGCGGCAAATGGAGCCAGCTCACTCTCTGCTAGATGGACAAGAGGTGAGAACAGAGTCACAGCCACGCAGACAAACAGCAGCAGCAGGCTAAATTCCCTAATGCTGCGCTGCATGGTTAGCCCTAATGTCTGCAGGCCCAAAGAGTGGCGAGCCAGCCGCATCACATACAGGATCCTCAGGGCCCGCAGCAGGCGCAGGATCAGACTCAGTTTATCCAGGTAACCTCTGCTACCTGCACCCATGGTGACATCCTCCTGGGACACATCTCTGACATCAACAACCAGGGACACATAGTAGGGCAGGATGGCAATGGCATCGATGATGTTTAGGGGTCCACGAATGAAGTCTAGCTTGCTCGGAGCATTGGCGAAGCGAAGCACAAACTCCAAAGTGAACCACGCCACACAGATGGACTCCACTACAAACATGCTCTGACACTTCTGGGAGCACTCGCCCTGCAGACACAGAGACGTACTGTGACAAGAAGACACTGGGAAACATAAAAGGGTCACCACCAATGTCACACTTCAAGTCAAATCAACATACTTTTTTGTCAACATTAAATACACTGCTGATGGAAAAAGCATTAAATGCCTTAAATTGCCAAGTTTTGTTACTTGTCCCTTCGAAATGGTCTTCAAAATTGTAACTTTAAGTTCTACTTTCAACTCAACTTTTCGTGATCGTTAAGAGTGGGAGAAAAAACCTATTGCTTATTTCAGTGGGACTTAGGAAGCAGACTGAAAGGTGGCAGGGAACAAGAAAACTAGTCTTTCTAATGAGGAGCGCTTTTATCAATTAACGCTTTTTAACATAATGAGCCTCTATCTATTTACTGACAAGAGGAGACTGAAGGGGTAATGTTTCATTCAATGTTTTTAATCTACAGTTCTTTAGAAATGGTATACAACTCAAAAACAGAGTTAATTATTTGTTGAGAAAGTTAAATTCAGGAAAAGATAAATCATAGCTTAGCAAAAGCACATTTCATTATGCATATCAGGCCTCAAAGGTCTAGGCTCGTATTTGTTTAAGCACATCTGATCTTGCAGTTGCTGCTTGTCTACTTCCTATTGATGTCAAGGGGCCATTTTTATATAAATTACCACAACCTTCTCAACATTTTTCTTCTTTGACAAGTGCACATTCAGTGCTTTGTCATTTGTATCAGCCCCTGTCAAACTAATTGCCAAAAGCAAGTTTAAACATATGGCCTCCAATGTAGGTGTCTGCTAGGCTCAAATGTAAAAACAACACTGCTTTCCAGAAATTAAAAGTAATCTTGGCTTGGAAATACAACTCCAGATAATTGTTTATAACAACTATCATTATTCAGAAATGTATAAAAAGCAAGTTTCAGCTTGTGAACAAACATGATTTAATTAGTTTGAGTCTTGATTTGTGCGATTGATTGTAGGCCTCATCAGGGAGAAATCAATCCCCCGACTCCTGCTTAATCAAATAGCTAATCCAGTCCATTCAGAATGACAGTTAGTTATACAATCAAATCTACAGCCTGTGTGCTTCTGTTGACTCAAACACAAATCAGAAATCTGTGATTTAACAGTCACATTGGCAAAAGACATTTCTCAACAACTCTTCGCCCCACGCTTAAGGTTTACAAAAATCCCTTACTTTGATTTGCAATCTTACCTGTATTCTTTCTAATAAAACTGTCTCCCATGAATCTAACTATTTAATAAATAGATACACGTTTTTAAATACACATTTATTTTTAGATTTTAATATTTTGTATTAAATTATAGTGATATTACCATTGTGACTTTTATGTAAATGTGACTTGGGTGACAAAAATGCAACATGTTTCAAATAAACATTAATTATGTTTTTGTTTTGGCCTCCCGTAAGTACGACATTAACATCTTACTGCCTTATAAATATGTTATGAAACACATTCTAACAATGTAAGAAAGGAAAAAAAAAGGACGAGACTGGTTGGAGTGAATGAAAACAGTAAAGCCTGACAGAAAAACAAAGAGCCGAAAGCTACTGAAATATACTAACATGCATGCTGAGGGGCCTGCAGAGTTAATTCTATTGAGCATCACGCAATAATCTGATCCATTATTGATATATAATTATTCGTGAGTGCAGCTTTAAGTTTGATATTTTAAAATATAATCTTCTAAGAATGTCTTTTGGTTCGTTTAATATTCATGAGAAACAAGAAAGTATTTGTAAATCCTGCATTAAGATTATCAATACCTAGGTTCTATAGTTTGTATCATTGGTAATAGTAGATTTAACTCTCCCTATATTACCCTATGCCCTGTAAGGTGTCCTTGGGTACCTTGAAAGGCACCCCCCAAATAAAATGTATTATTTTTTTAATTATTATTATTAATTATTATTATCATTATTATTTTTGTTGTGACGGCTGATTAGTACATGACATTAACACAAAACATCTAAAAGTTATCAATTGGTGGTTTTAATTGACTTAATACGCACCCTGGTCTCTTCATCTCTGAGGTCTGGCATGGTGCTGATGCACAGGCTGATGACAGTGACCAGCACCATGACGACAGAGAGGCAGGCGAATATCTTCCCAGCCAACCCCGACTGAGGGTTTTCCACCACTTCTCGCAGTATCCAGGTCAGTTTGTGAGAGCCTTTTTGTACCTCTGTAGCGCTTTTCTTCAGCATCACCCTCTTCTGCCTCCACTCCTCTTCCTTGCGCTCTCGCTCGGCCACCTCCTCCACACGGGTAATCATGCGGCGACGGCAACAACGCTCCATATGGCCTGGGTCCACACCCCAGTAGTCAAGCTCATCGTGGAGAGACACGGCACACAGTTCTCGAAGCAAACGCAGTTTCCCCGCAGCAAGGAAGTTGAGGATGACCCTGAAGGCTGTTGGGTTTCGGTCAAAGAAGTACTCCTGGCACGTCTCGTCATAGTCGTCGCAGAGTCTTGCAATCTCCTCTGGGGTTGTGCATGACCGCAGACGTCCAAGACGACTTTGTGGGAACTGTTCTAAGGTGCTCCAGGGAAATGTGTAGCGATTGCCTCCGACATTAATAAGAACCTGTAGGGTGTGGTCGACCACATACGAAGCCTTGCGGTCACGAAGCAGCTGGGCTCGCTGGAAGTAAACACCCTTGATGGTCTCAGTCTCTGGGATCTCAGTAAAAAAGCGGTCGAGGCTGCTGTCATCGCTGCTAATGGAGAAGGTGCTAAAGTCGTGGTTGGCATTGCTGATTATAGGCATGTTGACTTTAGGATGTGTGACAGGATAGAGCAGGTATTTGTATCTCCAGTTGATGGATAGTTAGAACGATGATCCACAGAGAAGCTGAAAAAAACCAAAAGTTAAATAAAAGGTAATTTGTTCTTTCATCAAGCACCGATGGATATTTATTTCAATATAATAACAAACTTCCTTTAAAGCCTCAAACTAACATTTTATTGATGGAGTACTGCAAGGTTATGTCCTTGGTCTCCTGCTTTTCAGTATGTTTCCAGTCTGGGTCATCATTCACTGACTTTCATTAATACACAGATGACATTTGACTTTATATAGCTGTTGAACCCCCAGACAACCATGTAAAATGCATCTTTAACATACATTTACATTTGATCCATACGTTTCCTTTAGCTATACCAGGACAACAGATTGATGTTATCAGTTTTACAAATGTCTCTTTTATGATTGAAAGTCTAAATAAATAAAAAACAGTATTTTTGGACAATAACAAATGTATTAATAATTAGCTAATTCAAAAAGAACAAAATGTGCTCTTCAAATATATCAGCCATGTAAGAAAAGCGTAAAAACACTCACAACAAAACATCACAGCACTCCACTTTTAGCCCTTACACCCTTTCTGGTTGTCTTCACACCAATGCAAGCCTTGATTCATGACAACCCTCACATGGCTGCTGAGTGACCTTAAACAATCTCTCAAGCTCGGTGTGAAAAGTGGTGTAACCAAGCCAGAGAGGCTACCATTTCTTATGTCAACCAGGCCTTAAAAAATGTAGCTCATTTCACTACTGTTTTAACTTAACATCTTTCAAATGATTGCAAATATTTATACAGTGCATATCTGCTTACATGCAAAAATATATATTTCTAACTGACCCTTAGTGGTATTTAGCTATGCAGGTGGCTTTGGTTTTAGTTTTACCTTTCTGTTAACAGTTTTTATAGGAACTAATTTCTACCAAAGAGATATTCCATTGATAACTATTTAAAGCATTTTCTGTAGGGGATTATGGAGTTAAATGAAATGATTCAGATTCTAGAAAGGGATGGTTGTTATTGTGATTTCCATTTTTTCTATATTTTTTAATATAATTTAAAGATACTAACAGCCAAATTGAATGCACATACTATCCAATAACAATATGTCTGTGTCTAGCTGTCCTGCATGGAGGTCAGGTATTTAAAGCCCAGTGAGAGATGTTGCTGTTTGAATTTTTCAAATGTTATTTTTCAATGCGTTTAGCTCTAGAAAATAAATGCCGTTTTAACCTTTGTATTGAGATAGAGACAGTCATCTCAGGAATGGTTCTTTACAACTTGTGGTGGTAAGAACGAATCCTAAGTGAAATACTCTTACAAGTGCAGTATCAAACATTTTGCACATGTGACGGAGCTATATTTAGTCTGCATCATCAACTATAATGCCTGGTTAGGTTACCCCTGAAAGCTTTATGATATGCTGCTGACCGTCCAGTTGTGGAGACAAACCAGGTTCAGTAGGCTATTGTGCATGAGTATAATTTAGAAGTTGAGTATTTTACTTCTACTCCACTACCATTTCAAAGTAAATGTGTAAAATGTGGAATAATAACTCATTATTATATTTTATTATGGAATAATTATTAGGATCATTTTCTCCATTTATTGATTGATTGTTAGGTTCATATTTAGTGAGAAATACTGACAAAGCCAATGTGACAACTTTAAAGTGTTTGTTTTGTCCAACCAACACTGAAAACCTCAACATTATTACTAACACATTACCAATTTTATAAAGCTAAACATGAAATATATAAATCACTTTTCCTCAGGATGAAATCCAATGGAAAAACATTTAGACTTTACTGTCTGATGTTTGACTTAACAAGAAACACAAATTAGCTGGAGGTAATTTGGGGGAACACCTGATAGTAAACTAATCACGTGCTAAAGTTACACTATAAACCAAATAGTATTATATTCTGGTCATAGGCTTCTAGTATAATGGCATTCAAAATAAACCCGTAGTATTGTATTCACTCACCTTACAGTGCCCAGGTGTTCTGCCTCAGTCTCCGTTGTTTGTCCCATGCATGTTCTCATCTGTTGCTATACCAAAGATGCTCCTCATTAATTAAGCCATACTTGTATATTTGGTCAAACTGTAGATCAGAAACCAGAACTACGGACAGCAGAACTATTATTACAGTTTATAGATCCGCTCTGAAGTTTGCGGGCTTGCCGTGTGTCTGTGTAGCCTCACCGGGGTGCGCACGTCGCCACAGCTCTGGAGTTGGATTAAATTACATAAAAATGATTTGCCTGTCCTCAGATCGTCACTCCGCTTCCATAGGTCACCGCTGCCTGCGAGGAGAGAATAAATGCGATTATCTAACGGCGGTGGCCTCCTGAAACCTGCCGCTGTATTCTCATCTGTGTTTGACAGCAGGACCATCCTCCTCCTCCTCCTCCGCTTCCTCCTCCCCTCCCTCCACCTCCCTGCGATCTCCAGCTCTCTCTTCTTCCACACTGTAAAAAACAATGTTAAGGCAATTCAATTTAGAATAAGGTGAAGCTAGAAGATAGATTTTACCAGAGATGGAAGAAGTACTCAAATGCATACTTAAAAGTAAATAGGTAAAGTAAAAAACCTTAGGTATACTACACTGTTACACGTAAAAGTAATTTCTTAAAATATTACTCAAGTGAAAGTACAAAAGCACAAGCACCAAAGTATACTTAAAGTTCCAAAGGTAAAAATACTTATTATACTCATTAGCCCATTTCAGAATCATAAATATGATATGTTTTGGTTCTAATCATTAATTTATGTGTTTATCAAGGTGGAACTAATTTGAACTAATTGTGAATTTAATCCAGGTGTATCTAAAGTATTTTTTTAAAAGTGTGGATCCTATTGTTTATCATTAATCTATATCTTCAGAGTAATTTAAGGTACTAGATAAATGTAGTAGAGTAAAAGTACAATATTTACCTCTGAATAGTAGTGGAGTAGAAGTACAAAATAGCATCAAATGGAAATAGTCAAGTAATGTACAAGTACCTCAATACCGTACTTAAAAACAGTACTTGAGATAATCTACTTAAGTCCTTCCCACCACAGTATATTACACTGTGTAAAGATAGCAGTCCCAGTATGTATAACTACAAGCCATTGAGAATGCATTTGAAGAAGTAGGCCTAGTGAGATATTTTACTTAGACTAAATGCAGGTATCAGTAACCCCTGTAATAATACTCCAGTAGTAGTAAAAGTTATGCATCATATGATTGTGAAAGTGCTCTGTTCTTTTACTGTAAAAGTACTCGTTAAGTACTTAATTAAGTTAAAATGGCACACAGTTTTTTGCATAACCTGAATAAAGTTTAAATACATCAGTAGAATTTATGTTGTTGATCAGAAACCAAAGCTTTATTTTGGAAAAGTACAGAAAACAACAAGTTTTGTCTTTTAATTTTGAGGATAAATCGCTTATTGTGGTAGAAACTAACTTTTGATGTACCTTACTTCTTCCATTTTCTTTATACGTACAAACGATTACATCGCCAATGGAAATATCTGTACTTTTTTTTGAACTGATCCCAAGGGGGAATTCATAGGCTAATAGATATAAAATACATTCATTAAAATGAGCACAACCTCTAGCAGTTGCAACATTTACACATTAATGCATCACTAATTATGATATGATAATATAATATATTATTCTGAAGTGGACCATTTTGCCTTGTTACTTAAACTATATTCTAATGCTAATTAATGCAGGACTTTTACATGAAATATTTCAAGCTCTACTATTGTTGAGTTAAATCAAGTAAGGTATCTAAATTCTTTGCAGTTGCTTGTTATTATTTGTAAAGTTTTACCATTTATCTAGAGTATTTTTGCACCATGGTATTGGTCAGATTATTGAACAATTCTTTTTATATCATTTTCAAACGTAAATGTATTCAATTATTTTAATAAAATAAAAAATTAAAGATAAATCCTAAAAGCAAAGTGTAACAATGTTTTTTTTAAAGGGCTTTATTACAGTGAAGAGCTGCATGCCCATGCTTGATCATGACTCTTCAGTACAAACTGGACTCTGCTGTAAAGCCTTTGTTTAAATGCAGCTAAAGCCTGATTGACAAAAGTTGTGCAGGCAGACGTCCAAACACAGAGAGGATTAATAAAAAAAAAGGAACAGGAACAGGAGATAAAACACGGGGTCTGTGTGTGTGTGTGTGTGTGTGTGTGTGTGTGTGTGTGTGTGTGTGTGTGTGTGTGTGTGTGTGTGTGTGTGTGTGTGTGTGTATGTGTGTGTGTGCGTGTGAGAGAGAGAGAGAGAGAGAGAGAGAGAGAGAGAGAGAGAAAGGGACGGTATTTTATGTCATTTATGATTCACATTGCTGCTTGCATGTTTTTGTTTTGATGCAGATCTAATAATCAGTATGTCAGCCGTGTGAAAGTGGCATATTGCTCTGATAAATGTAACCATTGTTAAATAAATGGTCAGTGGGGTTCTTCTGAGGAATCGATATCCCGTTTACATTCACTGCATTTGTAAATGTGTGTTTGTGTGGTTCTTGTCTCTTGTTTGACTAATTGTGGTAATGTTTCCATGGTTACTAATAGGTCCTCAAGACATTGCTCTTGAGATGAAGATGATTTGGAGTACGGTAGGTCTTTTTTCTAAACTTGTGTCGCATTCGTTATGTGTATTTGCCTCTCATAAGCCTGAAAAATATAGATTTTTTTGTCTTACATTCAAAATCCGACTTCAGTAAGAGGGGAGAATTATTATTTGCCAATTTATTTAAAGGACCAAAAGTAAAAGTACTCATTCTGTAGAAAAGTGGCTCATATAAGTGTTATAAAATAGTATAGGATATTAGTAGAGTGTTACTGTAAGTGACTTAGCTGCTAGTTATAACAATTAGCTAGTTTAGTCCAGTGGTTCACCACCTGACATACTGATTTGTATTTTAGGAACGATGAGTTCACGTACTGACGAATTAAAGTAGCTTTTATCTCAGGAACATGATGAAAGTGTTTTTCATCGTGTTGATCCGTCGTCTTCAGCAGACCAGCACAATCCAGGTCATCGTCACCAGGATGAAAGCAACGTTGTAATAAGAGGACCTTATGACCTACCAGGCTGATGAATATCAGAGATTACATGTTAATCCACAAGCAAGAGGGAGGTGGAGGGAAACCAGAGAGCAAGCTGGGATGCCACAATGCTGCAGGAGCATGCTGGAAAATCAATCCAGTCTGAAACCAGCTTCACTAACTGGAACAGGACTGGAGATTGTTTACTTGACACAATCAATAAGGATTATTAAAGAGGCCTTCCTTCAATTGCACACATAAAGGTCAGTTAACTCTAGTCACCAGGAGAACTACTTGAGTATAATGTCTTCTGTGGCTGTGGAGGGTTTCTGTCATGTCTCATTAAAATAACACTGATGATGTCTTATTGATGTCATCAAGGTTAAACAGCCAGAGAGGAGGGAGACTGCATTTTTTCTATGTGGAGGTTCAATGTTTCTTCTTGACCTTGAGAAAAAAGCAGCTGAGAAGGAAACAATTTACCTCAAGGTCCAGTTGGTAGCTGTTCTGATGCTTAGCTGAGTGTTGCCTGGTTGAAATGCAATAGTAGATGTTTAAAATTCCATTTTTCCACTGCCTTTTCCTGACTTTTAAACCTGTGATAACTATGTTTTTAGGGGTGCTTGGAGACATTTGTAAAACCAGTGTACATCTCATTTAATCTTTTTAAGAGTATCCTCAATTTCTCTTGACCCCGCTTCAGAGCAGACATAGAGCAACATTTGCATCCTTTTGTAGAGGTATTTGCATTCACCTGATGAATGGAAGACGAAAGAGTCCAATGATTGTTTTCTTTTAGCTCGGTCCCCTCCAACTCCTGGGGGACATGTCTCTTTAGCTTCATATGCTCCAGCGGGTTTTCTGGCTTTTTTTTAATCTTATAATGACCCGATGAGAGCAGGCAGAGTGAACAAAAAACAACCTTTGAGCCCTGAAATTGTTTGCACCTTGAGTTCAGCAGTGCTGAAGTAGTACAGAATAGAAGACAAGCTTGTAACCCTGACCTTGACTCCCTCACTTCCACAGTATTGTTTCCTTGATCTGCTATTTCCTGCCTCAACCTGTGTCTATCTAACAAGAAAACATATTGTCCTTGTTTTCTGCATTATATTTACATTTTGAAATATCCTTCGGTCTTCACAGGGTTTCTGAGCGTACAGCTGCTGATACTATATCACAACCTCCTCTCCTTTTGTTTCGAAACCTTAAACCTTTCTATTGCAACCTAATGTCCTGACGGGGCTGTGGGGTTAACATGGTTCAGTGAAATCTCTCCTAGAAGAAATTAAGGCAAACTCCTTGGGAATTCTGGGCTGCTCTCTTAATTTGTGTCAAATCACCAGGGGACCAGTGCAGCAGGGCAAATGATAAGTCGCCCTTGATTCAGCACAAACAGTCTTTAATTAAGCCCCAGCCTCAAATCAGGTTCCTACCAAACTTTCAAATGAACTGTATGTCATTATGGCATATTGATGTGGGATTCATTCCATGTTTGTGCTGTTCCTCACTGTCTCCAGTTTCTCAGAATGGAAAGAAGAAAGGAAGGAAGTCTGTGGAGCGTGGACAGAGAGGCAACCCTTTAGAAAGGAATCCGATTATATAGGCCAAGTGTCCTTTTACAGTTATTGACTCCCCTCTGAGCCACCGCACTCAGCTTACAAGATGCCTCACAGACAGTGTCTTTAACCAAGTGCATTCTGCTGTAAACAAAGCACTGTAGACTCATTGTTAAATGTATTTTAAAGTTCACACCATTCAAAACTTTCCCAGTTTGGAATGAATAAAGTATTTCTGATTCTGATTCTGATTTCAATCTTTGACTTCCAATTGAGTTTTTTTACATTGATACTTTTACTTTGTAAAGGATTTGGGTTGAATGTTCTCATAACATCGCATCTAGTTGTATAACAGATGCTTGCATTTGAATGCTTATTAGAATATAGTTTTTGAAATTACAGCTCTGTAAAAATGACTTAATCATGACGATCAAAATGTAGTGTTACATCTCATCCACCAGGAGTGTGATTTTGTTTGTGATTGCACACCGTAGCATTTTTGTGGGATGATGCTTCAATGAGTAAAACTGCTTTGAGAAAGTTGACTTTGACTTTACTTTTTGCCAGGCGACCAGGTTGTGTTTTGTGGCACCAGTAGCCATCAGAACTATAATTGCCTAATATCCTGAGGTCAGCCAACATATACACGCTCCACTTTGCACATAATATAGATTTAGTCCATGAAAATCACAAACAGAGGAACAGCGTCATTCAAATCATTACCTGTACTTTACTGCAGTAGGAACTACCAGGCTTGGCAACTCTGTTGTCGTTGGGGAAGAGATGCATGATGGGATAAAGGTGATCTTTTGGGACAGCGGCGTTTGAAATTTCCACAAGCTGTCAGAGATAAATGGAGCAGAGCCATCAGAGATTAACCAGAACAGGGACACAGAACATTATTGCAGCCCTCATTTTGGATTGTTTACATTTCCCTATACTAAACAGAATTAGATTTTTAAACATCTACTCATTTTAATAGATGCAAATATTAGATGTGAAAATATTGGAAGGATCAACATCTGTCTCCCACTGAATAACAGTACAGATTTGAGATTCAATAATAACAGCAAACATTACATAATGATTTATGAATTTTAAAGAATTGTAAAGCACTTCAAAACAAAGCTACAAATGTATGTTGTCAGGATAAACAAAATAATAGTGCTGATGTCATCCTATACAGATTTGTCTGCACTAACTTGTAGTTATGTAATAGATCTTAGCCAAAGTAATTTTACATTCCTAATCCTTTTACTTCTTTGTTGCCTTTAAAGGTTGGATCCCTTGTTTCATTCTTTTCTTTTCTTAATTCCCTTCATCGCTGAATTAATTTTATTTTTTACAAAGGGGGCAAAATGACCCTGACCAAAGAGACAGAGCATGACAAGGTCTTTGGGGAAGCTCGCCGACATCTTGGAGCAGTGAAGCTGGATGGAGAGCCAAACCACCGTGAGATCAAGACCATCCGTCACATTTGTGAAGGAGAAGAGAAAAGCAGATACAGTGAGAATAAACTTACTGCAAACAGCAACATCATGGAAACCTAGAAAATGGTGCCCCCCCCCCCCCCCCCCCCCCCCCCCCCCCGCAGGGCATCCGAACAACCTTGAAGGAAGATGTGGTCTGAAAAGATCATCCTAATCAAACTGACAGTCCTGAGGGAAGAGGCCTGCGACCACGCCTTTGACCTTTGATCGGTGTATAAAACATTTAAATGAGCTCCTCCTTTACCTGCTGTAACATTCGGAACAATCTATTATTGCACAAGGATTTCCCGCATGATGATCACTTTTACTTCTGATATATATATCAGTGAATTTCAACGTGATATTACGGTTACTTTACCAAAAGGATCAGATGCTGCTGCTGGATTGTGCACAAAATGAAATTGAAGTTGCCTCCTCAGCTTCCCTATTTAAAACTTAGTCATGATTCTCAAACAGCTTTTATTGATGAACTACACGTTAACTTATTAATCAAGATTTACAAACCACTGAAGAGCAGAATCCAAACACAAATTTACCTCCTCTTTTGAATCCATTTAAAACAGACAAGCTGTGTTTCAAGCTATTATTCCCCTGACTGAAAAATCTATTGAGGAAATGTACAGCAGAGGAATCAGAGCAAAGAAGAGGAAGAAGAAGACAAGCGCTGATTGGAAAATAGAAGGGAAAGGTCAAGAAGGAGGAAGAGATAGAGAGAGAGCCACTCAGTTGAAATCGAATCATTCCCTCGAGTTTAACAAACGACCTATCTGACTCTTTGTGTGTGTGTGTGTGTGTGTGTGTGTGTGTGTGTGTGTGTGTGTGTGTGTGTGTTAGCTCACATTTGCTTCAATGGTTAATGCTTTAGGCTTACAGTTTGTTTATGCAGGAATAACAACTGGGACTTACACTCCACACTGTATTTTGCCTGTACACACATTACATGCACACACACACACACACACACACACACACACACACACACACACACACACACACACACACACACACACACACACACACACACACACACACACACACACACACACACACACAAACAAGACAATGAAAATGTAAGGTACTTGCTGCACGTATGAAAGTGGATTGCTTTTATTTAACGATGGTGTAATATTAACTGAACGAGGTATCATGTTGAAATCCAGGTCATTCACACTTTCAAATACATGATATAATAATATTTAGAATGATTATTCATGATAATAATGTCCATGGTCCATTGCTGCTGCCACTGGTATAATGTATTACCACTGTTGGAAATAGAAATATTAATCTACAACACACTACATCATTATTATTCATTTGGGAGACAAAGACAAAATGTACCTTTCTTTTTCCTGCCTCATTCTCTCCGTCATTGTCATTATTCATATTAAGCTCTACTGAGAAATACAAAATCCTCAAGCCACCGCCTTGAAGTGACAACAACAACTACATTTTTCAAGAGAAAATTAAGAGAAATGTAAATGGAATATTCAACAATTCAGACTACATATTTCCAACATAAATAGGGATGTTTAAATCAAACAGGCTTTAAGCTTTAAACACTAATACAATTTCAGTATAAATATAATTGACATGTGATGTTCATCAATGTTGAGGAGTTGTGAAAATACAGAAAGGAGCTTTCCTTTCAGGATATGAGCAGTAAATATCTGACTATCTTCTGACAGATTTTCATGATGCATATTAAACAGCACAACAGTGATGATCTCTGCTTCTCACCCACTTACTCCCTCTTGTGATCTGATGCTATTCCTGTTCAGCAGCGCTGAGTCAAAAAAGTCCTGCAGGAAAAACACTGGTTTTACATGCAACCGCACAACAGGCGAGATGATACAGCCGACAGCAGTCTGGAAATATTTCACACAGCTTCAATAAGAAAAAAGTGGAAGAATATATATATCTGTTGTAGTTGATTGAGGTGGAGCTTATTTTGAACTATTAAATAATAATTACTTGCACAATGCATTCATCTGCTCATTATTTTCTCCACTTATCAATTGACTGGTTTTTTTTTTGTTTTTTTTAAATACAAAAAATAGTGAGCATCGTGCAACATTTATCCAGAGTCCAAAGTTACCACTTTCCCACTGAAATTACTTCTGTTCTTGTTCTGTGCTGATGCTAGTTTGGTTCTCAATTGGTTCGCAAATTGAACAAACTTTTAAACAGTTTGCTTCCCACTGACCAGAGCCCAGTAAAAGCCACGCAATGATGCCACCATTTACGTTGATTTTTTTTTAGCAACCCCAGCTTCTTGGAACATACAGTCAATGTCCTTACCGCTGCTGCCTAAATTACATCTATATTTTATAGTTCTCAAATCATGGCTGCAGGATAAAACTTACCAATTAGTTTTTAAAAAAGATTATTACATTTAGTTGAGTATTTTTTGTGTGATCTTAGTATTTATACTTAATTCAGTGCTGAATATTATGGTGGAATGTAACTGTTTCTATCTTTGCCTACATGATGTTTGTGTCATTTATTTACCAGTTAAACGAACTCAAGAAAATCGTTTGAAAATGTTCCTCTCCACACTCTATGTTTCCATAGTTACACACTGACACTCTCAAACTGTTACTGTGTTAGTGTGAATATAAAACATGGACAGAAATGGCACTTAAGTTGATTGCTACTGTTTCACCACAGACAATGGTCAATTATGTCCTTATGGTGACCTCAGAAGGAATGCAGACAAGAGCAAGCTCTCAGTTTTAGTATGACCTGACTTAAGCGCTGCTTTTGATACTGTAGCAGACTGCACAATCTTGTTGGCATTTCTGGTAAGGTTTTAAATTAGCTTACATTTTACCCAACTGATAGACAGTTATTTAATACCCATGGATGAATTATCATCTAAGAAATTTCGATTGAATTGTGGTGTTCCCCAAGGCTCAATTTTAGGTCCTACACTTTTTAATGGACACATTCTTCCACTTGGAAATGTCATAAGGAAACACGGCATAAGTTTCCATAGTTATGGGGACCGTTTCTCTCTCAGGCCAGTAGAGAGACACTAATGTACGCTTTTATAACATGTAGAATCGATTATTACAATACTGTACTTTCTGGTCTCCCTAAAAAGAATATTGCATCAACTACTGCAGAACTCAACTGCACCTGTTTTAACAGGTTTTTTTAGGCTCTATATCACAGCGATGTGTAACACTGATTATTAAACGAGAAGGGGAAGATAGTATTGTTTTTAGTTGTGAATTGTGTTTTTGAGAAGCACCTTGGGTTGCCATTGTGTATGAAAAGTGTATGCCAAAACAGTTCCTCTTACACAGCATGGTTTTCTTATTTAACTTTAATGAAAACTTTTCAAAGAAATTTGATTTATTTTTATCAGTAAAAATTGGTTTGCTTACAAACAGTGCCATCCTTAGGAAAAAAGATTAATAACAAAAACATTGTGCAACTGAATATATATATTTTCATATATATAATTAGGAACATTTTCTTAAAAAATACAGGACCCCAGAAAAATAATGTAAGCCACATTATGATAATATTATAAACTGAAATATTACCACAACTAAGTTAATGTGCCAAAATGGAAAATGACTCAATTCTTTAAAATGAATTTGCCACTCAGCAGCACTGGACAGTCACTAAGAACCCTTTACTCAAGTACTGTACTTAAGTGCAATTTTTAGGCACTGTACATATTAAGTACACTAGACCTAGACCACTACCATCATTTTACAATATTTTGACATTTGCAGTTTTGTATTATTATCATTATAATACAAATCAATTCAATAAATGATTATGTATTGTTTACCGATTAACCTACCAAGCAGTATATAAATTACCTACACTTTGCTCCACATTTTTGCAAAATTAATTTGATGCACACATTATTCATCAATACATATATGTAATATAAAGGCCATTCCACATTCTGATGTTCTTACGTTTTTGGAGTCCAAGTATAGTTTGATAATGTTTTTGTTCTTTTACTAAATTGCCACTCAGATAATAAAGGCTTATAATTAATTCTGTTAAACTCTGATGGAAGTTTGAAACAGCAGGATTGAGGCAGAAGCGTTGATCTCCACAGTTTCATCACTCCTCTGCTAACAGCGACCTGAAGTTCTTCAGCTCTCTGATGCTTGTAGAAACCCTGCGGGACATTTGTGTTACACAAAGAAAATGAGTCTGCATATATTCTCACTTCAATTGACTCAAGTTTACTCTGAGGATTAAATATGAAAATATAATGCGACAACCTTCCAAAGGCATTGAGCAGGGAAACGACCTCCTGTCGACTGAGCTGGAAGCTGGGTCGCTGGATGCTGGACGTTGGCAACGCTTCAATTTGCCGCTCGGAAAACAAAATCTTTAGAGATGTCCCTAATCCCTGAGTCTGATTAAGAGAGAGAGACATGAGAGCAAACTAGAATAAAACACATATAACAGTTTGACAGCATCTTTTACCTTTTAACCTCAGATTATACTGAACATCATTAATGTAACTGATGTAAAATGAGACCGGCCTGCAGTTTCCCCCACAGGCGACACTTGAAGCAGCCCACACAATCCATGATCCTGGAGATGTTGAGGAAGGCCAGTCGGATGTCCTCCTAAAGGAAAGAGAATTTCTCACTTTTAGTGCCCTTTTATATTTTCTATAAGGGTCCCAGTTGCTGTGAAAATCCCTTTTGCTCAATGTTACGTGAGAAGTCCTCCCTGATGTCCAAACTCACTTTCTTTGTAAGGGTGCCCCCTGTTGACCAAAAATTACTATTGCTCACTTTTCTAAAAGATCCCCCCCCCCCCCTTCAGCCTGTACCCAGTATATTTCAGATAGAGCCTGCTGCCTTTTCTACACACACAGCCTCCACAAACTCAAACAGTTTTGCCATGTAAAGGCTTAACAATTCATCAAATCTGGAAATGATTGTTTCTTTATAAATGCAGTTATTTTCCCATGTGAATAAGTCATCAGACTTTAGATAATTTTATTTCTAAATTAGTTAGAATTGTAAATGGTTCCTTACCTTTAGTTTGGCTGCTTCTTTTTCATCCCCAGCAAACAGAGATGTTTCATCAAAGGCAAGAGGGAAAGATCTGGAGAAAGAAACGTAAACAATAAAACAATTCAGTTGTACAAAATCAGACAACAACCCCAGAAACTACACGGATGAGTCATTGGAAATCATTTTTACGTTGCCACCATTTAAAAAATGAAATATAAGGCAAAGACAGGCTTTAACTTAACTTCAAAAAAAGATTACTTACAAAGGAGAGAAAAGTAACTATAGAGTGGACTTGAATTAAAAGTTTAGTTTACTTAGTTTTTTTAAATGTCAGTTTCCTGTCTGGTATTTAAAAAAGGATTATCAGTGAAAATATATTCATATGAAGCTTTTCCTATATAAAATTATATTAGAAAATGAAAAAACTATATATATAGATAGAGGCACAGTTCTGGAGTCAGTGCCAGCCTCAGACTGACCGGGCCATCTGCAGGATGTGCAGCAGCAGCTCTTTGTGTTCACGGTCCTCCTCCGGCCTGCCAGTATACAGCCTGAAGGACGGCTGCTGAAAGAAAGGCAGAGCTTTGGCCAGTGCTCGCAGCTCGATCAGGTATAGGAAGTAGAGGTTTCGGAGCCTCTTGGGGCCCTCGCCGTCTGTCAGCTCTGAATCAAAACGCTGCCTGAACTCCGACACATTGTGTCCCCACTTCTTCTGAAACCAGCTGTCTGAAGGAAGGAAACGGTCGTCAGAGAGAGGGTGGTTAGGTTCAAATTATAACACAGCAAGGGAAATATCTGTATCTTTATTTTCTTCCAGCTATTTTTAAGGATCATTCTGTTATTCCCAAAGAAATAACAGTAGAAAATATAATCACTCTTCCTGTCTTTCTGTCCTGCGCTTGACTGTGATCAGTGAGGGTTTGTGAAAGTGCTAATGTGTCTCACCTTCTAAGAGGTATCTGGCACTCAGGTGAATGTTGATGCTGGAATGGAGGCCAGAGATGAGCCGGTAGAAAGCCCTCTTCTCTACACACTGACCTGAGGGACAAAAATACAGAGTTGACAAATAGAAATGAACAACAAAAACCTCTTTTCTCTTTTCAGGTGAAATGTCAGCTCACCTTCCAGCCAGCTATGGAAGGTATTTGCTGTAAATAGAGAAACAGAATGTCGTTGTCATACACAAGTGTAGTAAAGGTTTGGTTTGATTTTAGAGTCAGGAGATCTTACATTCACTTTCTGGACGGTTATGGAAGAGGTTGGGAATTACCGGTCGCTTGATCGTATACGGCCTGTGAGAAAGGGAGAAAACAATGAACTCCAGTATTTAAGAAGAAGTCTACATGGCTTCAAATGAACATCAGTATGGTGATCATGCTGTTTTTGACGAAATTCACACTTGCTTTTTAGCCATCAATGCAAATAAAAGTCCTCTATTCAAAGCCTTACTTGTGTAAAAGTACTTACTTCAAGTATAAAAACATACAAGTATTGTGCAAGAAAAATGTTCCTTGTCATTCATTTACTATTATTCATGTTTGTTTGACTGTAGCATTCCGTTCTGCTTATTTAATATCATTTTTACCCTATTGCATGCAATGCATCATATTTTATTAAGTTATTTTATACATTTTATAGTTATACCAAACAAAACCAATGCATGGAGTCAACAATATTGGAAAATAAACCAAAAAGAGGACATTTCTAAAGAATTATACTTATTTAATTAATTTTTTTCTTGAGTTTAATAGCATAAAATGTTGTCAAAAATCTCATTAAAAAAAAGATGAAGCTGCTCACAGCATTATGTGAAGAAATACAAATAAAAATGACTCCCAAATTTGCCGGTAGCAAAATTTATGTTTGTATGTATATCAAAACATACAATGTATATATATATAATATGCGGCATATCTGATTTTTTATATAGTGTGAGTGTTTACTTGAAGCAGTTCTCCTCATAGATGCTGTTCCAGATCTGCCAGGTCTCAGGTCCTCTGTAGCCCGTAAAGCGCTCCGGGTTCAGCAGCAGGTCCACATACTGCGAGTCCGGAGACTCCTCGTCTGGCAAACAACAACACACAGGCTGCTCTTAATCACTACTACTCTTTATCAAATGTGTACTAAAGTTAAAGGTGGACGAAGATTTTCACACTGACTAGGAGATACCTCTGTAGCGCTGTGATGAACTAATAATGTTGAGAAATGTAGTGTATGTAAATAAATAATTTGTGTTTCACTACATGTTCTACTTATTGTTCATGTGTTAGTGTTATAAATGCTTTTCATTAAGAGTTATGTGTAACATTTCTTAATAAAATTAACTCAATTTCATCTTCAGATTTACAAAACATTTAGGTATTACTTCCATTTATATTTCAAGCATGTATTTTATCATTATCATGTTTCTGACCTTGGGTTTAGTGTATTGAATTAAAGCGAAAATGTTTTTGTGCTTTTATTAGTTCATTCAGTCGTCTGCTCAGCTGATGGGTTGTAAACGTACCATCGACAACACAGAAGCGTTCAGCCTCGTCGTCGTGTTTGCTCCAGTTTAGCAGAGCTTCTCTGGTCTCCTTACTGGAAGTTAAAACAGACAAGTCTGTCGGTTCAACCTCCTATTATAATATATTAGAGAAACAGAAACGTTAATGGTTTGCATGGTGATCTTATATTATCTATACTCACCTTAAAGAAACATCTACAGCTCCAAGATTCTCCGCCAGCTCACACTTTACCGGCTGCTCCTTTTCTTCTGCTGAATACTGAATATAAAAATAATAGATGGTTATACATTAAAAAATATAAGTTAATGTGTTAAAGTGTTCTGTTTGGTTATGATGCAGCAATCTCCTTAAACAAAGATAATTTTATGAAGTAACCTTAATTAGTTACTCAATTTAATACCCAAATCAAATTCATAAAAATTTGTTTTTTCATCATAATCCCAAATAAATGTTTTAAAAAAACCAAGATCTATAGCATTTATTACAGCCCAATTGTTTTTTTAATAACCAACTTTTTAAATTAATTTTATAACCCTTTTTTTTCCAACAAGCATTTTAATCAACATTAGTTATTATATAATATATTATTATTACAAACGTTTTTTTTTTATCATACTCCTAATATTATGTTAGAATATCTTTCAACAAATCCATAAAGTGTGGATAGCAATAGTTAAAATACCCCCCAAAGTAATTATCCTTTGAATCCACAAAATCAGTTTTCAAGATTTGGAAACGTCGGGCTGCTAATCTGTACTATGAAAAAGATGTTTCTTTCATCAAATATTTGTAATGATTACTTTTTCCAAAAGGACAGTTTCTACTGTGGGCTGCTCTGTTGATGGAGACAAACAGCTAGTCCTGTCTGACTCACCTTGTTGTGTGATCGGATCCCCTCTGGCACTTCGTTCTGTGGACACACACACACACATATTAGTAGATCTAATGTAAACGCAGGTGAGTGTTTTGTTTACAGAAGGTGGGAGTGAGAAGGCTGGGACTCACAGGAGAGCAGGGCTTCACAGCGCAGTCCTTCAGACCACAGTGACTGCTGGATGACCAGAATGGACACGCCTTGTTCAGGTTCACCTGGAGTGTCCCAGGACAAAGCAACACACAGGTTAATCTGTGTATATGTGTGTGTGATCGTGTGCGTGTTTGAGTCAGGTCACCTTACCTTGTAGAACCTGAAATAGTCGGATTCTAGAAGAGTTTGAAGTTTGGGGAAGAGCTGGTTGTTGTTAAAGCCATCGATGGTCTCCACATCACAAGTACAGTCATCCAGATCTCCTGTGACCTTCGTTGGAAGGAAACACAAAAAAGCTCATCTTCCGGCTTGCTTTTAGTTTACCCCCCATTGTCATCTAAGTTTTCTTTCCTTTACTTCACGCTGTTTAAGATTTTTTTACTAAGCTATTTTTAAGTAATTTCTCCCCCTCAATACTAAGCATACAGCCGCTTATGATCTTAAGATGAGATCTCCTATTTGAATAATAGCAATGACCAATTTTCAAATCATATACTTGTTGCAGCAGGTTAATCTGAGACAATACAATGATGAACACACACATGCAATTCTATATACTGAGAACACTGAAACGTTGACTTTAATTAAATGAATTATGTCAACAGATTTCACCTAACTTTATTAGGTTTGTAAAGCAACTTTATTAAGTAGAACCTAACATTTTTTATTTTAACTCAATATTATTTCGTAAGCTAATAACGTTTTGTGAAATGTGTTGACATAATACATTTAATTAAAGTCAAAGTTTCAGTTATTTCAGTGTATAATCCAGAGATATAATCAAATGTATTATCCCAAAAATACCCTTTCTGCCCAGTGAGTTGTTTTGGTTTTGGTTCTTAAGTATTGTTTGATGCTTATGATTTTGTCCTAATAGATAAGTATAATAAGGTATGCAGGACTTTTACTTGTAACATAGTATTTCTACACTGTGGTATTATGACTACTATTACTTTAGTATAAGATGATAGTACTTCTTCCACTTCTGTTGAAGAGTATAGAAAATAACATGACAACATGAACTCCATGCTAGATATTACTTTACGTATGGGTGTGACAATCCCTCACCTGACAGAAGCACCTGCTGTCTGCACATCCGGACACCTGGAGGAGGAGCAGAAGGACCACCAGCTTCATGACGACCTCTGTCTCAATCTACACCAACCTGTATGTCTGTTTGAGGAAAACCGTACGTCTGTAGTTTAACAGGAGAGCCTGAGAGGTTGCGATCTGATGTCAAGTTTTTGCTTCCTGGTATTTCCTCATGTCCACCCCGCTACGTGTAATACGTGACAGGATGATCGGCAGCGTTATTTCCACAGAATAATCACATTTAGACACATGTTGCATAGAAATCATCTCCAGGATCTTTTATTTTTAAACGGGAAGTGAATATTCTTCCTGTTCGCTCACAATTCAATCCGACTGAAACCTTATATGTCCAACATAAATAGCCCACTTTTTACATTTACTATATTACACTTTAATACAATACACACATAAAAAAAAACAGCCACAAATATATTCTTCATTTGATTGTATATGTTTGGTAGACAAATAGGTCATTTTCTAGCTGATGTATGACAGTATTTCACGGGAGGATAATATAATGTGAGTATCAAAAAATAGGCCACATTGTTTTTTAAAAGGTATCAAACGTGCTAATAACCTAACTTAATATAGTTGATTCCTGTTTAAAATACGTTCATTTTTGTGGGTTTACGACGTGAAGTTTAGTTTTAAATAGGTGACGTCTCAAAATTGTAATACCACACACAAACCACACCATGGAGGTAAAGAGCATATCTTTATTTACCCTTACACTAAAAGGGACATACCGTTCAAATGAGCCAGACACATGGCCATTGGTTTAGAATGCGTTGCATTGCTGTAAAATGACAGCTTAACATAAATACAGTAGTAGGCTAATATTAATTAAGTAAATAAGTAGATGTTAAAAAAAAAACATTATATATATATGATGTTTATATATATATAAACACACACTCTTATGTACAATGAATACTTACCTAAAGACAATTTTGCCGATGTTACTTAAATAGCCTTTCACATAAATAACTATTTGAATACGGGACTTTTCTTTGTATCGAACTGTGGTGGAAGGAGCATCTTCACATCTTTGACTAAGGTAAAAATAGCAAAACAATGTAGTAATATATGTTTCAAGTAAAAGGAGTGCATTCAAAATTCAACTGTAAGAAAAATGTACACTTAAAAGTGCCAGAATTTTTAAAACGAGTTAATAATGGAGAAAAATCTAATTCCAAATCATGTTTATATTGTTGAAAACGCTTCAAGTGAACGGAGATTTGACGTTTTTAACATTCAGCATCATGACAATTTTGACTTTATTAATGCTTTTATTTATTTTTCTTGTTTTATTATTTAAACTACCTTTTTAGTTTCGTCCTCTTTCTCGCTCTCTCTTTCTCTTTCTCCCTCTCTCTCTATTTTGGTGCTTCCTCGCGCTGCCAAGCCCCTGACGTAATGCTCCGATGTTAATGATTAGCATGTGGAAACGAGCAGCGCGAGCCTCTGCATCAAGGCTGCCAGAACGCAGCCGGAAATTGACTGATCCTGCCTTCCAAATAATAGCCTGTGGCAATTTAAAAACACCCAAAAAGTTAGATTAACATTTAGTGGTTTAGTGCAAGAAGTTCCTCGATGTTTTGCCACAGTTCAGAAATCGTTGGAGTCCTGCTTTCAAAATTGTATTTATATCAATGTACAAATATGGTAATATTGAGTTATTATAATTCATAGAATAATATTCGTAACGCATATTACATACATTACATTTGTTCGATATATATTATATACAAATATAATATTGCAACTAGCTAAATTTGGGAGTCATTTTAATTTCTATTGCTTCACATAATACTGTTAGCAGCTTAATTTCTGTCTTTTTGGCTTTTGTCTACATACAGTACTCTACTGCAGTGCTTCACACAATGTTCTCTAGGAATAAACAGATTTATGTTACCTTAACAAAACTACTGCAGCATAATCAAATAAAGGGAAGCGAAAAAAATGACGTGTGTAGCATTTGCTCTCAATTAAGTCAAACGAACATTTACTGTAGAAATGTGTTTGTCTTCGTCGCACTGCAGTACTTTATTTTGAAAGCTTTAATCGGAAGTCTGAACGGCTGCCTTCCATCTTGACCGTGGTGCTTTACACCAGAGCTGCCGAGCAGAGCAGCCCGTCTGCTGGGGAGAGACAGAGGAAAAGTTAGTCAAGATGGCAAACCTCACAGACCCGGAGTGAAGGGGCACCGCTCCCCGAAAAAAGCTGAGCCTGTCGCCCTCAACAATGCGAACTGCTCCAGGAGGTAAGGACCATACAGCGCGGTTAACCGTTTTCACGACAATTCAAACAATTCATGGTAAAGTTTCAAAAAAAGGACTTTGTTTTGTTCACTCTTCTTTTCGGCTCCAGTATTTATTCAAGAAAATACTAACGAACGTAACCTTTCTATCTATCAGAACCAGACTTTGTGGAAAACACTTATCGTCTGTGTTAGTGGGAACGGTTAGTGTTATTTCGTAGCCGTTTATTTTAGTGTTGGGAAATTTAACTTTGCTTACATTAAAGTTACTCGGTTCTTCCATGGGAACGTTCTCGATACAGAGACGGGTGTATTCATTATTTTTACAAACTGCTCACACACATACATATCCGCCAACGGTCGTTCTTGTGTGCTGATGAAGCAAAGTGACAGTTTTAGACAGCGGCTAACGCTCAGTCTGCACCTAGCTTTCTCTTCGATGTTTCTTCCTTTCTGGCATAAACTCCCAACTACGGCCAGTCCTAAAACACATCTTCATAAGACTAACCTGCCATTAAAATAACGGAGGGAAGTTGCTGCTAACGTCTCTACAGCAGCATACAGCTCTGCCAACGGCCGCCGTCGGTAACCCGGCGTCCTTCCCTCGGAAAATTCCGGGATGCAGCGCCAGTAGTACCGACAGCTGTATTTTTAGGAATGGGTGGATACCAAAAACGAAAACTATTTATTTTTGTCTCGGCGGTGAATGCCACAAGCCTATGCGCAAAGCGATGGCGTGGAGGCGACCTATAAATGCAGTACGAGTTTTTGAAGGCTGTTTTTTCCTATTCCAGCAGCACAAAGTCTGCAGAGCTGAAGCAACAGGGACACTGTCGCATTTCGAGTTGGGTTGTCTTCTCTAGTGCAGTGTAAAAGTGTGTGCATGTGTATGAAAGAGAGGGAGAGGCATGTACAAGGAGCCACAAGAGAGCATTTTCTGTTCAAATGGTGTTTTTTCATTCCTCCACTAACTTCCAACATCCTCCTGCAGGCTTAAGAGGGATTCCCTGAAGAAAAATGCCAGCGAGGCTGAAGCTGATGTGACAGGCGTGTGCTGGAAGAAAGCTGACTCATCAAATATCAATCCCTCTGGGAGCTACTAAGCAGCAGTGCAGCTCATATCTCCTAATGCCTAGCTAGAAGAGATCTTCACACACACACTCCCCCGCCACCAGCGGAGATAATCAGAGAGGAGAAGACGTTGCAGAAACCCCCTCCTGCAGGAATATATCCAACACCGGTTGAAACTAATTTTAACACCAGAAGGCAAAACAGTGACTGCTGTCCAAGCCGCCAACAAAGCTAAGTATGGCATCACAGTGCTTCAGCTGAACTGACTCCCTGTGTATAGAAACATCAAGGATCAGCTGATAAGACCACCATCATTCTACGTGACTGTTACCCCAAACCATCAGTGTGAAATTTGGGTGAGGGCGCTCCTCCTTACCACCAAAGTCAGCCTGCCTTTTCCCCGCCTAGCAGACCATGATGTTTCGCGATCAGGTGGGAGTGCTAGCCAGCTGGTTCAAAGGGTGGAATGAGTGCGAGCAGACAGTGGCTCTGCTGTCTCTGCTGAAGAGGGTGAGCCGGACCCAGGCCCGCTTCCTGCAGCTCTGTCTTGAGCACTCCCTCGCCGAGTGCACTGAACTGCAGGTCCTTGAAGGAGAGGCCAACAACCCAGGTAAGACATCTGCTTAGACACCGTCATCTGCTACATCATCATCATCATGGAGATGCATTCACAGGCATTGAAAAACACACACAAGAATATAGAAGTTTTTTCCCTTTGGTGTTCAATCACTACATCTCCTTTACTTTTGTAGTTGATCTTTTTCTTTGTTCATTGTTCATGTTGTAGTTGTCACAGTCCTGCTCCAGGCAACATGTGTTTTCACGTAAGAAAGAGTGAGGAGCCACATTTTTAGAACTCTTATTACTTTTTGACCAAACATTTATCATTGCAAAGGGCTTCAAGGCCATCATTTCCCAGATGACTGTCCAAAACACTATTAACTAGCTGAGTCAGTCAGTCAGTCAGTCAGTCAGTCAGTCAGTCAGTCAGTCAGTCAGTCAGTCAGTCAGTCAGTCAGTCAGTCAGTGTGCCAGCCTATAGCGCTGTAGCTCTCTCTGGATTGGTATCACGCCAAGGCACCCAAGGGGGGTTCTGGCTGGGATTTGTTGCATCAGACTGCAGCGTGGCCATGGAAACAAAAACCCTGGCAACCAACTGGGCTCATGAAAAATAGAAAGAATAGCTGCCTCGATGGAGAGCAGGCGTCTGTGCGTACCTATGGCAACATCTGCATGCAGTAACACATCTGCTGGCTCACATTGAAGGTGACATAATGGCCCAGCCTCGCAGTGACACTCGCACATATTACACAGAGTTTCCGTCAGGGTTTACAACGGGCAGTGGCTGCACTTAATGCAGGCTGCTCTTTGTTATTGTTTAATATATGAAGCCGGTTACATCAAAGCCCACAACATGGAGTTCTCCTCAGTCGACCCCTCCCAAAGATAGACTGGTTCATATTGTCGGAGAGATCAAAGCTTCGTGTGGTGGTGGGGGGAGGTGATGTCTCCTTACAACAGGTTTTTTTTAATCTCTTTTTTAATCATGTTTCCAAATACAGTGCATCATGTTTGAGTCAAAGACATTCGCTTGTGATCTTTGTGTTGAGTCAGTCATAATTCACTCCTGTATATCTTAGTTTGTTAAAAACAAATTTCATTTGAAGCATGTGTTTGGTATTTGCTTTTTTTTACAATGTACGCCAACTAGACAGGTTGGATGTTTATGGATATGGTTGCATTTTATAGTCATGTGCTAGAGAGGAAGACTGGAAACCATGATCGCTGTATATTTTTACAATGACTTTGATCAAGTTAATAATTTAGTTTTAATTGACCCTGACAATACTTATTTTAACACTTGCATACCGGCTTTAATAAAGTAAAATGTACTGTATAAAGAAATATGAACATATTAGCAAACATTTATGTAACAACTTTTGTTATTAGGCCTTAATAATGCTATTGCTTGTTTCTTTTTGCTGTTTACTCAGCGCATTCTCTGACCTAATTTTACTTCAAGTGATGCATTTTATGCCCTTTCATAATTGCAAGTTTCTTAATCTATACACCTTTCTTGCTTTACTACAAGACCTATTATTCCCAAACAACAGCTCAACGTGCATTTTACAGTAGATTCTGTGTCATAAAACAAGACTGGTTCAGGATTAGGGCTTGTGTAAAACAGTACATCACGAATAACCTGACGCAGTAGGAGGGATTTCACCAAACATAATGACCTGATTAGATCACTGAGAACTCCGCTGTCCATGCTGTGTGCCTCTGAACAGCCCGATGATGACGGCCTGCTTTCGGTGTGTCATCAGGTCAGGGATTTACACTGTGAGGTAACCTTGGGGTTGGCAGTCACTCTTCTACAATTACACGAATACTAGTATTACAATTTCTTACTCCATATAATTCTCTTCCAATACATCAATCTGCTCAATTTAGGAAAGGTAATAATCACAGAAAGCACAAACAAGACCACACACCTGGATTTCCTTTTGATCTTTCCATTTGGGGAAACAGGTTAAACTTTTTTGTCCAATAATAACCTATACAATGTCAAGCTGCAGTTACAAATAAACAACAGAGTGCAGTGGAGGGGCCAACCTTATAGCCAGTAATATATTCAGGTTCTTTTGAAGCTTTGTACTTCCAAATATTCAGAAAATGGTGTTCATTTAATGTAGTCATGCATACAGTGTAGCTATGTTACCATCGTGTTAAAGCAACCATACTGTCAGGGTGAAGTTACATGGCAAAAACCTTTTCCCAGGCAAAGATGCTTTTGTATAATGCAGAAGACCATTGTTATTATTTAAAACAATCATGGTGGTGAAACCAGTACAAATATTCTGTGCAACACACTCTCTCTCTATGGAATCATGCTTAAAGAGATTTTAATGGACTTCCACTGTCGGTACCTCCAGAGTAAATGCTATGCCACGCCCTTGAGTTTTTACCCACCTGTGTCAGCTTGTGGTCACCTCCCGTCCGCTGATTCAGCTAAGTGAGACAGAATCAGCGCTGTAGACTTAACGTCACATGCGGCTGAAAAGTGGGAGATTGAGAACGTTGTCTGGTTACGTGATCCCTCTGGTATGTTGTGGTAACTTGTGTGCTAAGGTCTGGCAGATACATTGGTCTGCCGTTTCACTGGGCCGATACTGATCTTGTATTGATTATGGAGTATTTTCCAGTTTGAAGTCTTTTATTTCCACAGCTATACAAGGAGTATTTAAGGCCAAAACCAAAAGTGTGTGTTTGTGCATCAGTTACTGTGTTGCTAGTCTTTCTTTGTACATTTCTTAAGAGCTCTGTGGAAATGTATTGTAAACATGGCGTTGACGTTGACATGGAAATGTTCTTTAAGCTAAAGGCTTATCTTTCCTGTAAAAATGCTGCTGCCCTACAGATGTTTGATTTCATTTCTTTTAAATGTTACACAGGAATAGGAATTCAACACTAACTACCTGTATTTCTATCAATTTAAAAAAACAACACATTATTGGATTATAAGTTCAAAAATAGCTATTTTACAATCCATGCAAGCAGTTTTTTAGGGTCTTCTCCAAATGTGTTATTCCCCATAACGTCAGTCAAGCATGGTGCAAAACCACAAATCGCTGACATGCTGAAACACCTTTTCCCAGACCATGATCCCCATGAGCAGGAATATTAGTCAACTAATGAGTGAAGTGGACCTTGTTGCCGGTGCAGACCTGCCGGCGGTTAAAGGGTTAACATGCAGCTGGAAGTCTCGCGCTGAGTAGAAAAGCGCAACTATTTGGAAAGCGCTGTACAAATGAATGGAATCCTCAGTGACCTACTTCTCTGAACGGCTGAGAGGCGGCCTTGTTTTGGGACCAAGCGAGTGATGCGGCTTTATTTGTGACTTGAAAGGCAATCAAAGTCAATGGTGTCACTATCTCACTGGAAGACCGGCGGGGTAACCTCACAGGATTTATTATCTCGTAGTCATTATTTTATTAAATGGAGTTACCTGGAGTCATTTGTTTATTTTTGCTATTTTAGTAGATTTTAATTCAGACCATACCCAAAATCAACAAGTGAGATGCTTTCTATGATAGTCACTACCAAATGACCTCACAGATTTCACTGTGATTTTGTTTTTGAGGGAAGGAAAGTTTAAATGCTGGTTTTTCTCCTCTGAGTAATCGGTAGACTTCAGGGTTTTCAGTTCTGGTTATTTTGGTTGTTAGGGTATGTAACTTCCTGTTGCTCCTCCCCCCCTTAAGGAGAACAAAACTTCTTTTGAGACAATCCCAAGAGGGACAACATCAGATCAAGTTGAGAGGACGTGAAGTGGAGTGCTGTCTGAAGGATGACACACACACACACACACACACACACACACACACACACACACACACACACACACACACACACACACACACACACACACACACACACAGAGGGTGTAGGGTTAGTGTAAGGACAGGACAGTGGGGCTGGTGTTCTGAATGACTAACTTTATTTTCCTGTGGTGTGCTGCATGGTTGTTTGAACTGGAAGGAGGCAGGCACCTTGGATATGTATAAGCAGCTGTGTTGAAGAACCTGAGGCTGAAAGAGACAGAGCTCTGTGTTTGGGATAAGTGGCAGCAGTCGTTGCGTTTCATTGAACATTAGCCCATTTTCCTCCAATTCATCCCCTTCCACCATGTGTGTTAATTATTGTTACCTCATTGGATGTGAGAGCCTCAGTGTGCAGAATGAAGTGCACAGTGTGACTCCAGAGGGATCTTTTCATTTATTTCCTAAAGGGCGAAGGTTTTGTGCTCATCTTACATTTTAGATGAACATGTAGTCCTACAAATAAGCAGGATTGTTTGCGTTAATTTTAAAGTTAAGATATTCACTCTGATTATATTATTTTTCTAAAATCATGTCTAGAGGTGACCCTCATAAAATAAAGAAAAAGTCCCACCCTGCTATCTTTTTAGATGGTAATACTTTATTGTGCAATAGGTTGAGAATTGTATGCATTTAGATTGTTTTTCTGTCCTTGTTTTGAGGTATCCTTACCTGTAACCTCTTTTGCATGTTGGAATTATCGATCACAAAAAGCTTTTCATGAAAATAAGTGGTAGAGATTTAACATACTGTGAATATCTCCTCATGGACTTCTGTCTGTACAGTATGTGAATGACACAGAGAGCTTCTTACAGTAGAAACTGGAGGCTCTATCTTTTTTTGGAGGAATTTGCTTAAGCGTGTAAATGGACAACCTTTTTATTTACACCTAAGAGCACCAGCTCCTCAGAAATGTCAGGATTATTACAGGGGGTGAAGGGTTGGGGGACTGGGGAATTTGAATTTGTAAAGCTGTTTAAAACTAGGTCAAAATATGACTTCAAGCTAAAAAAAAACCCTTTTGGTTGCTGTTGGGACTAGCTAGGTCTTTAGTATTGTAGTGAGAGAGAAAGCGTATTATGCATGACTGTGTGTAGGATGATTGACATGTAGGGAAAGTCTGTGTTGTATAATGGCTAGTATTACTCAGTAGATTCCTGTTGCACTCTCTGCCTAAACTAGGTCTGATGAAAACCTGCGCTGGAAATCAGCATTCCTGGCTTAGGCGGAAAATGGTTCCGGTGTTGGGGATACTGTCTAGGAATGTGGGCACGTCAAAGCACACTTGAGTTAGGCGCTCAGCGAGAGTTGGAAGGGGGCTTTTCCAGCGTGTGGGGAAAAAGACACAGTGGAAAGGGAAAGCTGATTCCACCTTCAGTGGAGCTAAGGTCTCCTGAGTACACCATGGTATGGAACAGGAGGAGTGAGAGGAGGAGGAGCAGGAGAAGGGACGGGTGGGGCGAGGAAGGGAAAAGATGAAGACTCACAGAAAACTGGTGCCATTTACAGCTGAAGCTCATTCACTCCTTTCTCTGCTTGGTCAAACTTTCCCCGAGTTCTATGGTTTTGATTTAGTTTTCCCCTGGAGGAGCGTTCCATACCTTTCTTTGAGGCGCTGGTATTACTCTTTAACTTATTGTTGTTGACCTGCTTTGCCAGGAGAGTAGCTATAAATACTTGGCTCCAAAGAAATACAAAGTTAAAAGTGGAAGCTATGTGATCTGATTTTTCACTCTCTCTTTTTCCATTTGTCAACATCCTTTGTGCCTTTCTAAACATCTCATTGGCCAAGAAAGAGTGAAGAGAGAAAACTCGGGCGCCAAACTATTTCATCGCACCCACGCATGAGCAAACAGTTTATTTCTGGAAGTTGACGGCGTGTTCTGTGAACTTGTTCTGAACCTCAGGAATGGGGACAGACAACCTGCCAAAACGCCCAGAGGGGAAAACGAAATAAAGCTGGTCTTTTTCCCTACAGCAAAGGCTTCTTATTTTCACTTCTTGCTTCCAGGTGTGTGTGTGTGTGTGTGTGTGTGTGTGTGTGTGTGTGTGTGTGTGTGTGTGTGTGTGTTTTTTTCTGTGTATATTTGTGTGCGTTTTTTTTCTATCCGCATGCAAAAACAAGAAGATGGACTAGCTGCCAAAAGGACTCCACCAGGCTGATGGAAGCTACTCGAAGCCTCAGACATGTCGGGCCGTTGATACTATCTCTGAGAGAGGCGGACGAGGTGTCACTGATAGCAGGGATTATGCAATCGAGTGCTTCATAAATCCTAGAGGTTTAGTTTCTCACAGAACCCTTCTGTCCTTCTTTATGAATCTGATCCCAGCTTTGCTTTCCCTAGCAAGTTGGATTACTGCACCATGTGTGTATCTGTGTATGTTTACAACCCACCTCCAACTAAAAGGCGCACTACAACGTCAGTAGGGATTGAGTAGCCAGTCTATTAGCATTCGGTAAGTGTTTTAAACAGACAAAATACACACGTTCAGCTGGTGGATTATATCATTTTAATGGTAAATAAATTGAACAGGTTGTTTCATGGTATGGCTTTGAGGTCTGAAGGGGTTTTTGTATGTTTTTTGGCACAAAAGGGGAAAACGACATTTATTTCCTATTCATTTTGAAAGCAGACAAACACTGAACACACGCTCATAATCCAGTAATGTCAAGAACTTTTACAAATGGTGCGTAAGTATAAATAAAACAAACAAAAGTCCTTTTTCATATTGTTGCTCTTACCTCATTTCAAACCGATGAACTCGCGAAAGAACTTGTAGACGGACTTAACCACTTCCAGTATGAAGTCAGAAACAAACACTCCTACATTGTTGATATTGGTTTGGCCCAGTCTGAACCTTCACAAGAGGCTTGTAGAACCTTATCCAGGGGGAAAGACTGGAATGGTCTCTCTTTCTTTTTTAGCCTTCCTCTTGCATTACAAATAAATCAAATGTTTGTTGATGCTATTTCTGGAGCTCTAATGTGGCTGGACTTGGTCAGGGAACCTTGTTGACACAAAGCTTCAATCCAATCCTTAATTATTCATTGAACATTATCCAGCTTGGTTTAGCTAACAGACAGTAGTAGGGTTTGATTCTGAAGGTGCATCCAAGCTAAACTAGGGCGGAACTCTGTGTGTGTACAGTTACACCCTCAGTGAATTATTAAGGTTTAGATGGTGTGTGTATATCTGAAAAATCTAAATATAGTAGCAATTCAGTGTAAGTCTGACTTCAAGTGTGAGGGTAAGTTGTAAACGCCATCTTAATTTACTTCCTTTATTAGTAACGAGAGAAAACGTAACACTACAGTGTGTGTGTGTGTGTGTGTGTGTGTGTGTGTGTGTGTGTGTGTGTGTGTGTGTGTGTGTGTGTGTGTGTGTGTGTGTGTGTGTGTGTGTGTGTGTGTGTGTGTGTGTGTGTGTGTGTGTGTGTGTGTGTGTGTGTGTGTGTGTGTGTGTGTGTGTGTGTGTGTGTGTGTGTGTGTGTGTGTGTGTGTGTGTGTGTGTGTGTGTGTGTGTGTGTGTGTGTGTGTGTGTGTGGAAGAGAGAAAGAAAGGGATAGCGTGCAAGAGCGAAGGAGAGAGGGTGAGAACAGGTGAGGGATAGCAGTCCATCTCATAGATGACCAGTGAGTCTCGTCCTGACCAGACCAGACATACAGGCGTATAATGTTTCCCCATATAGCCCCCAGTCCCGCCCTGCCCCTTCCCCACCCTGCTCTCAGGCATCTGACAGTGCTATACACTACACCGCTTGTGTGCGGAGGCTGTATAAGTTTGGCTTGGTCCTTTCAACTTCATACTGTCACCCAGCTACTTTTGAGGAATCAAAACAGCTGATTTCTATTCTCTAACCTAAGAAATGGTTTGTATATCTCTGGGAAAGTCAAATGTAAGGCTGTTGTATTGCACTGCATTTAATTATAAAGATGTACTTAATAAAGTGGCCAAATTATTGCCAGCATGTAATCAATAAATGCTTTATTCATAACATGAGGGTACGCTGACAGTGGGGACACAGCAAGGTGCCACTGAGCACACGCATATTTACTTTTGATTGGCTGACATGCTGTTGGCTCCGACAGACAGGGTGACATTAGCAGAACTGGTTGGCGAAAAAAGCCCTATAGCAACAGTTGCCAGGGCGTTCATACAACTGAAGTCTTTAAATCCCCGATGGGTGGAAATGACCTCATTGAAAGCAGACTCCTCCAGGAAGCTGTGTTCAACTAAATATTCAAGACAAACCAAGACGCTCAGGCCAGGAGTTGGAGTAGAAGTTTTTATCAAAGACTTTTCACAATAAAAGCCCACAAAGAAATCAGTCTCATGCTTTAGGAATTACTAAGGGTAAGGGATCTTTGGTTTTACTTCACATCAGATCACATGACTTTATTTTCTGTCTTACTTTAATAGCTAATAATTAGTCGTTATATTTTTGATTTCTTAAATTCTCCATATACAGCTCTGGAAAAAATTAAGAGACCACTGCAGCATTATCAGTTTCTCTAGTTCTACTATTTATAGGTATGTCTTTGCTTTAATTATTATTATTACTGTTTGATTGTATTCTTTAAACTACTGACAACATTGTGTTGGAATTCAACAGACACTGGAATGGCGGCCATACATGTAGAAATTGAGATTTAAGAACAATTTGGAGTGTTCTCTTAATTTTTTCCTTAGCTGTATTTATTTATGAAATAGGAAACTGACAGTTGTTAAGCCTCGTGTTAAGCCAAACGCACCATTTAAGATCTGTAAACCTTTCTTATTTTTACTGATAGCAAGATGTCCATCACACTCCTCCAGTAGTCAGGGAAGTTAGGAAATGAGTATTTTAAAGAATCATATTCACTACGGTCTAAACAAGTGTACACTGTACATCAATAATATCAGTTTAACTTACAGCAGATGATCTTAATTATATTACTTCTGGTCCTGAGGAGAAACTGAGAACTGTACACAGAAGAAAGTATAATAGGTATAAATCAATACCTACATTTTCAGGTGCTATTTGGTTGTTGACAGTTCAGAGAATAACGTAAACTGATGTGCACCCACTCGGCTGTCGTGTTTAACTACTGATCTAGTGAACGTAGAGGGAGGCTCTAGTGGCCTCAGGCTGTTGTCGTGTTTTTCTGAATGGGTTTGTGCTGTGTCTATTCACATAGTGTTGAAGCCGGATGCTGAAGCTATGTCCCTCAGGCTGCGGACAGCCGAGAATGCTGGGTAAACACGTCTGTCTCACACATTCCACATGACACTCGAATGTACATCAGAAGCTGCAGCAAAACGCACCCACTTTATCACAAGAGTGCAGGAGGGACCAGCCTCAGGACTCTGACTGGGCTGCAGGCAGTGAACACAATGGTGTGGTCAAGCCAGTTAGTGACATGCTTCGAGAGGGCACATATTAATGCAACCCTGATTTCAGACCTTAGTGTGATAGCAATTTTATTACATTTGGTATAAAGGCCCGGGCATTGCTGCATTAATAACAGTGCTTTTGCTTTTGTTTGACCATAAGCACTGTGCAGCAAAAGAGACCTGAATACCCACTATTTCCCTTTTCCACATAGACTTAAACCGTCACCGTCTTTCAATCTTTTCCTCTGTGTATCTGCTAGTTGTTGTTTGTCAGACCGCAGCCATTAAGTAGTTCACTAAGACGCATCCTTATTAAGTTTGCAAATGTACCGGAAACAATTACCTAAACCACACCATCAATACAGTGTGTGTGTTGTGTGTGTGTGTGTGTGTGTGTGTGTGTGTGTGTGTGTTGTGTGTTCCCCTTCTTCCCAGCAGGTACGGAAATAAACCTTTCCTCCACAAAGGAAAATAATTATCATTCTTGTAAAAGGAAGGAAGGGGGGGCTTTAAACCGTGCGAGAGACGGACAGAGAAATGGAGGCAGAAAGAGAGAGCGGCTATTGGGCCCCTGACTGCCATATCCTTAAATAGAGTTGTGGGCTTCTCTGGTCCAGCCCTGGCAGAGCAGACGCTCACATTCCCCACATAGCTGCGACTGCCACATTCAGAGTCTCCTGAACACTGGAGCTCTACGTACACTTCCACAGGTAGACTGCAAATGATTTGCCGTGCTTCCCCCCCCCCCCCCACCCTGCTTCCTCTGAACCCCCAAACGCCAGTTGCAACTGCAGCAGGGGAGAAGAGGGGATGTTGATGAAAGACTCAAGAGGAAGTGGGAAGCGAGGGGGGTTGGAGTAAAGGATAGCAAGGAATTGTTCTCCATTCACACAGCAGCCGTGTCCTATAGGAAACCTCCCCCACTGCTGGGAAAAAGACGAGACAATAAGAAACCATCTTCAGGCCTCTTCTCACACTCAAAACACACACATGAGTTCTAGTAGCATGAAACAAGTAGCCATGCACGACAAAAAGATGGAAACCACTGAAGTTTTTGGTCTTATTTAAGTTTAAATATCATCCAAACACAACTTGTGATATTTGACCTTTAACCTTTTAGAAAGAAATGGTTCGATAGTCGTCCTTTAAGTGCAGAGATGAATTCTACCTGAATGATCCCTCAAAGATGTAGAGATTTCCTTGTTTTTTTCTCTGGTTCGTTCATATTAAACTGAATATCTCAGGATGTCTTTTGGTCTGACAAAACAAAACATCACCTTGGAAACTGGAATGGTAATTTTTCACTATTTTTAGACAAAATAATCGCTTTTTGTCTTTCCACTCTAAATCCTTTGTTGGAAGTTTGTGTTGATTTAGCATCACATGTTAAACTAATGATAAGACCTGGATGTCTTGACCTGGCAGCCATTGTTTGAATGAGCTCTTGAGTGGACGTGGCATGATGTCAGACATCGTGAAGATCACTTTCCTCTGATGCAGCCATAAAGGAGGAAGCTGGATGCTGGTGTGTACAGAAGCCGTGTTGATGTTTTCCTTTTCCTGTGAAAGAGGGAGACACATGTTTAACTCACCGTCTGGCAGGTGTTTCCCACTTTACAAGAATCATCCCACACATTTTGGCAACTGTTTAAAACATTACCCACTATATATAAATAACCATCCAAGAGGAAATTACTTTCTTTACAACTACTGTATACCAACAGTGCTACACACACACACACAAACACACACACACACACACACACACACACACACACACACACACACACACACACACACACACACACACACACACACACACTCTCACACTCACACACACTGTCAAAACCAGATGAGAGCCGTGCCTTTTTATATAATGTTCTATAAATTGACCAGGTGTACAGTGTTCCTCTGTTCTATCACATGAATCTGTTGTTGAAGCAACCTGGACACACTGATTTCATTCAGAAAAAGTCATTCCTGAACAAAGTTTGTGGACATAATCGCTATTACTTCAGTACTCCTAAGATATTGTGGCGTAGTTTCCACATTTGACCCGTTTACAGTTGTCTTCTTTTCTTTGTATTATAATTTTTTTCAGTATCTGTCCCTTTTTGTTTAATCATGCAGGAGTCTTTGCTTTCCATGACAGGTGTTTTGAAGCCTACATTTCTATAATGCCTCCTGGGTTCCGTTATGACAGTAAAGTGATGTGGCAGGAAAGATTGGACTGACCAGTTGTGTCACAGATATTGTCCAATGGAACACACAATCACAGCAGACTAAACATTTACAAACAAAGTCTTATGTCACACTCACCTAACTCTAAACTTGTAAGGTGACCTGATATGGAAAAACTAAGGGCAGTGTAATAGAGTGAAATAGCACCAGTGCGGTCAGAGCAGCTTTAAGAACCTTTAACCTACCACAGTCTGCAAAAGGACCGGTTCCTGGCACCCCGGCCTTCACTGCCATCCTGTGTGATCAACGCTGTCAGCAGCCATGCAGGACAGTGGCTTCATATCCCATGAGCTTGTATACTGTCTCAACTATAATCAGAATACACACTATCAATAGCTTCTGACTATGTGCTAATAAGATGTTTGTCTTCACATCTCAAGTGATGATCAAAGCTAGTAAAATGTGAGTTTTTAATGTAAAGTGACCGCCTCTTATTTAGGAGGGTAATTCTTGGTTCTCACAATAGAGCGGTGCACACAAATTAACAGGCTCTTATAATAGTTGAAGCATAAATGCTTTAGCTGGTTATTAAAGGTAATGTTGAGTTTTATATAAACTACATTAAAGTGACATGGCTGCGCGTCACCACGGCTAAGATAAGTGAAACTAGTGTTCGGGGTGATAGCAGTCTTATTTAGTCAATGCAACCACCATTTTTAAGACCGGTGAGTGTTTACTGACGGACGATATGCTGTATAACAAAATGTGAAACTCTTGTTAGCTTGCATAAACCACAAACCTTTATTTCAGGCATCTAACCAAAAACGAATTACATTTTTTTTTGCTTCAGGTTTTAGGATCCCTGAACCATTCAATAGTGGTGGTAGTGATCAGAGGCCAACTATCTAACACGTCCCACTCAAAGGTCGCAAATCACAGACAGGTGGTTTAGTTATCCCTTTGTCTCCCTTTGTCCCTTTTGGTTAATGGAAACCAGGCTATTAATTTCTCTTGGCTTTAAGAAATAAGCTTGCTGTAGAAAACTGACAGCCAAGACTTGAAACGGATGCACGTCAGTCATGTTGGTTTAAAACGGCATTTTGTCCAAATATCCAGATCCGAGCGCCACGTGTTGAACAGAAAGTCCGACAGCAGTGAGTAAATCACCTGCCGACTGCTTTCCTGACAGGTTGACTGCCTGTTTCCTCTCAGCTTTACCTGTCCAACACGATGATGACTGACACGCAGATTAGTTAGATGGACAGCGAAACATTTTCTCTCTCTGCTCCCCTTTTCCTCAGTTCACCGCCCTTTTAGTAGGCAGGTACAGGTGATGTGTATGTGCATTGTTTTAAGGATATCTGTTACATAGCTTTAATGGAGATTCAAGGCTAGACCAAAAATTAGATTTAGATTTTTATACGCTGCCACCCCTGTCAAACAAAGATAATTACCATTGAGACCATTGCCATTAAGCATGCCCCCTGCTGTGTTTTAATTCTGCTTAAGGAATATTTTAAAACCTAACTAGACAGGAGTTCATAGCCCCCCTTTTCCTCCTCCTTCCCCTCATTCAGTTATGTGTCAGTAGGTCAGGCTAAGGCCAAGGTCAGTCTGATCCCACAACACTTACTCGCTCTCTCTCTCTCTCTCTCTCTCTCTCTTTCTCTCTCTCCCCCCCATCCCCCATTCACTTGAAACCTGTTGACACCAATGAACGTTCTAATCGGTCTCTTGTATCCACCCCCTTCCTTTTTACCTTTGTGTGTGTGTGTGTGTGTGTGTGTGTGTGTGTGTGTGTGTGTGTGTGTGTGTGTGTGTGTGTGTGTGTGTGTGTGTGTGTGTGTGTGTGTGTGTGTGTGTGTGTGTGTGTGTGTGTGTGTGTGTGTGTGTGTGTGTGTGTGTGTGTGTGTGTGTGTGTGTGTGTGTGTGTGTGTGTGTGTGTGTGTGTGTGTACGGGGCCCCAAAGCTTGTGGGAGCCTGCCTGCACTCCTTGTCAGAACATGGACTCTCTCTCTCTGTCTGTCTCTGGGTGGGGCGATGCAGCATTAGATCATTTCCATCATATATCTGCTGTTCCACATCTCTCCAATGTATATAGTCAGACCAGCTCCCCCTTTCTCTCTTCAGGCTTCCATTCTTTCTGTTCTGTCTTTCTTCTTCTGCATGTTTTTTAAGTGCTACTTGTGTCTTGGTTTTGGCGCTATTTCACTTTTTCTTTTTTTCTTGTACTTGTTTGTTTTTGTAACTGTTAAAAAAAAAGATAGTTTACTTTAAGTCTGACTTTATATCCATTTTTATTTTGTGTTTGTTGGCCGGGTCTCCCAGTCTTTTTTCATTTAGTTATCTTGATTTCTTTCACTATTCCCTTTTTTCATTCAGAAGAAGACAGACTTCTTTGAATTGTTTTACTCATTTTGGTCTACCTTTTGCTTTGTGATTGATTAGTCGGTCTGTAACATTTTTTGTATCTTATTTTCTGTTGATTCTGTTGCTCCCTGCTGTTAGACAAACTTCAAACATTCTGGTCTGTACAAAGTAAACATGCTCCTGGAAATGTGTCTTTACAGTGTGTACATGTCAACTAGAAAGTAATTAAAGCAGATCAAATAAAGAAAGTAGCTCCCCTCCTCTGAAATATTCTTGGCAGGTACTTGGTGTTCAGGCACAGGATGTTGCCATTTTTGTCACCTCAGTTATCTCACTTCAAATATACCACGTAGGTTAAAAGTCACTGCCCTGCTATAGACTGGGAATTATGCTGTAGAATTGCACAGTAGAACAGATGAACATTATCATACGCAGTACCATCTACTTCCTTCACAAAGCCAACAAACGTACTTATGCTGTTAGTATATTCTCCAAAAGTATCTGCTTATTTCACAACATCCAAATATAATGGATTTTATTATCGATTTGCCCTAGGTTTGACACTCAGTCCAAATATTTGGTACTGGAAATAGCACAAGAGATTCTATGCATTTACAACCAATGCATGAGAGTGAAAAGAGACCCTTTTTTATATACTGGTTCAATATGTGGTTTCATTTAGGGGCATTGCATGCTGTTATATTCTCTGTTTTAATTTGGAGACTAAAAATATGATTGTTGGGGACAAAACACACAAGTTTAAATATCACATGCTCAATGTTGGCAACGACTACTAACTCACTCATGTGACAAACTATCTGATCAACATCCCATGCCAGGGTTTTGTGTAAACGGCAGCACGTTCTGATAGTGACTCATCATTGTGATGTAAAAAAAGTCTTTTTTTCCCCTCAGTTTTGAAAAGAGCTTCAACCATGGTACGGGATGTGAAACCGCTGTGTGTTAGTGTGTGTGTGAGTTTTAGCTGGGCTGTGGATCCGTTAGGAATCACTGCATTCTTCAGCAGCAGCTCTCTGTGGTATGCCAGCACATTCCCCACTGCTGAGCTGGAGAATCCGCTCGGAAAGCGAGCGGGAACTTTTCCTTTCTACCCCCTCCCACCCTTTACTCCACCCATCTACTACTCAGTCTGTCTTGACTTTGTTCTCCTCACGTAACCCCCACCCTGGACCGTCGCCCCTTTTTCCTCCTTCCTCAACTGCTTCTCAGTTGTATTAAATCCAAATTCTTTCCCCTTACAGTCTGGGCCTTTGTGTTTAACCATGACGTCTTGCTTTGCAGACTGTATGTCGGCTATCCCTCTCTTTCCAGCTAGTTGGTGTTAGCCTCCTTGGTCGGTGGTTTTCCTAAGTTAAGCCCCCTCCTCTGTTTATTGTTGGTCAGCTCTCTTTCTCTCGGCTTGCTGTCCTCTGGTTGGTGAAGGGAACATGCTGTGTCGGACGTGGTGTTGAATCAACAATAGCTATAGCAAGTTGCCGGCAGTGAGACAAAGTGAGCCAGCCTAATGTTTGTTTTGCTAACAGCAGGAGCACAGGACACAGGTTTAGAGGACACACACACACACACACACACACACACACACACACACACACACACACACACACACACACACACACACACACACACACACACACACGTAAGGATTTTCCATTCATTCATTAACCCTAACCCACCTTGGCCATACCATAACCCTTGTAAGCTAATCTTCACTTAAACTCAAAACCACCCAAATTCCAAACCCTCTCACACAAGAACACACTCATCAGTTCATGGTTATGCAACTTTAAACTGGCTAATACAGGCATTTTTTAGGTTTAAGTTGGGGTCATGAGTGTACACACCTTTCAACACACTGTCTTGCTCTCATACATTCACCTTCTCAGTGTTTTCCTCTCTCTCTCTCTCTCTCTCTCCCTCTCTCTCTCTCTCTCTGTCTCTGTCTCTCTCTCTCTCTCTCTCTCTCTCTCTCTCTCTCTCTCTCTCTCTCTCTCACACACACACACGGCTGGTGTGTCATTGTTATTAGGAGTAATGTGTCCCTTTGCTAACCGCTAATATGGTCTTATCTGTTGTGCTAGCTGCCTTGTTGTGGCTTTGTATGCTGTTGACCCGTCTATATTTAGAACGAGAGGAATCATGTGTCTTATAACAGCCTCCACAAGTGTATGTGTGTGTGTGATTTCATTGGGTCGTGTTTGCTCATAACCTCTGTGTATCAAATGAGCTAAAACAATCACATTGTTTCCACCCCTGCCACTTGGGTCTTGTGATCACAGTCGGATGTGAAGAGGACGAGTGTATCAGCCCAGGGTCAAAGTTAAACCCAACAACGACTGCTGCTCTCAGGCTCCTGGGATAATATTTGCAGGGGACTCGTATTACTGAGAGATGTAATGTGCTTTAGAGATTCTCAGTGGTTCGTTTTGCTTGCTGGTCAAGGCTTTCTACGCTGTTGGAATGAAAACCTTTGAGAGAAGGAAGATGACCAGCATGTTTCAGACCACTGAGATTTAGATTTGCTATTCATTTTTTTTTAACATCTTTCTGAGTTTACTCAATAAATACATTGAAAATAAATTAAATTATCATTATGAAATCAATACAAAGAACACACACACACACACAAATGTTAAAAATATGAATAGAAAGCATTATTTTTTAAACTTGAATGACGATTATCCCCGACTTTCTACAATAACGTCATGTTTATTTATTTCAAATGTCTTATTCATTCAATTGATTTTAAAATGTGAGCTTGTATTATGTTCTCATCCATTTATTTCATTCCAATAATTGTGTGTGTTAGGCTTTGACCCTCCAACAAAACTTTAGATGAAGCAAATACTTTAGGTCTCCTTTAAAGTCAAGTCTATGTTTAAATGTCAGTGAAGGACAGCTCAGACGGCTGATGTTGGGGATCCTGATTACTCTCAGGGGCTTTCCAGAGATGTGACCATGTTCTGTGTAATATCTTATTTTGGGAAGAAAGGCTTTAATTTTCTTCTCTTAAGTACCCACTACCCTCAAACTGACTTCTATACTCCTACTTCAGTTTAGCGCCAGTGCCTCTTAGAGTATGGTTAAACCGCGTCAGAGAGCATGAGTGAACTTGTTGCTCTCAACTGTCTGTCGTATGCTCAACAGGTGGGCAGTTCTGTATTGACAGCCTGGATATTCAAATACTCAGATGTTTTATATTTTAGGAAAACAATGAGTCATAACGTTTGCTCAAAATTCAAATAGCATCATGTCTTGTTTACTGGAGCTTTGAATTATTGACTATTTTGAGTTCAAATTTGAAAAATGGTGTCATAATAACTGCCAGAAAAAATATGGCAGTTATGTATGAGATAGATGCAATCATACAGACTGGGATAACAACTCCCAAATAGATAGATTGTTAGGATAATAAAAAGATTGAACAACATTCCAAGATATATCTTTCTTGAGCCATTCTTTGCCCCTTGAATGAAAATAAATAATAATGCCTATTTACGTTTTAGAATACATGCCATCATATTATTCATTCACCAACATTAGTTTGTTTTAAACCGTCTGTCTGACTGGACTCTGACAGTACAGTATGGTGTTCAAAAACGTACCACATATACATTCCTTGGTACATGGTGTAGTAACAAGGGAAACTCTAGATGCTTCAACAAACTTTCACACACAGAAAAGTTAGTCATCCAGCATCAACAGCAGCTTAACATCTCAGAGTTACTACATAGGTATTTTATCATGAAAGTTTTACCCAACCAAGATTTACATCAATTATGATAAGTGAAATCTTTTCTTTAGAACTTGTGTGTCTGAGTGACTGGAACAATTGTAGTCCAGCAGTGTAAACGCACGTCTCCATGCCCTTTCTATCCATCTGTCTGCTTTCTCTTTCTGTTGTACTTTCTTGAACCCAGACAGAAGTGTCTATGGTAGGGGGGGGGTGGGGGGAGTGGGCGGTTTGACGCAAGGTTGACAGAGGAAGAATTCTACTCAGCGAGGCGGGGGTGGGGGTGTGGGGTGTTTAAAGCAGCACCCTTGTCTTGGTGCCAGAGAGGGTGTCAGAGGGCAGAGCCTGGACGGGGTGGCACATAGTTCGCTTGCAGGGAAGTGCTGTGTCAGCCTCTGAACAAAATGACTCTCTGTCTGAGGTTTTAATGTTTGTCCCACTCCTTTTCAGTGTTTCTTTTCAGTGATGCTGATGTGATTCAACGATTCCCAGCATAGCCCTGTCTCTCTGTCTGGCATGAAACAATAATCTTAACATCCTTCGTCTCACTTTTGCTTTCTCTCCCTGCGGTTTGTATTGCCAGGTCTCTATTTTATCTATATTGTTACTTTGTATGGAGGACTCTCATCAGAGACACGGAAGAATCAACTTCCTGTCTGAGTCATTTCCCTGTATCTGTCATATGGACATGTACCCCTTTTATGCGACTAGTAGGTCTGAGTCTATTACATTTAATACAAAAGTGAACATGAACACAGCCTGTTGCATCAGAGTAACCATGATAACATTTTGACCATTTTTTTACCAGCCACATATCTCCAAAACTTTCTGATGCTTACTTTTTTTGACAGTCAAATCTGAAGAAAATTAACTTTGTTTGTAAGGACTTAACAAGTATGTCAAATTTTAAGGCTAAGATCAACTAACATTCACAAATTCCCTACCGGACCTACTATTTATAATGCTGAAAATGTTTATTGACTGTAAATATCTAATAAGATATAAATATATTAGACGACAGCCTGTTAGGAGACAGAAAGAATTCAACGTGTCATACCTTTTACTGATGAAACTATATTTGCTCATGTTGTATTTTGACTTCTTGATGCTGTGTGTCCTCTGTGTGGCCAGGCAAAGTTCATAGACTTCTTATTCCAGCGAAGTTTACTGAGTAACACTGAGTCAGAAACTACGAAGAAACAGGGGGGAGTAGAGGGTGTTGGTATGGCTGTGTAAGGAGTATTGGCAGCTCTGCATTAGTTTCTTGTAACCACAGCCTAACCGCTCCCCCGTCATTCCACCTCCCCTCCATTTTTCACTCGAGTTAGTTGAGGTCAGCACTTTCCCCCTGAAGGCTCAGGGTGAGAGTGACCGTGTTGGAAAGTGTCACACTCATGGGAAAACTGTGCCCAATTTCAATTTAACATGGCCTTGTAGTGTGTGTAATCAGGTTGCTGAGCAGTTTATGGATGCTGCATTTGTCTGTGATTTTGAGCCTTATTGAACCCGTTTTGATGGTTTTACTCACCCTCTCTGACCTGGTCTGTTGGTGTAATAGGTAGCCAATTGTGTCTCTAACAGTTGACCTTTGGCTTGGGCTAGGTTCAACTACTGTGACCCCTCTTTTAAGTGGTGAGAGTTGCTGCATGTTTGTTCCCTGTGTGGGGAAATGCTCCCAGGCGGACTCTTTGACTGATGACCTTGGAGTAAAAAGGTCAATTAGCCTCAAGTAGCTTCCTGATTTCTTCGTGTAGTGGTTTCACACCATTTTCCAGCCGTTCTCTTCTGACTTAGTTTTAAAGAAAATATATACATTTAAGGAACAAATACCTACAGCTCCTGAATTACACACAAACTTATTCAGAACCCTGTCATAAGCAGGTTTTTGTAACTTTATAAGTTCTTCTGTAAAAATAACTTCTGTCTTTATCATATAACTTGCTGAGAAATTTCTGCTTTGTGATAGTGACAGCAACCAGATATGGGTTGTGAAAAATATCCACTTCCTGTTCAACAATATAGAACTATATACAGCAACATTAAAGGTCGCCTATTATGCTCTTTTATGGCATGTATCAAAGGTCTCAAAACTATATATAAAAAACATGTCTCTGACATGTTTTGCCCAAAATACCATACAGATCATGCATTTTAGCATCACCGCTATCCCTCTGTTTCAGCCTTGTTCCTGAAGTGCTGATTCTGTGACTATCGCTTTAAATTTGAGCTGCGCTGAAGCTGTCCATGCCCCTTTGGAGGTCACGCAGCTCTATGTCTGAAGAGAGAAGTTTCTAATGGAGAAACTCAGCGAAACGCTGCCGTGATTAAACGCCATATCATGTTCCAAACCACATCCAGCATTATTTCTGAAACACTTCTCAGTGTTTACCACTAGAACAGAGACTTTATATGTATTATATACAACAACTCTAAGTCCCTCCTGCAGACATCCTGCTGGAGACACAGACACACAGAGGTGCTGCGGAGGGGATTCAGCTCGCTACTGTATATTGTAGACGATAGGTTGGGACATATCACGTGGGCGGGACGTTGCCAGGAGTTCAATGAGCCTGCCCACATTTCAGTTATGACATCATATCTGCAGCAAATCTGGATCAGCTCGTTTATACCCCGTTTTTAGAGACGTGGGTAAGGAGGAAAAGAGAGAGGGTTGTATTTTCGGACACTTTGTGAGTCTCCTTACACACCGGGGACACATATTTATGTTTAAAGGACAGTAAAAAGTACATTTTGCATAATAGGGGACCTTTAAGCATCCCATCTTATTTAATCGGCTAAATGATTGAGGTTTCACTTAACTTTGCTTATTATGGGAATTTTACACCAGTGTAACTATACTGTAGTTGTTTATCAGCCTGCATTCCAAACCGTAAATAGGAGTTCACAGGAGAGTGCTAGGCCTTGACATTCTGTGGAAATGTTTGGAGGGATGAAATGAACATTTCTCAGAGAACTGGGCGCTTGGTCATCAGTCACTCACCTACAGTCTGGTTACTTCTACGGACAATTACAATGTGAGTTTTCTTTGACATGATGAAATCACCAGTTCATATGTTAGTAAAACAAGCAGAAGTTTTAGATTCAAATGAATGTGTGGACACAACAGAGCAGATTTACCACAATCTTCAAGTGTCTTCTGTTACATGTATTGCAAGTACAATATATGGGGGTAAAGTGTCTGGGAAATAACTCTTGTTTTAATTAAGCACATGTCGACTTTAAACTTCAAAAAACTTGATATAAGGCATATAGGCACGATGTATAAGGTTTTCAACACACTCGAGATGCTTTGATGATCTTCTTCAAACAAATGTTAATAAACAGGTAATGATGTCAGTTTTTTCGTAATTTGATGGAGACATTTCGCCATGGTTCTTGAATTATGGAGTTTTTGAGGGTTATGTTCAGTCAGTTCTTTTTATGGTCTCTGTGTAAAATTGGTAGTAGACAAAAAAATCTTAGAAGGTCAAACAAATGATATGTAAATGTTGGCAGTGCATAACATATGTGAGCTTCTGAGACTATTATTTCGGGTTTCTGTGTTACATCTTGATGTTTTCCAGTTTAAATCATGGAACAATTCCTGTTCTCCGATGGACCAGGGCTTGCCTCATTCAGAGGAATGAAGCATTACATCACTCCTGGAGCAGAGGGGAGTTACTCCCTGGCTTCCCTCACACCTCTCCCCCTCCCTCAGTTTCCCCTCTCATCCTCCCTCTCAAACTACTTTCTACCTCAAGTCTTCCCCCACATTCTCCTTCCTTCCTTTATATCACCCTCCCTTACTGTAATCTGTCTGCTGAGCATTAGGGCATCCCGGCCCCCCCTGGACCCCTTTATGTCTCATATGGTCATTACCTGACATGGATCTAAAGAGCTTTTCTTCAAAAAGAGTCTGTTTTTGTTAAAAACAAGTCTTTTAGAAAGTAAAAATGAGTGGGAAATTGTGTAGGAGTTTACATTTTTGCTTTTCATTCTGTTGAGGAATTCTGAGCAGTCGGGTTCAAATGTTGTGGTTTTGTAAGATCCAGCGTTGGGATGGTTCTTCGTTCCTTTGTTTCCTAAAAGAGAAAACGTTAAGATTGAGAACAACTTTGAATTCTATCTGAAAATAACCAAGCATGCATAAATTGATCCAACAATATAAAACTCCAATGGCCAAACTGTGATTCGCCTTAACCCGGACACACATGCTGCTGCTCTTCCATTTACTAGACATCTATAGGATTCTATAATAAACATGTGTGTGAAACTCAGTTCCATGCTGTGAGTGGGGTCAAGCCTGAATTATTTTATCCCTCAATCCTGTTCATCTTTCACGGGATGACACGAGTTTGAACCTTGTTTGGAAGGCTTCAGGGTCGGTGGTCGTCCATCTGCCCTCTCAGAGCTGCAGCTGTCCACTCCACCGGGCAGAGTGAGCTGTACATCATCACCGAGTAGACGGTGACATTGGGATATCTTTGGACAGAAGGGCTAGCAGATGTATATTCTAATTTCACCTCATATGTCGGATTTAGAGACCCTTGTCAGTTAAAAGTGACCGTGGTGGACAAATTCATACATGCACCTCTCCCATGCAGGGAGCAGAGCGCACCTGTGTGTCCTGCCTTATTTGTGTGAATGTCCAAAGCCTTCGCCCTGACCGCTTGGTATCTATAGCCCCGGTCCCAGATGAGAGGAATGGGCACTGACTCGGACTACAATAGAGTTCCATGACCTCCAAGGTTTTTTATAGAGCCCCCGGCCACCATAAGTTACCCACAGAGCTGTCTGTTTTAAGAAAGAGCTAATTAGAAGTATGACGCTGAAGTGGGCCCGACATCATCATTGTGTCTTCTTCTATTTTTTACCATTGACTAATCCATCTGTCCATCCATCAATTACATTCTCCTTTGCTCCCAAATTGATCAAAAAGCTGAAATCTAAGATTATGTATCCGATTCAGTCAAGGTCACCCATGAGTGGTGCAGGGATGATGTATTTTCTTTGGGAATTTTACAGAAAATAAGCTCTCACGATTTTTGAGACATACATGTTTGTTTTGTTTTGTTTTGTTTGTTTCAGTAACGCTAAGCTAAAAGCAAACTTATTTTTGACGTGATGATGTTTATTTAACCATTCGTAAGCAATTGACGAGTGGGGTATCTACTCACATATTTTATGTTAAAAAAGAAGACATTGAAATCTATAGACCTTATTTCAGGCAAGCTTAAAAACCATTCACTTTGAGACAAGGGAACCAGAAGTGCAAACATTTTAATTAATGTTGGCATTTCAATACTCATTCTGCACCACTCGGGCAACTTAAGGAAAGCCTGACTTCATTTCATACACTTCACACTGATAGACTGCAAAGTTTGATACCTTTTAAGCACTGATCAAATGTGTTTTATCGGTTAATAATGCCTTCTTTTCCTCCTATAGGCGTGATTAGCCAATGGCAAGGAGAGTCTAAGGAGCGTGTCATCTCGCTTGTCCTCACCCACCTCCCGCTGCTCAAACCTGGCAACGTTGAAGCCAAGAGCGAGTACATGCGCCTGCTGCCACGAATCCTGGCCCATACCATTGAGCATGGCCGCCACCTGGAGGAGTCCCGCCAGCTCCTGTCCTACGCCCTCATCCACCCCGCCACCTCCCTGGAAGACCGCTCGGCCCTGGCACTCTGGCTCAACCACCTGGAGGAGAGGGCTGCTGCCCGGGGAGACTCACTGGAGAGGCCTCCACCTTCGGGACCGCACCACCACCATCACCAGTCCACGCCTCCATCCACCCTCTCATCATCGGGGTCATCCTCCTCCACCAACACCTCTTCATCAGGCAACCTCTACTCCTTGCATCACCACCAGCGCTACGGCTCGGACGACCGCCTGAACGGGTGGCAGAGCTCCAGGGATTCAGGGATGGGCGGAGGCTGGCAGCAGCAGGGCTGCGAGAATGGGCACCTCCTTCTCTACCCATCATCCTCTGTGCCGACAACCATCAACACAGTTGGAACTGGTGGAGGAGGAACCACTGGTAAGTAAAGTCTTGACATCTATGCCTTCTACTGTATAAGCCCATTTAGACCACAACCTTTCAATACATGATCAAAACAGACACATAAGATGACATTATTCCATTATTTATGCAGTTAAGGATATTCCTGACAAAATTATAAATAGGTACACTAAGTTCAACATAGAAAAGCAGCAACATAAGTCATATAGTGCTATGTGTCAGCCTAAACAAAACAGTTTGCCTTTTAATATTCTAAAACTAAACAAAAACATCTGTAAGACATTCAGTTCGTTTAGAAAACCAGTATAACCTCCAGGAATTTACTAAGTGAAATTCAGATTTTCTATCAAAATATAACTGGTATTTTACAAAAAATCTCACCATAAATCCTAAGTGCAGATCTTGACAGTAACCCGCTACAATAAAGTAATCTTCTTTCGACCTCACAATATATTATGTATCCACACAGAGACCTACATTTACTTTGTTGACAGACTCAAAAAGACATTTCCTCCAGTGCTCCACATTAAGAGTGTATTTTCTTCAGGTCTTTCACCTTCTCTCTTCCTGTGCGTGTTTTGAGGATTCTTTGAATCACTTCATTATAGGAGAAAAGAAACCAGAAAGTCCAACCGTTACAACACTGAATGGCTCTGAGAAATATCTTAGCTGTTAAAACTGCTTTAGATTTAGATTCCTTAGTCACAGGTTTAAACTAAACTATTCATATTTACTCTATCTTTATTGATTGACTTTGTACAGTATTTATTTATTTGATTGCCCATCTTTACAGACGTTCTTACTTACTCTACTTTCAAATGTTATCATCTTTTCTACACAAAATAACTTTTATTATTATTTTCTGCAGTTATTTTTTGTGTAGTTCGGCTTTCGATTTTGGCTACACACACCTGAAGCCATCTTTAAAAGGACAAATCACTTTACAATTATTTTATTTTACCAACTTTATTTGCTTTAATTATCTTATTTTTTCTGATGTGAAATAGGCTTACTTTTCCACCACAGACTTTCTTAATTCAAGGTGGGTCAAAACAACCACACCATCTGAGAACACCTCAGTGCTTACAGCCACGTACTCTGGGCTGGCCTGATGAAAGCTTCTCTGTCCGGGGTGGCCACCTGATTACCCCCGCCCCGACAACATCACACTAGGGTCTCTAAGCTTTTCTGCTGTATTTAAAATCATAGGTCATTTGTTATGCTTGATTTAATAATTATAATAGTCTGACAGCACAACACCATCTTTAAATTTAGCTAAATGACTGATTCCATAAACGTTCAATTTTAGACACAAAGTGCACAAACTTACCAAACCCATTTAATACATTTTAAACGCACGAGATAGGATCTGCACATTACATAGCCTTCACTCCGAACACCTAATAAGACATCACCTACAGAGGGCTGTGCGAGCCGGACCACAACATATATAGAGGGCATGGCTGTTGAAATTGAACATAACTATGGTCAGAGCAAGATATTTCCAGACAAGAATGTAAGGGCTCTGTGTTTTCTTCTTCTGGGAGATGAAAGAAACAGCTGAGGGTTTATAAATAAAGGCACATTTAAAGCCCTGCTCACTGCTCCAAGAAAGATCCTCTTGTATTTCTGACTGCTAGCAGCTTCCGTCCCACACAAAGACCTCAAAATTTCACAATTGATAAACTAGAGTTACCCCAGCACAGGACGGGTGGACACAGGGAGGTTAACCAACGTGAGTGTTGAATTACCAACCTGTGGATATTTAGTATACAACAAAGCAATGAATAAAGTTATCATTTGATTAATAAACATCCAACAAAGAAACAATTCCTATCAGTCATGATGGGGATTACAGGGGTATGACTGTCCTGCTACATCAACCTGTATGCTACTGACACCTCATCCTGTTGACCCCCCCCGCCCCCCCCCCCCATACTCTCAACCGTAGTCCCAGCCCCAGCAGCACACCCATCCTTTCCCTTGTAAGGCAGCCTTTGTGGGAGACTGTATTTAGGGAAAATGGCTAATATTTAGGGACTGGAACTTGTAATGTTAGCTGGGCACCTATTTTAAACAGGGCCCATGAAGTCCTATACATAGCGCCAACAGTAAGAGCACCACATATAGGACGAGGAGGAGAGAGCCTGGAGTATTGGTGGCAGTTTACCCCGTCAGAGCGGCGACACAAAAAGCTCTCTGGCTCTCCACCTTTGCCTTCTGTTTACTTCCTTCAGCAGCAAAAATCTGGGATGTTAGCTGCTTTTATTGGATTTCAAATAATGGGATTTCACCTTAGTTTAAGCCTCCACTGTGAACCCTGAGCTGCATAGATTTCAATTATTAATAGAAACAGAGACAAAAAGACGAAGAAAGACAAAAGGAAGATTTGTCATAATGATCCCTCCATCTGTTTGAGAGACACACTTTATTCATGTCAGCAGGTGCAGACAAATAAGATGTCAGGAGGGTTGTGTGTGTCCCCTGCTTAGCAGATGTAGCATCTTCCCTCCAGCTGTCTCTGTTTAATTCACAAACAAATACTAGGTTTTCATAGGTTTTTGCATTTCATATCATAGCTACTTTTAATAGTTGAGTTGTAGGGAGCTAATGTCAGTCATGGAGAAATACAACTACGCAGTTACCATATGTGTGGCAACAAAATGTGATTTTACCCTGCTCTACAAAAGACGGGCATAGTTAGGAGGATGAGCAGTTCAACAAAGTGACTGAATCTTCACCGAAGGGTGTTTTTAAAACCAACATATTTCCCACTTATGTATTATTTTCTATCTAAAAGTACAAATTCATCAAAGACATCCACGTCATTCTGGACATTTGTATCTGATCAGTCTGCAACTGCACAGAGAGACCTAGATATACTTTGTAAAAGCTAGATGACATACTGAACCATTTATTTATCGTCCTTCCCATGGTCAGATATAAATTACACACCCAATGTGATACTTCCTGTAGTTGTTTCTAAAATGTTTCACTCAACGTTTGCTTTTTGTCCCCAAATGTAATTTATGTGATGTGAGGATCTGGCAAAGAACAATTGTTAACATTAATATCCTATTTAAAGCAACATCTACACTATGTTGTGTAAAGAAGATGTAGGGATGCCCAGTAATAATATCCAACTGTAGATCAGTATTAATGATTTTTGATTCCCAAATCTCTGCCATTATTTAACTGTGAACAACAAATCAATGTAGAGCTCTGTACAAGAAGAGCTAGTTAACTTACAGAAATGTACAATATATTTGAAAAAGGGAAAAGTTCCCTGTTTAAATGTCTAACACTAGCTCTTAGCAGCTTATAATACCAAGTTAAAACATCAAAGTAAAAGTTTGAATGAAAATACAATCATATATTTCCTCAAGATTTTACATGTATTTGTTTTACACATCCTCTATAAACAACCACAAAGTAAAAGGATAACATTAATTGTTTTGGGAAGTTTACACTGACATTAAATTAGCTAACTTGTGTTGTGGAGTCTTGTTTACCAGCTGTGATAACCAACTAAAAACATTGCTGATATGGTTCATTTGTATCTGCGGCAAATAACTTTACGTTAGTGTGGCTTCAATCGGACAAATACTGTGTTGAGAAAAAGCCGATTAACTTAATGTGTAAAGTGTTTTAAATTCATGATTGAGTCACCAGCGTGTTTTTTCCAGTGCGATATCTTCAGTCGTAGCCCAGCTCTGTTCCTCAGCCTGCACCTACCTGACTAGACTTATTGTTGTGTTGTAGTCCTGACGAGTGGAGGTGGCAGCCAGCAGCACAGTCCCCTGAAGCGCTCCGTGTCTCTCACCCCTCCCATGAGCGGCCCCAGCAACCAGCCTCTGGGTCACGTCTGGCTGTCCCAAGAGGACCTACGTTCTGCTAGAGGCCCCGCCCCAGACCACGCGCCTCTCTCCCCCCAGAGCAGCATCGCCTCCTCTGGCAGTGGGGGCAGTGAGCATCTGGAGGAGGCTGGTTTAGGCGGAGGTTCAGGTCTGCATCGCAGTTCCTTCCACGATGAGGGCAGCGGCATGAGGGGTGTGTATGAATGTACCGTTTGTAGTGCAGTTCCCTCCAGTTCACATGTTCCTCAGATGATACTGAGAAGAGATTATGACATTCAGATATTGGGATTCAAACTTGCCTAACTCTTACCCTCGCACACTGTTGAAAAAGCACATTTGCAAGGGTTTTAACAAACTAGTTAACAACTAAGTGCCTTTTTTAACAGCCATCCGTTCAGATATGCTGTGCCTGCCTTCCCTTACCAGCACCGCGTGAAAAAGATCTGCCTTTTACTGCCATTGCAGAGTAGAGGCTACAAGATGTCTCCTTAGTCCTTTTTTTAATGAAAACTATACCAAGTTATTACAATCAGGCAAGTTTAACTATGGTTTGTGAACATCTTTTAACATAACTTAAACTTAGGAAGGTAAAAGATATTCAGGGTTCAGAGGTCATATCAATAAAACAAATAATGTACCATTTAAATAGTTTTTACAATGATCTGGCCGAAGATAGATGCGGACAGTGAAGTACAGTCTGGAGAGCAGTAGATCAAATAACAGACGACAAACCCTATCAGACCCAGGTTTCTTACAGGCAGACAGACAGGTCCAGTTTAGTGGAAAAACGTATACGAGTGTGTGCCTCACAAGTGTCTAGCCAGCGGATCCCGCAAGCTGCAGATCTGGTCAGAGCAGTTTGTCAGGTGGAGTAGAGGTCAGAGCTGCGACCCCAATAATGCTTAGGTTTTTGCTGTCTGAGCTGGAGTTTAAAAGCCTCTCTCTTTTTTTCTGTAACCAAGAATGTTCCTGTTATGTAACCAAACAAGACAAAAAACACCCACAAGAGGACAAGCTCACATTAGTAATTTCTGAGGAAGAAGGTGACCCATTTTTTAAGTTTTCTTTCCCTCCTGAAGGGTGTCAAGTACCAGGAGGTGAAATAAGGTTGGCATAGCGTTACACTCTTAACATTTAATGTAGGTCCATCTGCACAATCTCCTGGGGCTGTACAATTAACCCAAAAAGGGTTTGAATAAGCTCTATGCTTTTGCTAATTCAAATTGCATGAGAAGTTTGGTTGTGCTACAGAGATGTTTGGCTTAGAGAGACTCTTTGTTCAAAAAATCAGCCTGTGAACTTAAATAAGTTTAACTATGAGAAGAGAATAAGGATGCAAAATGATCATTCACTCCAATATCCTCAATTATTTTGCAAATATCAGGTAAATAATCTCAATCACTTCTTTCAAATCGCTCAGCCCTTAATCAAACTGGTCTGAATCCGTCTAATAATGATCAAACTCACTTAAAGTATATTTTACTTTAGTGGAAGTGCGAGGTCTGGCTCTTTCAATGCCACTCTACCACCCTTTGGTTCCGAGGACACGTATTTATAAAAGTGTGCTCTCAGAGCTTCTGCAGGTCTACTTCAATCCTCAGATTAATACAGAGCTTCAGAAAAATAAAGGAAACATACCATAACCATGTGCAAATACAGAAAACAGGAGAAACATACATTCCTTTTCCTACCTCTTCGCAGTGCACTCACATTAGGGAGAAACTAAACATGTAACAGCTATAATTGGACTTGTTGATCCTTTATGTCTTTCTAAGAGCTTATACACATCTGCTAAATAAATGAGTGTTTCTTTAAAAGTGCTTAAGACTATTATGATACTTATTTATCATATAATATATGTTTGATGATGATTGATTGATGTTGTGATTGAATAATGCATACGTATTTGCTCCACCGTATATGTTTGCATATTTTGCCGGATTGATAGATGTGTGTACTTTTAATTTATTCTGTAAGGATTTTAGATTTGACATCTAAATATGTATCTCAGCACTATTGTTTTTTAATTTATATTTTATGTATCTATCTCATATCCATAGTGTATTTGTATTTACAACAAATAAAAACAGTGTATGTTGTCTATTGCCTACAGAAGTTATAATGTCAGAATTACCGCTTCCCGATTAAATTATCCTCTATAATAATCGGTCTTCTGCCCCACAGATGTTCCTGCGTGGCTGAAGAGTCTCCGTCTCCATAAGTACGCCGCTCTCTTCTCCACAATGACCTACGACGAGATGATGTCACTGACCGAAGAGCAACTTGAGGCACAGGTTTTATATATTTACACACACGCACGCACACACAGTTAGTTCAATCTAAATTGCATAAAATATAAGAATTTAATTGGCAATAGTTGTTACAGTATACTTTCTTTTCTATCCGTGGATGTAAATTGAACAAACATTTGAGTATACTGTATAGTAATGCTGGAGATAAGAGCAGAAACATTTCAGTACTAGTATCAACAAAAATAAATATCTTGAAAAATATGGACCGGTTTTAATCTCGCTGAGTATTGAAGGGATGCAATGATGGCACAAACCAGGTCAAGTGGATACTGTTGGAATAAATGATGCAGCTATAGCTGTGTTTGAACTTAAAGAGTTTGAAACAGAGGATGCAGCTAAAATTAAACACAGCCCACCGGGAAGCTGTATACTTCCTCCAGGTGCTGCTAACTCTGTCTCTATCCGACCTCACATGATGCTACAGACAATGGATTACATTTACTGATAGTGGCTCGATCTGGGAATACACAGATGATCAATATCAGTTCTTCATTTTAGAAGAAGTATAGACATACATGTCATGGAATCAGTGTAAGCACCTTCTGCCTTCCCAACCAAAGATGAGCGCACTAGTTATTTCCCTTCAAAATTCACAGGCTGCGTCTCCTGCTGTTACATTTTCCGCAGAAACATCTGCCTTCCGTTGTTGAATGACAGCAAGCTGGCCAATTTCAAGAATCTTTACCCTCCATGTTTGCAAAGTTCCCTTCGCTTGATCCTACACATCAGCTATCAGTCTTAAAGATCAGAATTTTGACAATGTGCATGTGATGTTTGACACAAAACTCTCTCTTCCAACAGAAGGTCACTAAAGGAGCAAGACACAAGATTGTTATCAGCATTCTGAAGCTCAAAGACAGACAGAATCTACTCCGCAGCTTGGAAAAGGTCAGTAACTGAACCACATCATCTTCATCTTCGCACCAAAAACATCTCGTAAAGCTTCTAGTCTGGGGTGGCCATTCTGAGTGGGTGTTATTTATCCGAGATGCAGCTAAGGGAACATCTAATCCAGGAAGGAGAGTTTTGGGCTCCAGATTTAAACCCATCCTCCTCCCCCCCCATCCCGCAGTCCGCCATTTAGCCTTCAAAGCAAGACAATGGCGCTCAAGGGCAAACCACAGGAGGGACATCTTGGGCCGGCTAAATTCAGGCTTAACCTTTTCACCAGCGCTTCATTTTAAAAATGTGTTACCGCTGCATTGGTAGGGCTGGGGAAACAGGACACCTGTTACTTGGTATTTTGGGTTTAACGGACTCCGGGTGGGAGGAAGTCTGATATCATGGACACAAGTAGCGAAGGAAAACCACATGTATGTATTTTTGGTGTTACTTTATTATCTGCTCCATCACATGGCGGTGTGGATCCTATTCCCATCTGTTGGCCTGTGAATATTCTTCATGTTGGTCCAAAGTTACAGATTGATCTTGTAATATTGTGTTACATTTTCGTGTTTTTCCGTCTTCATAACCTTTTCTCTCTCCTCTTCCCTCTTATCGTCTCCCACCAGGATGTGTTGGAGGGCAGTAATCTGCGTTCGCCCCTACAGGAGCTCCACCAGATGATCATGACGCCCATCAAGGCTTTCACTGGTGGCGAGGAGGCCTCCTTGCAGCGGGCCCTGCTGAGCCCCGAGAGCAAGAGCGCAGCGCCTGGCTCCCACCTGACAGGGGTCGGGGGAGGCGGAGGGGAGGCTGAGTCGAGCACAAGCGTCATCGCTGAGGGGGATCTACCTGGCCAGTTCACCCGTGTCATGGGCAAAGGTGAACTTCCTGCACCAGCACTCAGTTAACATGGTTTCATTGACTCAGAAAGATTTGTTTTATCACAACGTCTTATTTCCGTCCCTTCAGTGTGTACCCAACTGCTGGTGTCGAGGTCAGACGAGGACAACATCAGCTCCTACCTACAACTCATCGACAAGTGCCTTATACATGAGGTAAAAAAATTACAAAATATACATAAAGCACATAATAAACTAGGACCAGACAGTGCAGGACGTTTAGTTTCATTGAAGAAAATTATGAAAGAGTAAATGATTTACTTTTTTTTACTAACTGGTTACCTGAATATATATCGGCACATTTTATTTGTTGAACATAATAGGTCTACCCTAAATAAATGTACATACACACACACACACACACACACACACACACACACACACACACACACACACACACACACACACACACACACACATATACATACATACTCTGTTGCAACAACATGCACCTGCTAATCTTCAGCCGTACTCCTCAGCAGTCATGCTTCATGTCATCCCTTATTCGTACTCCCTGTTCTCCCCTCCCCCTCCCTTTCAGTCCTTCACTGACACGCAGAAGAAGAGGCTGTTGTCATGGAAACAACAGGTCCAGAGGCTGTTCCGGTCCATTCCAAGGAAGACTCTCCTCGACATCGCAGGGTACCGGCCGCAGAGGAGGTGACTATCACAGACATACAGTAGCTTTGCTTTTCTGGGTTATACTGGCTGTGATGAAACACTTCCAATCAAAGCCTTTAACTTTCATGAAACAATTACAGAAATCAAGATTGACATACATATGGAAAGAAATGTTGTTCTTAATGAAGTAAATAATGGATGAACGTTTACCTGCATCTCTTTGTCTTGTCCTGCTGCAGCCGTTTTGGACAGTCTAACTCTCTCCCCACCGCTGGCTGTGTTGGGGGCAGCGTGTCGGCCCGGAGGAGCCTTCGCCAGTTCCAGATGCCCTCCAGGAGCTTGCCGGGTGCCAGGCTGGGCCAGCTGGGCAGCAGTGGGCTGCTGGGGCCCACACCCCGCAGCTCCAGCAGCACACCAACCGGTCCCAAGCAGGGGAGACAGGTGGGTAACACAAGCAGAATGTTTAAACCAGGATAGGAGGGATGAGAATACACCAGCAGGGAGGCAAAGGACTGGAAGACAATAAGGACAGACGGTATTAGAAAGTTATATAAAGCTTGAGTTTCTCTATAAGCAATTTCCCCAGACTAAAGGTGAAATCTTCAAGTTGTATTTTGTTATGGATTAAGGGTAAAAAAACTTAGATATTCACTTTTGAGAAGTTGAAACCAGAAGATCTTTGGCATATGTGAATGAATGGTTTGGTTCTTACCACACAGAGCTGTGATCTTGGGGAGTATGGGGAGCAGACTATGTTTACATGCTGAATCTTTTTGATATCGGGTGTACTATCACTTACTCCAGCATCAGTAGAGGGGATAAAAAGCCTGTTAATTAAACCTTTCTGATACATGAAACCTACGCTACAGTAAACCGGACGGTACCACTTTACAATAAGACTATAAAGGGTTTACGAATAGTTTTTAATTCATTTATTAATTAGGTTGTGAACACTTTATAAATCATTAATAAGCTTTTATAAGACAAGAGATAAACAAAACATCAGGATGGATGGGGTTAGAATCTACTCAGTGAACAACAGATAAGGATGTTGGCTGATGAAGAATACGATGTAAGCTAGGTAGCCGATAAAAGGCTTAGTCATCTTGCCAAATAGTGAGCCTGTGTTGATGTGTGAAAACTATGTTAGAACTGGTTTATAAATGGTTCTTAATGATTAATAAAGTGTTTACAATCTAATTATAAACCCTTTATGAATCCTTTATAATGGTAGTCTTATTGTAAAGTGGTACCAGCCAGACTGCTGAATGGAAGTGGTGTTCGTGACTGTAAGAGGAAAATGTAGAAATGCATAATAACACATTCCAGGATGTTTACAATATCCTAGGCTGCAGAATTCCTCCTTCAGCACGTAGTCTTTCTGAAATAGACTTTATATTCCATGACGAAATAAATGAGGGGTGAGGAAGAGGAGAATGAAGTGAGGTGGATGGAACTTGTAGGCAGGTCACCCCACATACCAGAGGCCCTGCGTCAGCGCTGAACACTGAAACAGGAGGAGCTGTGGAACTGTTTCAGGCACATCCTGGCACACTTCAGTTTGTGCTGACCCAAACCCCCCCTTCTCTCTCTCTCTCGCTCTCTGTCTCTCTGTCTCTCTCTTTCTCTTACGTCTCTTACAATGGAAGGAAATACCTCAGTTCCTCCTCCTCACACTGGACCTTCTTGTGTGGGATGTAGATGTGTAGAGAGAGAGAGAGAGCGAGAGAGAGGGATGGTGGGAGGGAAAGATGTGAGTCATAGTTTGGGAGAGGTGGCTGTGGAGTTGGAGGAGGTGCAATGAGAGAGGGAGAGCGTATACGAGTGCGTCTGAGAGAGAGAGGCAGTCAGAGGCAGTGAGAACAGTGCACAGGCATTTCCTGTTTTTCCCCCGGTCCGTGGCACTGCAGGGCCATGGGGGGGGGGGGTCTGAGGTGAGAGGAGGGGCGTGGGGTAGTAGAGTCGGGGGTATAATAGGCAGGTTACAGTGAGGAATTCATGCGGTGAGTGTCTGAGACTGTCATTACGTGTGGGCCAGACATCCAGACAGGAGCGTGGGGGTGGGGGGGACATGTTGAAGAAGCTGTGGCCTTTATCCCACCACCACACTTTGCATATTCCATACACCTCTTTGATCAGTGAGCGTTTCAACAATGTGGGAAAAGCAGTGATGGGAGGAGGAGGAGAATTTGATGGTGTATCAAGTTAGTATATTATTATATTTCCTTATAAAATGTCAGCATTTGAATAACCAGGGGATCCACAGATTACTATTATTTTGTTATATATTATTTTTAGCTTCCAATCTAAATCAAACTGTATAACAATAGGTAAAGTCAATGTGCAGCATATGCTCATCACTTACTAAATTCACTACAATAATTATAATAATACATTTTATTTAAAGGGGCCGTTCATGACACCGAAAGACAACGTACAATTTAGTAATACTCTCATTCCAATCATGGAGGAGACAGTCAAAGTGGACAGATATGATTGGGACAGGTTATTCAGGGGACACAGGATGGAGAGCACTACAGTGAGTCAGCTGATTTGAACAGGTGGGTTTTTAGAGTGTCTCTGAGTGGGGTGATCGTCTCAGACTGTCAGATGTGTGGGGGGAGGGAGTTCCAGAGTCTGGGAGCAGTGCAGCTAAAAGCCCAAACACCCATGGATACGAGGCGTGGGGTGGGGACGGTAAACAGACCAGCAGGGGATGAGCGAGGGGAGCGAGGAGGAGGTTTAAAAAACAAAAAAAAAGTCCCAATTACATTTTAAACCTCAATAGTAGATGGAGGTGACTATTTTATACAACCTGTTATTAGGATGCTTGGTTATCCATGAACAAATTAAATGTTCATTTTGACGGAACAAGCAGAAATTGGATGTGTTGTCTCTCTCTAAATAACACACCCTCAAAACTGCAGCTTCATGAGCTGATAGAAAGATTGAAACATGATAAGTGTTTAACTCTCAAATGTTCACCTCAGGGTCTGTGGTTCGCCAACCCCGGAGGAAGCAACAGCATGCCGAGCCGGACCCACAGCTCCGTGCAGAGGACCCGCTCGCTGCCCGTTCACACCACGCCACAAACCATGGTGATGTTCCAACAATCCGGTATGAGACAAATAAAAAAATCTGTTATTTGTGAGGGTTTTCATATACTTATGTAAAGTGTCAGTTTTAAATATTTGCATAGCAACACCTCGTCTTTCTTTTTAACAATTAATTATACTTTTAAAGGGGTATATCAATAAAGGTACAGTAAGTAACGGTAAGTAACAGTTTGATCATGCTTTTGAAGATGAGGATGACCTCACTGACCTTTGCTGTAACACACATTAATGTTCTGTATAAGGGCTCCTGGTTGTTAAATGTATGTAAATATTTACATTTGGGCGGACCCATTTTACTGTCCTTTCTGCAGGTTAGGGCTGAAAATAATACAATTAAGTACTACAAGTTTCTGTTTAAATATTATTTCCATTGCTAGAATTGTAGTTTATTGTAACATTTTAAATTCTTATCTCGCTATTTTAGAGACCACTTTCAAACCGGACATGACATGGCTATAAATTTGTAAATGACCACCATGACGCATTGAGAGCCATTAAAGCACTTTGTCCCTCACCACCACTAAACAGCGAGGCGGTTTCAGATGCATCCGACCACATCTCTTTGTAGTGTAAACAGCAATGCGTTCGGAAGCTTACCCGGCAAGGACATACGGTAACAGGATCTACGTCATCACAGCCGTGGAGATGCCACATGGCTTTGTTTTGTTCCTTATTTTTCACTCTTATCCATTTGATTCAAAGAGATAAATGAACAACACGGATGCTCCATAATCTGAACGCAGACTGGAAACGGTTAATTACTCCTACAATGTCAAAAAATACCAGCCTCACTACTTCTTTGCCCTTTACAACAAAAGACCTAGAATACAGTATTCACTGAATGGCTTTGATCAAGAAATCTGAAAAAAATCTGTGTCGTTCCCCACCAGCCTGAAAGCCCCCCACTCAAAAGTGTCCACACAGGCTTGGGTCATGGTAACCATAGGCGCCAGGCGGAGTGACTTGTAGTAGCCTCTGCTGACTGGACTATTTCCCACAGGAACAAAGTCCAGTAAAAGCAGTTAAAGGACAAGCTGGGCTTCCTCCACTCTATACACACACACACACACACACACACACACACACACTCATACACAAACACACAGCAGGTTATCTTTTTAGAATGAAGAGGAAAAACATCTTCTAAATAAGCAGGAGGGAGGAAGTTAGAGGGAGAGAGGGAGGGAGGAAAGAGTCGGAGGAGTCTCACAATGAGGCTCTTTGTGCAGCAAGGATATGGCTCCCTGGCCCACTTTCCTTCCCTTTCCTTCTCTCTCTGACTCACTCCCTTTCTAAACTTTCCCTCCCTCTTCCTCTCCCATCTCTCCTCCTTTGACAACTCTGCAGAGTCATGCACTCGTAGCAGTCACTCTCAACAGCTGTGACTGGGCCAGAGAAACTGATTTGAAAGGCTAGACCTCCGCCCCCCCCGACTCTTTGCATATATGTGCAATCAGTCTTCCTCTCTGCCAACAGATAGACTTATTAACTGAGAGAAAAAGAAGGGATGAAAGAACACGTGTGTGTGTAGGATTTTTTGTGTGCGTCTGTGTCGCTGTTAGTCTGTGTGTGTACAGGGGGTGGGTGGGGCTGGGGGGTGTTGGAGGGATTTGGAGCCTATAAATAGTCCAGTGTGGACCACTGGGCCTAACTCAGCTTTTCTCTCGGGCTACACGGGATTTTCACTGCCCGGCGTGTGTTTGAGACTCAGCTCAGGACTAAATGGCTGGAAGGGTTGCTAGGCTGTACTGTGGCCCAAATACAACCCCCCCCCCCCCCCCCCCCCATACACACACATACTCTCTCCCTCTTCCATACTCAACCCAACCCTCTTAAAAACAGTCTCCACCCTGCTCGCAGCCGAGGCAAAGACAGCTGACAGAAACTAGCAACTCAGAGCTAAACAAACAAAATGAAAAATAAAGTGGGGGCTTTGAGTTTTGTATAAATCATCTCATGATATAAACACATTCAAATAGATTTTATTATTTTAATGCTCAAATGTTGTTACTTGTTGGAAACTCTGGAAATAATTACGTTCATATCGATGTTCAATTATTTTCTCGATGAATTAATTAAGTCCAGGAAATGTTGAAGCCCAGAGTAATGTGTGGAGTGGTTTTGTCTAACCGACTGGTAAAAAACAAACAGACATTTAAAACATGAAGCAGAATTGGAACAGAAAATGTCTGAACCGAACGCTTATAATACTGTTGACTTATCAATTCCTCAACTATTCCTTTTAGCTCTTACCAACTTCCTATGTCCAAATGCATTATCTTTTTCTCCCATCTATCTCCATGACGAAATAAGCTTTGCTTGAGATTGAAGAAAGTCTTTTTAATGTTTTGCTTCTCAAACACAACATTGGTTATTGCTATTATCAGAGATTTGTGGCACCACAAAATTGCGTTGCTGTTAGTATAAATAGTTTTAATTTGAAGATTATTCATCACTCCTCCAGTAATCAAAGGCCGTTAGGAGTTTTTCAGAAGGCTTTAGAGGTGGCATAAGAGGCCTAACGTTGTTTCGTTTGGGGAAAATAATTGAGAGTACTGGCTTATACTGGATTAACACTATGCTGTATATACACACGTTGATCAATATCAAGTTTTATGTTCCATTGTCTTTAGTGAGAGATAGTTACACTGATATTTCATATCACCATGCAATCAAAAGCAAAGAACATCAGTTAAACTCCGTTATTTTGAAACTCATCCTGTCTCGATTACTACACACACTGAGTGAAAAAAGTTGGCATGCTCCGGCTGTAACTGTTTTGATGTAGCATGTTAACAGTGTGTTATAATCTGATTACAGAGTCTGCACTCTGGCTGAGTGGACGACATTGTACCAGTGGACTGATCTGAATGTGTTGCTTTTGTTCTTGGCCCACTCATCTCCTGGTGCCGATTTATAGCAAAGGAATCAGAGGGTTGTTTTAGCATTATTATGATTCTACTTGATTATGATCTAAGGCCTCAGATTTAGAGTGTCATTAAACATTTCTTTGCAGCTTTCAACACATGATAAACTAGTAAACAATGATAGCATGAACTCTTCCCTGGAGAGGATGTCTAATAATTGACTATTGGACTAAATGAAGTTCTCTTTACCTGCTATTGTTCCAATCATAATCAAGATATTTAGTTGACATCATCTCAATATAATACATCACTAATGCTGATGTCGCTTCATATTTGTGTTTTGCAGATCTTCAGCTACCAGTGACAGAGCCAGACATCAACAACCGCCTTGAGTCTCTGTGTCTGAGTATGACAGAGCACGCATTGGGAGGTAACACCCTTTTTATTTCATATTATTCTATGTTAGTTAGTTGTTCATGAACACGGGATGCTTCCGACCGGTCATTCTCGCTCTCTCTCACAGTACTTACAGCACTTTGTTTGAGTGGCTCTGAGAGAAATGTAGTTCTTTAACCCACATTGAACACGGTAATCACATCAGTCAGGTATCTGGTGACTGCAGAGTCTGTCCTTTCTGTTCCAACGGAATTATCTCAGCTGTCGAAAAGGAATCCCCTTTGGTTCCAGGCTGCAGTGGCACGGGTTGATTTGAAAACTTTTTTCAGTTTCCTCATTTTGTCGTCAGGATTTGTCGTGACAGAACAGCACAGGTAGCAAATAGCCAAGTGAAACTTGTAGTGTTTATACCACACTGTGTTGTGTTAAAAGAACCTAGCTTCCATTCGCTGGTCTTACTTATCCTGTCATTCCCCAACATAAACTTGTAAACAGGATACTTTCAGCGTCAGTTATAAAAGCTTTTGTAAATGCCAGCAGTTGGATCCAACTTCACCACTTCTGCATTATGTTTTGAAACCTAAACCAAACTCTCAAGTGTCCAAACATCATATCAGTCAGTAATATCGTGAACATTTTTAGAAAAGGTGGCCTAAGATGATCCTAGTATTATCATAAGCTGACTGTCCATTCTGACATGTTATCAGAAGAAGAAAATAACAGTTTACTCTTAATCGTCCCAGGGGGAATTTCAATCATGAATTTGACCCATCCTCGTGTTAGGAGCAGTGGGCTGCCATTATGCATGGCACCCGGTTCTCTTGTTGTGTGAACAGCTTTAAGTCTGGACATGTTTTACCCATCAAACATTTCAGACATGTAGACACATGTAAACACAGGGTTTGCATTATATTGTATATTTTGGGTAATTCTGGTTCGTTACTTCCATTTTAATGACTGAATCCTACAAATCTTACAGCAATCCTAACATCAGAGGGGAGTTCAGCTCAAAGGTAAATAAATTGTGAAGAGGCAGAGGAAAAAGATGGTTGTAGCCAAGCGCCCACCTCCAGTGCTGAAAAAGGAAGCCAAAAGCTGCAGTTCCTTGAATGCCCATTAATATTAAAATGCCACATTTTACAGCCAAAATAAACATGTTTACAGCCTGGCCCGTTTCTCTAGATCATTTCCCCACTATTACAACCGTAGAGGGGATGAATTATTAAATAACCCACCCATATAAATTATATTAACGCTTGGAGTTACTCATTCTTAAGGTTGTGGTTTGTTTTAACTGACAGGGTGACGTCAAAGCTCAATAGCAGTTAACTGGCTGCTCGGCTGCCTCACCTGGGCCCTTTTCAACTTTTGGATTAGTCGGTATTTAGGCACTGTTGTCACTGACAAGATGGCATCAACCGAGCTACACACAAAAAGAGAAACTACATCTATTATTGGTGTTCTTGGTTTATATCAACATTTCTCACTTTGAAAACCCTTAAATGAAATGAAATGCTATGAAAATGCCTGAAAACGCATGAAAAAAAACAAGATTGCAGTGTAGCTGACATGGCAGGAGTCGAGTCAGCCATTGGGTGACCTGGCTTGTGCAGAATATTCCCATACAGTGAGTTTCAGTCTGGGTTATAGTCAGTGCCAGCTCCCCCCGTCTCAAAACTCCACTGAGGTGAGGACAGTGGGCCTCAGTGCTCGGCGCAGAGCGGTGGACAAGTGCTGCTTTGTGTGTGTGTTGGAGGAGAACAGAACGTAAGAGTGTGTTTAACTTAGGAAAAACTCCTTTTTAACCAGACTTTCCCCTTTTTCTAGTCTTTCGCACACCTAGCCAGCTGTGGTGAAACTTCACAAACACAACTTGGTAACTGTAGCCAAACAAGCTACAGGAAATACATTAAAATACAATGTTTCATGGGAACACGGACATTTCATACAGTCAATTCTTCATTGTTCCGTGTGTGGCATTGACCCGCCCCTTCAGCATCGTGATGGAATAAAATATTCCACCAGTGCGTAGCTTGATAACATTATCCTCAGAGCCACACCAGAGGCAACAGCTGTCAGACGCCTGTTTTCCTCTGCACCGCTCTATCACTATTTATACAGATGTGTTGTTCTCCCATTATGACAGTGTGGGCTCCGGCCCCTCACTGTTCAGCAAGTCAGAAAACACCTCAGGCCTTCCATCACCACTACTCTACAGATCAGATGGGATTTCATTCATACCGTGTTCAATAAATAATAAATCATCTGTAGTCAAAGAGCAATGGCTAGAACGTGGTTAGTACTGCAGGAAAGAACAAGACGAGCAGCACATTGAAATATATAGTCAACAGGAGACTCACTTTGAATATACATATTAAAAGTGAGTCTTAGTTCTCATGTTTTTACTTCTTCCACATGTGTAAGAACTGAAATACAGGAGAGCTGTGGTTGAAACAGGTTTCCTTTTTTTTTCTTTTCTTTTTTTTCTGAAATTTGATTACACATTTGGGGCTTCTTGTCTTCCTTTTCACTGTTTACAGCTCGTCTTAATCAGGCCCTTAATTCTAGGTTAACACGTGTAGAGTCAGGGGTCCCGATGAACACAGATCTGGACCACTGAATGGAGAGAAGGCCCCAATCAGAGGATCCCCAGACCCTGCAGTCAACACGTCATAGTGTTTTTGATAAGATAAGATGTACCTTTATTAATCCCCGCGGGGCAATTCAGTAGTTAAAGCAGCAACAGAATAAGAGTGAAAAAGAGGACAGTGTGGTTCACACAGGATAATAAAACACAAATAAAATGATTAAAAGGATGTACAGGTAAGCATCTGTTAAGACAAACAACAGAATTAAGGACTTCAATGAACATATATACGTTTTGTATCCGGATTGTTAAATATATTTACATTGATTGATACGGGTAAAAGATACTTGCTCCCGTAGACATCTCTCTGGTATCGAAGTGTATTTAAGTTGTGTTGGAGTAAAGCATCAGCTAGACGACATGTGAAAGTGTCTGACTCTTCTCTCTCTGCCGTTCCTCTCTAGACGGTGCTGACCGCACATCAACGATATGAAACGGAGACCTGAGCGAGAGCAGTAGGACGGCGCAGGTTCACATGGCTCTCTCACGATAAGCCACCTCGAGGTCACCAGCCCTCCTGTCCCCTCTCCTTGTAGCCAATGGTAGAGCTCAACCAAAGGATTGGGGCGGGATCCAAGAACCACAAGAGAGCGCCATCATCAAACGGCTAACACAAGCTATCACATTGGCACCGTCCATCGGGTCGGAACAAAAACACACTTCCTGCTGCGCCAGCATCTGGGTGAAGAGAGAGGATCAGCCTGGACAGTGTGTGAACAGCGCCCCCCCCACCCCCTGACACCCATCTACCGGCAGGCCAGAAGCAGCACTGCAGGCCAGCAGAAGGGAGATGCTGGCCTGTGGATCGGGGCCCGGTAAGACTGAGGCCCCTTCCCTATCCGACACCCTCGGACCCCCCCGCACATCATCGACCACAGCTCGTGGCATTCTTCAGATCCATTACAGTACCTCAGAGCCAAAAACAAGACGAGCTAGGAGGCAGTTTGGGATTTCCTTGACTGTGTTCGTCCAGCAAGGACGTTTGTAGAGCTCGGGAAGGTCCTCCTGCTCAGTATTGGGGGGGAAACAAAATCATTTATTTGTATTGTATGTATTTATTGTTTACATAATGATGCTACTTTCAAAGGGTACAAAAACATGTATGAATTTCAGGTATGAACCGTGAAATATTCTGTAAAGCCTTGGCTGTCTACCAGCTTTACGTCCCACAGTAGCCATCACGCTAGTTTACAAACAACGTGCTTATTCTTTATTTCAGCAGCCAACAGCCAAGACGTGTCGGCTTGAACAAAAGGGAGAATAAGAGAGGAGGGAGAGACAGGTGTGGAGATGGGTGAGAGGAAGAAGAAAGACACAGGAAGTAGAACGAGAGAGTCGCGCTGAGGTGATACTGGAAAGGGAAGCGGATGTTTTAAAGGTGGAAGGCGTCAGAGGCCGGACCTCTGATCAGCCGAAGATGACAGAGGAAGATGACGTCATGTGTAATCATGTTCACGTGAGCGAGAGTCGGAGGAAGTGAGTTTGGCGGCGGTCGATTACATATTGTTTATCCACAGCATGTACTGTATGAACTCTTTTGAATTCAGAGCCTTTGTAGGCACGATACATTGAAAATGTAGAGGGTTTTTTTTATAAATGGGAGATTAATATTGTCAGTGGGATCTGTCTGCATGTTCAGATACTGGGTTGAGTTTGTTTTTTTTAAAGCAGGGTGATGTGCTTAAGCTGCATGTTACTAAATATCTTTTTCGGGGGTACAGGAAGATTGTGAAACGTGGAGACAGTGAATAAGAAACAAGAGGGCGATCTGGTTTCCACTCAGACCATGTTGCGACATTGGAGAAATCACACACTGTCAATCCATGAAGGGTAGCTTTCCCAGAGATTCTCATTAGTGCTTATCTCCACCTGCTGGCCAAACGCAGTCAGAGCGGACGCTGAGGGCCAGGCACGCAGGCCAATCATTTATGAGCATTATAATTAGGAAATGTTAATGCTGTAGGAAATCCCTCAGAGATCGCCCGTGCCATATGGTCTCCTCTCTGCTCCGGGCCTCTATGGAATTTATTTTCTTTCTTTTTTGAATAACAGACTCTTTTTGGTTATTCTGTGTCTTAATATTTATCCTCTGATTATTGTGTCTGGTAGACAGACTTCACAAACACAGGTTTGATGGAAATAAGCTGGTTGGAAAGCTGTCCTCTGTGTCAAACGGTCACCATCCAGGGTTATTGATTATTATTGTTTAGTTTCTTTCCTTAGTTTGTTGCAATTCTATAGTACTTCCTTCGTATTCTGCACTTGATAATGTGATACACTAAAAATTCAAACGCTTAAGGCTCGAGCGACAGCTTTGTGCTTTGGGGGATAGGATCACTTGGAGTAGATTGGAGAAAAACAGCAAAAGGCGAGCAGTACAACCACAACAGGTGTCCATGATCCCACGTCTTTACTACTTCTGGTCTGACGGTGGATTTCAGAGCTGAAAAGGCTTAATCTTCTCATGTCACGCACCGTTACAGGACCATGGCAGTGTTTGTGCATGTTTTGGCTCATTATCAAACATTTTAAAAGTCTATTTTACTATAAACTATCCTTATTTCAGGTTTTTCCAGCTGTCAAGGTTGCACAGGAAAGACAATTAATTATTTTTTCGCACAAACAGAAATGAAAAACACTACAAACTAAACATTCTAATGTGTTTAGTGTGTGTCTAAAGAGCTAAAGCATGCAGGAGGATTGTGATGGTACCCGAGTGTGGCCTCAGACAGTGGCTTGAAACTGCAGTAAGGATCAAAGCATGCACACATAGAACAGTTTGTGTGTGTTGTCTCAGCCTTAACCGTGTGTTTTCTGCACCTTGAGTCTGTAAGAGCCAATCAGAAGTCGTCTGTACGTTTGAGAAGATTCCACCAAAGCCTGAACTGCCCTTGTTTTTCTGACGCTCTTCGCCGAGAAGCATCATAGCCTGTTTCGATGTCACTGCCATATGAATCAGTACTTAAAGTAGATACAATTATTTATTCTTTTTTTCATAATGTTTTGCAGAGGTGATACTTTTACTCATTTAGGTGTATTATTATTTAAAGTACCATATGTATTAACATGTTATGGCTGGTGACCATACGTACATCTCAAATATTAACATAGTTATTGTTGACTTTGACTGTTAACTTTTCTTTTTCTCCTCGTTGCTGTTGTTAAACTATAATCTTGTTTGTATCTATCAGTGTCATGTTGAGATTTTGTTTCATGTGAACTCGGAGCGTGATGCGTGTTCAGTTACCAAATTCACATCAGAGGAACTGTCACCAAACAGAAACAGGGGTGTCGTTGGCATGCCAGGAAGTAGACTGGTCCATTGTGACCTGGAGTTTGATCTCGGTGCTGTAGGCATGTTACCCCCGCCCCACCCACTTTATGGTCCTGAGTGGGACTCTACTGTAGGTTCAAATGCTTGTTACTTTAAAGGGTGAGGCTGTGTCTTAATGTCAACAAATCCTATGAAAAACCACATTCTGAAGATGTCAATCTTTCAAAAAAAGGGCTCAAATATTGTTTGAAATAGGAGGGAATGTTGCATTTGTTGGGGACTATTTCCAGCTGCAGATTAATCTATATTTGGTGCTCTATGGATTATTTAAGGCAGTTTTATGAGGGATTGAGTGAAATCAACTACAATGGGTTTGCATTGTAAAGAAGCAACATGTCAACCAGTGCAAATGTCAGATTTTGATGGAGTTTTATGGCACAGGAAGATGTGATATCAGGATTTGATACAAGCATAAAACAGTGTTTGTGTTGGTGTTTTCATAGGATTTGCTCGTGTTTAAAAAAAAGCACCAGACACTTCCTTTACACTCGTTTTACATCATTTGTTAAAATAATCAAACCGGCAGTCCGTACTGTAATCAAAGGGATTATTGGAACTGTTGCACACTTGCAGTATTTGTATTTACTTCACCTCGCCATGTTTGAGTTATAAAGGTGTTGAGACAAGGTCTTTAGTTATAGAAACACTACTTTTCGTTTGTGACTGACAGCATTCACAGCCTGAGTGTGTGTGATTTTCCTAAGTGATCACAGAGGAAAGTTACATGTTTTGTATTTGGAGGCCTACAGTTTCCTGCAGCATCTCTGGGTCAAAGAGGCGTCTGTGACGGGACAGTGGAGAGTTACAGCTCTGAGGTCTGGATCATTACACATCTCTTCAAACCAAATGCTTTATTTTTATTTTTTCTAAATGCATATCAGCTCTGGGTGTCCAGGAGTGCTAACGCTGTGCTCACTGCAGTATTAACCGTTAGATATTCCAAAAAAAAAACATTTAATGTACTTTAAGTCGAGATATATATGCTGTTTTGTATCTTTTATTTTTGTCATAGGTTCTGCAGTTTTAGTAAGTTGATGTTGGGATGCCATGATTTCTCTTTTCTTTTGTATGTTCAGCCGCATCCATTCTGTAACACAGTGTTACCGCTTGACTGTGCTCCTTTATTTCATTTAGTTTTATTTTATCAAAGAGCCGATGTCCTGTATTGACTGCAGGCTTACATATATATTTGACAAAAGAATATTGTATGTTTAATAATAAAAAAACTCAAAAAGACAAAAAAGTGCAGAAAAAAAGAAATGGAGAAAAATTGAAAAGAAAAAAGGTGTAATTTATATTTTAAACCTGCATGCACGAGGCTGGGAAAGTCATATTTAGAATAACAAATGGCAGTGCCTTTTTTTGTACTCGAGACATTCACCCCAAATGTAAATGGTTTTATATAGACTTTACAATCTGTTATGTTACAGGATGAAACGGCTGTTGGGTCGCGCTCACACTGCAGCTACACGTCCCCATTCAGACACCCCCCCACATAGAATAAATACTAACTAATCTAATGATTTAAAAGATATCAAACTGATCCACGTGAACATCTTGAAAAAGGAAAGAGAATTATTCAAGATTGTATTTGAGGAGACAACTTGTAATAGACTGATTATAAGTGTCAGATAAAGTCTTTAAATGCCTTTTGTCTAAATTTGGAAAATCTACAGATATTTTGTTTCTGGAAGAGAAATGAATCAATCTAATTTGAGCTCATGAAATCAAAAATGACTCATGGATTTCAAACTACATTTCTACTAAGTATTTCCTACATGTATTAAACACATGGTTTAACGTTCATGTACAGTAGACATTGCATCCATTCTTGCAGCAAATCTGACAATATAAAGTGGAACCTTTAACCATTAACGCTGATTTATAGTTTCTTATTACAGTAAATTGTATTTAAATGTACTTAATCTTTACACGTAGACCAGTAATCCAAATTAATCTTCTGAGGATACAAAAAGTTGAAGATCTGGAGAGAATAGGATTCACTTTCATCAGAATCCAACTAATCAATCAAAGCTAAACTCAATAATTGCTGTCAAGTTTACTGAACATGGTTGAAAATAAGTATTTTGAACAGTTACAGTAAACATTTAAGGCATCTTCATGTTTGATGTTTGCTGCTTTAAAAGCTAGATGTGATTAAACACAAAGCTGAGTGAGTTGAGCGTGGAGGGTGCAGTGTGAGCGAGGCTCGCGGCGGTGAACTGGGTCTGTTGTTTTCTGTACTCTGTAGGTACTTAATGCTGATATAAAGTTATGAATTGCTCTGGTCTGTACAAAAGTGTGTGAATGAGTGTGTGAATGTGAGTGTGTGAGAAAACATTCAAGTGTTATTCAATTTGTCATGCTGTAATTTTGTGGCGACATACCAGAATGCTGTGACTTGGCATGCCCCCCGTACATAAAGAAAAGTTGTAACTCCTCCAGTGTGTGTACAGTGTGTGTGTGTGTGTGTGTGTGTGTGTGTGTGTGTGTGTGTGTGTGTGTGTGTGTGTGTGTGTGTGTGATTCAGATTCAGACAGTGATGGGGTTTAAATGGGCTTTCAAAGTTCTCCATTCAAATTCTTTGTTTACTTCTGTACCATAGTGGCATCAGTATGTAAGGCTCGCGCTTCTATTGGCTAATACTCAAACACTTAGTACGTGATACGGGCTGAGGGGCGGGACATCGTTAAGCCCACTACCAATAATATGGAGCCGGCCTGCTTACCAATCAGAGCAAATGTACTCACACACATTTGAAGTAGACTTCCTTTCTTAGCCTTTATTTTCCTGCCACTATCTATTTCTACTCTCGTAGGGTGTTGTACTTTTTTCCACTAGCTTTATTTATTATCTTTAATTACTTTACAAATCAAGATCATGATTTTACAGGTTTTTCTATTTAAAGAAATCATATTTTGTCTCTCACATATTAGCACTGTATACAACCTCGGCCTGCAGTGAGCAGAAACATGAAACTTGTCCAGATGCTGAGTACCCTTAGCTTTTAATCAAGACTACTGAGAGGAAGCGTTGAGGAAGGGCGGGCACTATTTTCTGCCACTGTGTCTTATTTATATTTACCACTGGAGGGTGCTGCAGTCGTAGTGACTGCAAATATAACACTAATATTTATTACACTTTGTTGTTTTGTGATCAAAATGAAAAACAAATCATCACTATTAATCAGTTAGGGTTTGATATTATACATTATAATACAAGATATGATAAGATTTTAACATTATCAAACTGCAGTTCGGTCTGAGCGTGTTCTGTGGGTTTTTCACCTCTCTGGATGTCATCGACTGACCAGGTAACGTCAGAAAAACTTTACTTTACAGAGTGTAACACACTGTTTAGAGGGGGCAGATTGAAAAGCAGAGCCCCTGCTGTGAGACTCTGCTAAATGATGTGATGTAACCGATCTGTAAAGCTGCTGAGTCATGCCTCTGTCAGACATCCAGACCCCGATCAGCTCCTCCGGTTCACGGCTCACTCTGGGCTCAGGGCCAGATGTACCCTCTCATTGGCCAAGGGGCGTTAACAAAGAGCTGTGGGCCCCTGTTGTTCTTCGCAACCAGTTTGGATTCTTCCATTTATGTTTAATGGTTTCTACATTTTCCAGAGTTATGAGCTTATTGCTTCCAGCTGTTAGAGGTTCGACCGTGGACCTTCAGTCAGTACAAAGGTAACAGCAAGTAAAAACAAAAATTCTTCATTCTAACAATATTCTTGTAAAAGAACACATTATGGAGAATTACATTTTTTTCAGAATGTAATATATATTATTTTACTGGATTAAAAAAAAAAATGTATTGATACATTTATTTAGTATTTTATTCTATAATCCACATACTTGAATCAAATGATTGTTTGTGTTTCTCTTAGTAAATAGTCACTTTGAAAGTTGTATTATATTATAAATAGCTAACATTTACACAGCCTTTTTGTGTCGTGTAGCTATGAAGCTAGCAGAGGAAGGCAGCTGTGTCAGAACAACAGGTAAAAGTGAGCACACGTCAGTTGTGTTGTGAAGACACACACAGTTCCTGCTGTCACATAGAGATTTATTTGATTTGATTAAAAAGTATCTGGGATGAACAAAGTACATACAGTGACAATGAAGGTGAAGGGGCCACACAGGCCGTTCTTCTTAACAAGGCCACAAAAACAACAACATCAGAGCCGATTGTTAGTGCTCATCTTTCCTTGAAAACACACACATGCACGCATACACACACAAACACACATTTAACTTCAGTCACCACATTACACGAAATAAAACCTTCCAAAATCAGTCTGAGGACATCATGACGCAATAAAAGGCAAAAAGTATGCTACACGTGAAAAAACAGTCAGTAAACCACACATGCACACTGACACACACACACACACACATTTCATTTGCCTCTTGAGAAAATCTAAATGTTTCAGTTTGTTTTAAGAGGGTGAGTATTCATAAAGAGGTGAGTTGGCACATACAGGCAGGTCCACGCACAGGACCGTGATATTATTTATCATTTGATAAAAACGTAAATTGAAAATGAGAATACAATTTTCTCTCTCAGATGCAGATGTTTCACTGCAGGTTCAGTCAGTTTTAAATAGGTTTATTTTAAGTAATCTTATTAACCCTCCAACAGTAACAATTGCCTTTAGTCCTCTAATGTGTATTTGTGAGACGCATCATCTCTTACAGAAAATGTTTTCTGAATAAAAAAGTTGATCATTTTTTAGATTTTAGATTTTTTTTTTGTAACACGGACAGTTAGGAGCTCATTTTGGCCTCACGAGGTTTTGTGAATGTGTCTCCAGCTATTTGTAAGGATCAGTGAGGATATTTTACATCACTTAGCAAATGTACTTTATGTAAAGGGCTTATAAACATCATGTCATGAAGTTCAAAAGACTAATGTTATTTGTTTACTTTTTTGGGCTGGATTCTTACTTTAAAACTGTCCCCTGTATTTCGAGCAAAACAACTGATATTTAATGAATGAGCACAGACAACTCACATGGACCAAAGTGGGGTGGAGTTTGTCCTTTTGAGCTTAAAAGTAAACATGTCACTTTGCGATAACGCTTCTGATATCTTATCTGACCAATACAAAGAGTAGGATGGAAAACACAGTCAGGACTCTACTGTTAGTGAGATGGTAACACACACACACACACACACACACTTACAGACACACACACACACACACACGCACACACATACACACACAGGTGGCACGGCGGCTGTTCCGTGCAGGTGGAGGTAACCCCAGGCAACAGGAGGATGAAGAGGAGCCTTGTTGTTCTCAGCTCCTGATCAGCGTCAGAAACTCGTCACGGGTTTTTGGATCTTCCCTGAAAACTCCCAACATGGTGCTGGTGACGGTTTTACTGTTCATCTTCTGAACGCCTCGCATCACCATGCACATGTGACTGCAGGGAGGAAGAGGGGGGGGGGGGGTTAGAGCAACAGGGAAGAAAGATGAAATGTAAAATACATGGGGGGCCATATTATGCTTTGAGGGGTCTACACATACTCCCTTTCCTGTAGTGTGTTATATAGTGTGTAGTGTGTTTGTGTGCATGTAAAGGGTCTGCAAAGTCTAAAATCCCTGTGTTCCTTCCACATTTGACCCAGTTTTTCGTGCACAAAGGTCTACGTACGTTGCCTCGATGACCACTCCAACCCCGGTTGGCTGCAGAGCCTCTGTGATCGCCACAGCTATTTGTTTGGTCAACCTCTCCTGAACTAAGAACGGACAGAGAGAGAAACATGAACCCGGTTAGACAGAACAAACAACATCTACAGGGAGTGAATCAGATGAAAGCACTGGACTGGAGAATCCGACTGACTGTCTCAATACCTTGTAGTCGACGGCTGTAGATTTCAACAATCCTGAGGGGAAGAAAAAGCAAATGTCTTAATCAATAAAATATCCATGCCTTCTTTCTCTGTGCCATATTGTTGTCAAATATAAAATGAAGTTAAAAGACATGAGTTGAAAGGTAGCAGAAGGAAAGTGAACAGATCTGCAGAGATGACCTGGGCATCACCTCCGACCTGTTGCTCTTCTCTGAGAGTAAAACTACTTCAGACACATTTCACCTCGTCCACCTCCAACAGAATGTCAAGGACCAAATGTGCAGCATGAACAGAGAGGTAAGACGTACTTAAAGGACAGGCAAAGTGCGGTCAATATAAAAATAAAAAGCTGCTTCAAAGAAAACGAGGAAATGCCATTGGTCCAATCACTTTAGGGGAATTACATTCTCAAAAATATATTCTCACAATATGTCCTCTGTCTGTTTTATATTTCTGAATGTGTGTAGGTATTGTTTTACTTTTCTAATTTTATTTAGTTTGTTTTAACTTTATTATGTTATGTTTACTTGAATATACATTTAAGATGATTAATTCATTTAAAACCATGATTTCCCATGAAACTGTCCCAGAGTATTCCTTCAGTCAAGTCTCAGGTTGAGCAGGACATCAAAGGGACATTTATAAGATTGAATTAGCGCCAATAAAATGTGAATGGTCAGCTGTCCTCATCATCGTCATTGAGGGGTGTTACTGCAATAAGCCTGAAGGTATTGGGGTCAGTGGGATCAGATTCTACACCAGTAAACACACCCACACACACCTTTTAATAATCAGCTTAAATTCACAGAAGCTTTCTGTCTCCCTCACACACACACACACACACACACACACACACACACACACACACACACACACACACACACACACACACACACACACACACACACACACACCTAAACAATTAGAGTAAATGAACTCACCTGGCCAGCTTACTGAGGCCCAGAACTCTCTTGTTGGGAAGGTAACCGATGTGAACCTGCAAACAGTGGGATTCAAAAGATTTAATCATCTGATAATAGATTCAATATTTTGGATACATTTCCTTCATGGAGCTCAGGTAAAATGTGAACCAGTGTCACTGCTGCGGTGGCTTATGGGAGAATATGAATGTGCACCATAGGGCAGAACCTCTGTCTTTTGTTGTTTTTGGTTTAGGTTTGTAGCTAAATGAACATAATGTAAAGTAAAAATCAATCTGCAATACAACATCACATCCATGGTCCTCAGAGGAGGATTCCTAATATTTCTGGTTACTGCCAGACATGTATTAAGTGAAAATGTTCCCCTTCATCACCACTTTAAAAAAAACCTACTCTCAAACACGGCTGGATTCTCTTTGAAATGATTTGTGGACTTTCACTGCCCTGCTTGGCAATGTTTCCACTCATAGCACCACACAGCATTTAAGATGCAGATCATAATGGTTATTCTGGAAAAAATAGCATGCGACAAAGGGAATTCAATTGATCGTCTAACATGCAGCCTTACATTTATCCGTGGGGCCAGACTGGGTGCATTAGATACAAGTTGTGTACACAGCATCATTTTTCAGACAATCAAATGTATTTCTTTATGAATTGTGTTTGCTATAATCATTCTCGTTTAGCTCTGTTTTTGGTCTCCTCCAACTCCTGGGGCAAATGTCTTTTTGGTCCCTTCAGCTGCTTACTAATCCTCTATGTTCAGAAGCTGGTCTCTAACTGTGTCTGCTGTCTGGTAGCCAGTCTGCAGGGGTTTTTACAGCTTTTTCTCTGAAAACATTTTAAGAGCGTTGAAAGTTAACAATGATCGGAAAGGCAGTTTAAAGCTCTGCAAAGCTGAGCGCAGCAACATGCCAACTGCCCTCGCATTAGTTTATGTCAAATTCACAATTTCCATCACCAAGATAGCTTCGTCATGTTTTTCTTCTTCCAACTGAAACTCTGGGTTAGTTATTAACTTTTCTTCAAAAAAGGTGGTATTACTGAAAAAGCAGATGTTTTCAATTAAGTGTACTTTAGGTTAAGTGAATTACAGATTAAAACACACACTAGTTTTAATATGACTAAAATGTTCCGAAAACTAGACGACCAACGCTGAGAGCAGAGCAGGTGGATGAACAAAAGAGGGGGAAGAGACGGAGGCATCAGCTGAAGAATCACTGCTGAGGATGTCTGGAGGCTCTAATTCTCGTACACACACACACACACACACACACACACACACACACACTCCACTCAAATGTCAGACGCAATTTGTTGACAAGACAAGAGAAAGGGCAGCGGCAAGAAGCGTGCAAATATCTCCTTTTCCTCTGTTTCCTCCCTCTCTGCTGGAGCTGCCTGACATATCGACATCAAACAGACCGACTGTGACGGCTCCTCTTCCACTTATCTTTCATGTCTTTCCTATTTACTGGCTCATACTGGCTGTGACGATAGGGCAAGGTTAAAAATAAATAAATGTATTTAATTGAAGCAAATTTAAGTTCGGAAAGCTCTGATAGATCCAGCAATAAACTCCTGACAGGTAAGGTCAGCAAGCTCGTACAGAAAGTGAAACATTTAGCTGCTAAAACGCCACATATTGTTGGTGGAGGGAAAAAAGGGAGTGAATATGACTCCAAATGAAGGCTGATGTTGCTCTGTGTCTAATAGAAGTGTACAGTTCTTAAGCAACTGTTGGCAAAATGTTAAAGTGAACAACTTTATAAGTCTGAGTAATTTTGCCCTCTTGAGGCCAAAAAATCTGAATTAATGTAGATTTAAGTTTTCAAAATGTGGTAAAAAAGCTATTGCCAGTACATTAACCTGGATAAAACTAGAAAGGTCTTACACAACTGCTATCTTTTTTTGGAGGCAACAGTTTGCGGTGCTGTTAAATCATATTGACTATAGCTTCTATAATTTTGTCCAACCTATTTATATTAATAAGGAAAGGCTGTAAAGTTAAATCAGCATGATAAATACTTTGGATGTGCATCACTTTATACACACTTACCATTCATACATGTTCTATATAAGTTAGTTCAAGTGTCTTATAGAGCCGCTGGTCAGAAAATACATCAAGATAAGAAATTGGTCTCTTACCTTCCTTTATTAAAAATATTATTTGTGGCAGGAAGTTATCCAAAGAGATGGGTGACACAAAAAGGTTTCAAATGGAACAGGGTCCAGTTTCCCTAGCCTCTCAAATGACCTTTATTTCCATACTAGTAGCCCTATGATTTAAAGTTAAGTCTGTAAAAACATAAAATTATCACATTAAAGATGTATTATTACCATTTTATGGGAGTTTTAAAGGCTGAATATGAGTACACATTAAGCAGTTTTTTACAGTGTATTTAATCTTCACAGGTTGGCAGACAGTGGCTAATCTCAGGGTAAATGACAGCCCGTAATAAACTGAACTTGTGCTGCAGACACTTTAACAAGTTCATCAAGCAGCCAGCGGCTACCTGACTGACCAACGATGAAGAGGAGGAGGAGGAGGAGTTTTTTTTGTTTGTGATGAGTCACTGAGACACATACAGACAGACAGACGGAGATGAGAGAGGCTGGATTAGAGGCAACGCTGCTGACTAAAAGAGGAGGAAGGAGGTTTAGGGACATAAACAGCCACCTGATGGCCATCACTAACACACACACACACACACACACACACACACACACACACACACACACACACACACACACACACACACACACACACACACACACACACACACACACACACACACACACACACACACACACACACACAGTAACACAGGAAGTGTTGTTAGTGTGTGATTCACTGCTGTCATCAGAGCCCATTTACACCGGTGGAAACGGATCAGCTGCCAGCCTCTATTGTCCTAAACGACGTGCACCTGTGGGCGAAGGTGGATGAGGGGAGCAGAGGAGGAAGGATAAGAAGGAGGGAGGAGGACAATCAGGTTCCTTAGTGGAGAGAAATGATGTGAAGGCAGCAGGGAGAGGGAGGCTGAAAGACACAAAGCGAGTGCAGGATAAACAGATCCCAGCTAATCTGATTGTCTCTCATGTTCTCTGTTGTTCCGATCAGCGGCCCACAGATGAAGGGGTTTTCAAGATACACATCTCTCACCATGTTTGTGACAATCCTTTTGTATTGAATTATGAATATTTGCAGCTTCCTCTTTAAAAAAAAGTCCCCTTTATGACCAGAGAGCAAAGCGTCTCGGCTGCAGATAAGTTGTGTTTTTTTTATTTGGCCCTGCAGTTAGTTTTTTTAAATGATCAAACATGGACATCTGGACTGTGACAATGCACTTGCGCCATCTCTTCCAAGGTGGGGTTTGAAACAGCAGACAGCTTGGAAAAAAACTTTTCCTGGCAATCTTTTTATTTTACTTTGTTGTGTCCCAGTGTGTGTATTGGGTTTGGAGCCTCTGTGTAGTTGTCTCTTGTTTGAGATTATTTTATACTTTTTCTAATCATAACAAAAACACAGATTTAAATGTATCAGTTTAATTTATAGTTCAATACAAACACTTTGTTTTGGATGTTTAGGGTCATATTTTACATTTAGCTTTGTGTAAGATTGACACCATGTTCAAGTTTATCATTAAGTCATTAAGAAATTTGTATCGTATTTTATCTTTAAAAAATAAATAAAGTATATATCTATCTACCGAAGGGACGCCGGTTCACGTCCCGAGAAATATGGAGTGTGGACTGGTACTGGAGAGGAGCCAGTACACCTCCTTTGGGGGATTAATAAAGGTCCATCTTTTTATTTTCTTTTAAACAGTGAAAGCACCTTAAGATCAATACCTCATATCTTTGTTTTGGTGTTCTGTACAACAAGTCCTGTTTACCAGGAAGTAATGTACTGTAGCAGATACTTTTTTGCTAAGAGCCAAGAAGTTGTTTGGCACAAATCTTTTTGGCAAGTTTTGCCTTTCAGATTTCACAATTGAGGAACATTGTGTAAATAAGTCAGCTCTAGGATATTTTTGTGTTACTTTTATATATTTTGTCAATGTCGAACTTTTGGAAAGATGGTGGTATTAGAGGGAATACCAAAATGATCAAGATTGACCCTCTGAGGATGTTCACATCATATGTCGTACAGTATATAAATGAAAAACCACCAGCATCTTCTATCAGAAGGGGAGGGGCTGTTTATCCTCACCCTGCCAAAGATGGGCACCAGGTGATGTTCACACATGGAGAACATGTCGATGTCTTTGACGATCACCATCTCGTCGTGGTCCTCATCGAAGATGGCGTCGTTGAGCACGTCTGCTGGAAGAAAAGGAATATTTATGAGAAGAAAGGGGAAAAAATCTCCTAAATACCCCAAACAAGTATGCTTTTTTGTAATCGGGCCTTATGTTGTATCCTTTGCAAGGGTCTATCTGTTTAAAAAATGTCCCTTAGGGGATGGACGGATGGAAACAACCTGGGACGCCAGGTTCACCTCGTTGATCCGCTGCTTTTTATCGCAGATTTGGTGTTCCTCTCTGGCAAACACCGAAGTCTAATTATAGCTCTGCTTCCATACACTCCTTCCTGTTGTTGCTTTATTGCAATTTTCAGTTGCCGGGGGTTCAATAAACCACTTTATCTGTTTGTGGCAATGCAGGCGCTTCTCGCTCTCACCGTGGTGCTTTTTAATTTCCTGACTGGCTATCTGTTGGAGGGAACGAGAGGGGGGGCAGAGAACGGACTTGTTGCTTCAGTCTTTGCAGCTCATTGAGCGACTCTTTGTGTCAACAGGACAGAAGGTCGTTTAACGCTTTTAAGGTCTATGTTTTTCCCATTTTTGTTTGTCTGATTGTGACGCAGTTTGTCACGATGCCACAGCACATCTTTCTCACAAACATTCTTGTCTTATCCTATAATATCCTATATATATTTTGGCTGCTGATTCTCTGCAGATGTGGTGTACTGCTATGGATCAACTAGATCCTCCTGTGACCTGCAAGAAACCCTTTGTGTTATGGCCTTTTTTGATAACTTATGTCACCATCAGATGTTGTTTGGGGTTCCGATGTATCAAATCTAATTTGGATTTTAGCTGAGAGTAATTCATTCATTCATTTTGCAAGAACTTGGCCAAAAACCAACATTTTGGACACATTGCACAGAGAGAAAATGTATGTGTACTAATTACTAACTTTATCTTTTTTCTGTGGGATGCTTTATTAAAAAACAATGATTATATCTACTTGAATACAAAAATGACCTCTCAGCATCCTTAACAGTGTCATTATTAGATCTGATAGAAAGCAAAACTACAGAAATTCT